>NC_030851.1:16917297-16958086 GCF_000208745.1 Theobroma cacao | reverse complement strand
ATGAGCATGAATGGCTAAACTGATTTTGGTGTTAGAATTATTTATACTGTGTATTCAGCCTTGAGAGGCTAGGTTGCGATAAATTGTCATGTCATGCTAGAATGAATTTTATTGATTGGTGGATTATATATTAATTATTCACTGCAGAGGGGTTCCGTGGACCAGCCTATTAGAGGGGCACAGTAAACTCCAGTATATTCTTACCTCGAACGGAGAGACGCGTAGGGTATCTCCTAGGGTAAAGCTTAGGGTTCACTTCATGCCAAACCACCACGTGAAGGGGAACTCAGCCAACGCCAAGGAACGGCTGTGATGTTCAATGAAAAAAAATGGTTTTATGCGAAATATGAATTTTTTTAACAGCCTTGGCGGACTCGGTTGGATGCCCTACGCAAGGTATCACCGAGTATGAGTTTTGGGACGAGTCAAAGTTTTAAGAAATTCATAAGCCAAGTTGATTACTCGATTTTTATGGATTGATTTTATTTGGTTGAAATGAGTTGAAAGGTAATGAATATACAATATGATGATTTATTTTAATTGTCTCCATTTACTCGACTTTAGATAGTTTAGATGATATCTGTTTACTCACTGGGATTTTATAATCTCACCACCCTCATTTCCTCACATTTCAGGCTCGGGGAATTTCATAGTTAGCTGACTTTGACAAGGACCTTCATTTGGACTCGAATCGGTAAAAGCTATAGGTTTCCAACTTCCGATGCATTTTGGTTAGATGTGGGCCCACGTGTCATTGTAAAAGAAAGTTTATGCTTTGGTTATCTGCTTTATAGTATACATGAATATAATTAACTTTTACGCTATAAGAATTATGTACTGATAGTTTTATGAAAATTATTTTACAAGAAAATAGTTATTTTATTGAATATTTTTAGTATATTCAAATGGTCAAATTTTCATTTCAAATGAATGTTTTAGATACTTAATTTATTTTTAAATCATTAAATATATATTTTCTGCTTACCTACTACATTTTTAGCAAGTTTTGAGATTTAAAAAAAAAAAAATTTAAAATGAAATGACAAAAATGCCCTTGTGAGCCAAAAAATAAAATGTTATGTTCTGATTTGGAAATAATTTGTAATCCCTCGAATTTTGATATTTGATAACTATTGCTCACCGGGGAAGTGTGAAAGCTGATACGAGAGCCTTGCGGGGTTTCGATTGGCATTCGGGGTGAAGAATGTCTGTCGAGGCCTCGCGGCGGTTGTCACGGGCCTGATGGGGAGTTTCGAGTCGTGACAAATTTTAAGGTGCGGACTTCCAATGCACATGTTTCGGTATTTTGGCCATAATTTTCTCTACAGAGCTCTAAATGAAGTGATTCTTAGACCATTGGAAAGATAAGAGAAAAATCTACAGCTTTCATGTTTAGACTTCACCCAGTTCGGCCTGTGGGATGATGGGAAATCTTTTCAAAGATAATGCACTGCAGTAATCTTAGAGCAATTACGATTTCCATTAATTAATTAGGCAAGACTACGACTTACATAGTTTGATGAGGAAATCCAAGTTGAAATTGACTTCTTTCTTCACCCAACTTGGCTTAACTTCAAAGCCTATAAAAACAACCTTTTGAAGGACTTTAAAAAAGAATGAAGAAACACCAGATTGACATTTGAGAGTCAAGCCACAGAGTCATTAAAGTTAAGAAGAATTTGCAGGATTCGAGGAGATTTGGAGATCAAGAATACAATTCTTAATTTTTTCTATATTTTTTTATTCTCTTATTTTTTTTGGTTTTACTGTTTAAATTTTATTCAATGATAATGTATGACTCAATGGGAAACTAAATTGTTAATCTAAGATTATGATTAAACACAATATATAGTCTGAATTATTTAAGATTATGATTAAACACAATATATAGTCTGAATTATTTATCTCTCTTTTGATTATGTTTGATAGATTTAAGTTGTTTATTTTATTTTATTCTTAATGGTTCTAATTGCCTGATCACCAATTAGATTAAATTGGAAACCTAGGTTAAACCTTGATGAAGAAGATTTAGGTATACCTTGAATAGAATAGCATATGATCGAATGCACTTCGTTGATTAGGTGGTTTGATTAGCATATAGGATAGACATGCACCTATAAGCCATATGTAGCCAGGATTAGAGCACAAACTTAATGAATCTTTCTTCAATATAATTTGCATAGACATATAGTAAATTAATTAGGAGAGATATTTTTATGAGAAACTCGACAGAGACTTATAAATAATTTAGGACTCTAGGTTAGCAACTTAAATTAAACTAAGTTAAGAGAGAGAGACAATAATCAAATGAAGTATTGAGGGATATTATAATCTTAAGTTTGGTAATTAATTGAGTTTTATTTACTATTTAATTTTAGTCTCAGTTTATTAGTTTTAATTTTTTCTTTTTTATTTTAATTGTTTGGATAAAATTAGGTTGTTATAATTTTAGTAGTTAACGGTAGGAATTAAACAATTCCCTGTGGGAGTGACACTCTTCTTTATCATTATATTTCTTATTAATGATACGTACACTTGCGTGAGAAATCAACAATATAAATCTAGATAAACATGCAAATAAAATTAAATCTAAAACTTCCACAGAATATTCACTATCAGAAAAATAAATTCACTCCCCAAACTTAAACTAAACATTGTCTTCAATGTTAAAAAAAACAAAGGAAAGGTCAAGAATACTCCCTTGATGGTTGGATGAATCTAGAGAAGCTTAATCCTCCTCCTCATCTCTATCATCCTTTGCATCATTGTCCTCATTGTCCTTTGCCTCATCGGCACCCTTAGGAGGATTAGGTGTCGGTGGAAGAGTAGACATATCCATTCCCATAAAAGCACCATAAGTTCGAAACATGTGGTCTATATGTTGATAACATTAGGTCTAATAAGTCATGTGTTGCTCAAATTGTTGCCCAAGGTTCTCAACTAGGTGCTCAAGGTTCTCAATTCTCTAGGTCATTGACTATTGTTGGTGCCTTGGTTGAGGGGGTAGAGGATGCTGTGTAGAATAAGAACTACCTCGGTAGAACTTTGAGGTTGTCTGAGGATGAGATTAAGATCAATTGGAAGTTTAGGGTGCAACAACTCCTCACTAGTATCCTAATGGACACCAGCTTGTTTGCAAATAGTTGTAATCAAAGAAGGGAACCACAAGCCTTCATGCTTTGATTTTGCAATGTGAGTCATGGCTTTGTAAATTATGCGGCCAATATCAAATGTGTGTATAGTTATGATTGAATGAATGAGGATGGCTCGATCTTTTGTGACATCACTGGTATGTGTAGTAGAAAGTAATTTGGAAGCCACAAAATATAACCATATCTTAGAAGTTGGTTTCATCACAGTCCTCTTGAATGAAACTGGTGTATTATTGAAAAATCGCCATTGAGCAACCTCCTCATAGAGGATAGTAATGATATCATCCCAATTCTCATGCTTAGCTAAATATTGACCATATCCATCGATTTCAATATTAGGAGTTTCATAAAATTCATTGATGGCCTGGCTTGAGAATGGAACTAATTTACCTCACACAAAAACAAAATCATTAGTAGTTTCAATAACGTTAGCGTAAAATTCTCTTATTAGAGTGATACTTGCTGTGAGACCTCGACCTCTATAGCCTCGTAACTAGGTGTAGACGCGATAACCTAGACCAGAGGTAATTTCATCATTTTCTTAATAAGCCCATAGAAGTAGGCTTACAAACAATATTAAGGCATAAATGAATGATGAAAATAAGGGTAAATGATGAAGGAAATAAAAATAATGATGATTTCCAAGGTAGGGGTAAAATGGTCATTTTTCATCTTAGGTAAAAATTTTTAAGTTTTTGTGAACTCGAGTATTTCTAGACTATTATCGACCTTGTCCTAGTGTCAAAAGAGTAAAAAGATAGCACAAAGGATTGGAGGAGAATAAGCTAACTTGTTCAGGGCATTTTCGTAATTTAAGTGGAGTTGGATAAGCTTGAGCTATAAATATCATATTCTAGCAGCTTCTTTTCACATTTCCAGTAGCTTCTTTTTCTTCTTCCTTCTTCCCTCTCACGTTTCTTCATCCTTCATGGGAGTTCTCTTCAAGCTTCCATAACTCTCTCAAGCTAGCTCCACTTTTCATGCTTTTGTGCACCCTTTCATAGAACCTTTGTGCTCTTCCACTCTCTCACTTTAAAAACCCTTGAAAAGTCTTACTTCCATATTCTCTCTCACTAGCTAGGTGTTTTAGAGAGAGAAAGAGGGAGTTTCTATAATAGCTTGAAAATTATTAGAAAGAATTTCAAATTTACAAAGCTACCAAGGTGAGTAGTGAATTAAAATTTATTATTAGTTGTTGATAATGCCTAGTAATTTGATTTATGAGTGTTATTGTTGAGATTGTTTAATCATTTTTAGTGTGACTACAGTAGTGCAAATAATAGCCATTTAATGGTAGTTAGAAGCTAGTAGGAATGACTAGTAGAACTCAATTTAGAAAATAGCTTTGGAATAGTATTAATGCCAAGTTGGGTTGATGGTGATGATGCTAATGTGATGATAGGTTACAACGGAGCCCCACCACCCCATTTGGACCATTAGAAGAAGTTGGAGTTAAGTAAAGATTTAATAAATACTAGTGAGTGAAGTTGCATTTCAAAATTGTTTTGGGAATGTGAATGTATTTGCACAAAACATTTGAATGATTTTATCCAACTTTTCCTTAAAAATCTACCTAGGGAACAAGCCTTTGGTGAATGTTTCTATCTTGTGATAGTGTGCCATATAATGGTTCATGTGTTATCACAATATATTGATATGTATAATATGCATTGGATGTTCTTTTTTTTTTATGTGATAATGATGACTCAACTATGTGCTTGTGGGAGTGCACATGAGCTGATGATGACCTAGTTATGTGCAGTGTGGAGTGCACATGCGCTGATGATGACCCAGCTATGCGCGAGTGGGAAATGTACATGAGCTGATGATGGTGGGATGGTATACATGATGATGTGTATATATATATAAATAAATATGTGTTACAGAAAGTTCATGAGTAAGGTATATGCTTTAGACAATGTATGTATATTTAATCGGAAATGCCACTACGAGGTGGCAATGGTTAGCATTATTTTGAATTGAAATTACGAAATGTGACTTTAATAACTTATGATGGAATGAAGGACAGGTTATATAAATAGGCTTGCTTGGGCTTAGTGGGCTAAGTCCATTAGGCCCATGCGCTGGTCACGGCTTAGCAATCGGGTCATGACACTTGCAATGGCTGGCGAGGCACAAAATTTTTGCCAGTGGTGACCATCAATCATGGGTTAAAGGTCAAGGTGTGTAATCAACCCTTGATCTAGTCCTCGTTCGAGTATTGCAATCTTGTTTGTAAGAGAACTTGTTGGTCCCAAATAAATGTGCTAGAAGGGGGGTGAATAGCACTTTTTGGCTCTTGGCAAGATAAGGAACTAATTTGAAAAGCAATGAAAATAAAAACAGAGTAGATAATGCGCAGAAATTTATAATGGTTCAATCCAAGACCTACATCCACTACCTTAATTATTCAACCAAGGATTTTCCAAATCAATCCACTATAAAAGGTGAAATTCATAAGCTTTCACTAAGCTTTACAATGGGTTTTACTAAGCTTAGCTAAAACCTTTTGTCACGACCCAATTTTTCGGGCCATGACCGGCACATGGGTCCAATGGACGTAATCCACTAAACCCAAGCAAGCCTATTATTTATCTTACTTATAATTCCATCTATTATCACTAAGTCATATTTCATAATTTTGAATCAAAATAGTGATATACATTGCCAACTCGTACTGGCATTACTCATTTAAAATTTACATTAAGTTCATCTGTACATAACAAAATAATACTCGACTTCCAGCGGAGGGACTCGGATAAATATACAGCTACCGAATGCCGAGACACCTACCAAAAAATGGACACAGGTCTACAAGGACACCTCGTCCTAATTATCGACTTCCTCATGATCTGAAAATATGAATTTTTATAAAACATGAGTACAATACTCAGTGAGTGAATATTATAAGGGAACAAGCAATCTCAACCAGGAAATTTGACAATCATGATGCACCGGTTGAAAATAAAGCCATTTTCATCTAACTCTTATTCCAAACCCTTTTTCCCTTACCTAAAAATTTATTACGCATTCAAGGATTAAACATCCTTGAATTTACACCGATCCTTCTAGCAAAGTAGTAAAACTGACGGTTATTTACAAATCGTCACACAATAAGGGTTTCACAACTCGTACGATTCATATATGCATATGTATCACGTACAATTTCATTCACCAATTGTTTTATCAAGCAAGATAGCAAAATTAACGGTTTATCACAAACCGTCACAAACAAGGGTTTCACATACCACACAATCAAACATATATACACAAAGATATGAGTAATTATATACACCGCCAAGTCTTCACTATTCTTGGTGGTACAAAGAAATAACTATCGGAGTACTCGGTAAGGGGTATCACTCAGTATCCCTCTTTGCACACCTCTGAATTTCTAGGAAATTATGGGCGTTACGTATCGCCGTCCCCACAACCTTTATCATTAAACCGGCATTGCACTTCCCACTCCGCACATGCACGGTCGTAATTATCACATCCTTTGTCATTCAACTGGCATTGCACTTCCCACTCCGCACATGCACGGTTGCATCAATTTCACCATAATTTATTAATAATGCATATCAGCATAATACAAGGGTACACAGATTCAGTACACTTAATTTCACACAATTTCTCAATAATACATGTAGGCATCATACAGATATACACAGATGCATCGCAATCATATTTAACATCACAGAAATATTTTCACTAAAGGCTTGTTCCCGAGATTCATTTTTAAATGGGAATTAGATATAATCATTCACGCATTTCATTTCAACTTAATTAGAATTCCCAAATAAATTTTGAAATGCAAATTCACTCACAGGTGTCGAAAATTCAGATTTCGGGTGCACTCAGACTAATAGTCCTCAAGCGCAATTCCTTTACCTTTTTCAAACGTCTCACTATCTTGTCAAATAACAAAGTCGAGGAATTTACTATATTGTCCCTAAATTGATATAAACTAATTTAAATTACTAATCCTTGATATGTAAATGCAAAAATACATCCGATTACCGCTTAATTGCGATATCGATTAAATTCGACCAATCACCCGATTAATTGGCGATTGTGTCCAAATAACCTCCAAATTAATCCATTTCTCCTCTAATACCTTAATTTACCACATACCATTTAAATAAAGCCAAATTCAGCATTAGAACCCTCACAGTTCCTTATAGAAAAATTTGATCATTTGGTGCACTAGCAACGAAATTTTTTCTACATAACCGTTTCACCTTAATTCATCATTTTCCAAGCCATTTTCCTTGAAATAAAAACAATCCCCCATTGATATTCAGCCCTCATGGTTCGACCAACAAGGAACCCTAGAGAAATTGAATATTTCTTTTGTGTTTTTGTTCATAACCATGCTTAACTATCCCTAAATACTAACATAGTCTAAAATCAAATTATTCCAACAACAATTCCTCTTCTATACCCATTTTTCAGAATTGAATTCACCATGATAACTCAATATTCAACCATGGAAATCAAGAACAAAAGCATGGGTAAGCTAGGTATCAAGGAGAATTAAAAAAATTTTAACTTACCTAGCTTGTTTCCTTGATTTCTTCACTTTTTCTTTGAATTTTCACCTAGGTTTTCTTGTTTTTCCCTTTGTTCTTCCTTTTTTCTTGTTGGTCGTTGTATAGGCTGAATATGGTGAGAGAATTGGGGATTTAATGGGCTGATTTCTATAGAAAATAATAAAATAATCAAGCATGCCATGTGTCACATGCTTATTGGCCCAATTTTTAACTTTTTGAATTTTTCTTCTTAATTTTCCACCACAAATATTCTGGTATTTATCCAATCCTACTACAATTAAAATCCTTTGGTCTTGACAAGTGCTGGGGTGAAAAATTTACCGATTTACCCCCAGGGTAAAAAAATTACGATTTTGCCTCTATACTCCGAAATGTACCGAAATCTTATTATTTCTACTTTTCAACCTCCAATAACACTAATATTGATCAATATTAACCAAATGGGGCAAAAATCATTTTATAAAAATTCCCGTTTAGTCCTCTAGTGGCAAAATTACCATTTTGCCCTGATGCTTCAAAAATACCGAGAATCATAATTTTTCACTGCTAAACATCATTTTATACTCCAATAATCATAATTATATTTCATATAATTATTCTTGGTCAAATGTGATCAAATCTTGGCTAGAAATCTCCATTTTATCATCAAATGGTAAAATAACCTTTTTGTCCCTAATCGGTCAATTTTCCTAATGGACTCCAACTGGACCTTGAACTCCGAATCACTATTCTAAGTCATTCTGTGGGTTTAAAATTTTCAATTTCCTCTTAGAATTTCTATTTGAACTAGTTCAAGGCTCGATTTAACTTAGTTGTACCACTCGGTACAATATCATCTTTTAATTGAGCTTGACAGGGTCTCACATTTCACAATAATTTTTACCGAGAGCAAATAAAACCCAAAGTGGTTTTTCAAAGGTTCAACCACAACCTTTCACAATGGTTTTTCACGGGCTCAACCAAAACCCAAAGTGATTTTTCAAAGGCTCAACCACAACCTACAATAATGTTTTTTCTCATGGGATCAACCAAAACCCAACAGCTAACTTTTCAAGGCTAAGTTAGAACCTATACATTCAATCAAGCTAACCCAAGCTTGAATAAACCCCTTAGAGTGACTCGCTCACTCTAAGTAATCAAGAAGAAAAGAAATAAGAATGTACCTATGATCACTAGCTTGATCTGAATGGTACCAAGTGAAGTGCCTATCTCAAATACAAAGATTGGAGTGAAGTGCAGAGAGTATTGTAAAGAATTTTTGCTATTTTGAGCTCTTTTTGTTCTTGGAAGTCATCAATACATTTCTATCCGTTGGAACCCTCTTTTATACTTGGAAAATCAGCTCTGATGTGAGTTAGACAGTTTTTAACCATTAAGAACGGTTTGTTAGCAATTCTAACCGTTAATTTGTCTTCTAGTGCACAACTCAAAATTTATGGTAGAATGCTCTTAGTTGACTAACTGATATCTTAGTCGACTAAGTCGTCTCTGTATTCTGATCCCAGTTTCTAGCAGTTCTGGCAGTGTGCACTTAGTCAACTAACTCATTCCTTGGTCGACTAAGTTGGTTTTGTTTCTCAATACTCTTCAGCTCGTCAACTTTTGATTTAAATCTTAGCTGACTGACTCATCATTAATCGACTAAGGGGCTTCTGTCTTATTGATCAATTGTGACTTCCTTATTTCTATGCTTTTTGATATGTGCATTTGAATGATTGATTAAATATTTGCATACAATTTTTGTCATGCACACTCAATTAGAAATATTAGACACAAATGAAATGGAAATGTTTTATTATCATCAAAAACTAATGGAGCCAACAATCTCCCCCTTTTTGATGATGACAAAACATTCCCTGGTTAATCTACATAGTGTCCTTTTATTTTTTTTTCAGTTCTGCACAAAATGAGGATTGCTCCCCCTAAGTGTGTGCTCCCTCTTAGTGTGTGCATATTTTGCTTATTCATCCCAGCAATAATTTTATTCATGTTATACAAAAAATGACATTTTTCATTCAAAGTATATATATGTAGAAATATAAAGTGATTTACAGCAGATGAATGTTGACAGATTATCATCAATATTTCAGTAGTGTCTGTCAATAATATATTGTTTCCAAATTTTGTCTTTGCCATTAATTATTCATTAGATGTAGTATAGTTTGCATCCATAAATATCCAAAAACATTTTCCATTCATGATATCATGACAGAAATCAATCATCAGCATAATATCCCAATATCAGTACAACACCATATTTTTTTTTTAATAGCAACAGTCAAAATACCATAGATAGTAAGACAGCATCAGATATTAAATTATCAACATTTGAATAATATAAACATATCAACATCCCATTTTACTTACAAAAACATAAACAACAAAGTTAAAGTCAAGTGTTCAAATGTCAACTGGGCAAAAACAACAGATAACCAAAAAGTAACAATTAATGTTCCTAAACTACCCCTAGATAGTTTTAACAGTTAATGTTCCCAATCTACCCCTAGATAGTTTTTACTTCCTATCTCCCCTAATCCTTTCATAATTTCTCTTCTAAGGTCTTAGCTATATTTCTCCCCCTTTTTGTCATCATCAATTTGAGGGAGGTATTCAGTCCTCTGAGGAGGCTGATGGAGTGGATTCATCGGTGCCATAGAAAACATTTAGAGGCCCGGGAAAAGGTTCTGGAGGGGATTTTTTAGGGGATTGCTCAGGGGATGAAATCTCAAGAGGGTTTTGAGGAGAGGATATTGTTGCTGGCTTGCCCTTCTCAGCCAATTTGGATGATTTCCTCATTTTGATGAACTTCGTTTTAGTTGCCATTGTTTTCTTACCTTTGCTTGGTGGTTTGGACTTTATTTATGATTCTTCAGCAACTTTTTCTTTTCCTTTCCCTGACTGCCCTCTGTAGTGGACTTCCCTGCTTGTACTCTGGCAACTTTTTTTCCAGCTTGCTCTTCTATAACCATTTGATGGAAGATATCCATGATAGATACTTCTTTTGAGTTGGGGGGAGAAGACTACTTTTCTTGAGGCTCGAGTTGAGGTAGAGGAGTTTCATCCAGTGACCCTAGCACCTTAGTTTCTTGTGCTGATTCTGTGAGACCTTGATCTTTATAGACGCGTAGCTAGAAATAGACGCGATATCACTGATTAGGGGTAATTTCATCATTTCCTTAGTGAGCCCCTAGAAGTATGCTTTCAAACAATATTAAGGCCTAAGTAGGACTAAGGCATAAATGAATGATGAAAATAAGGATAAAATGACAAAGGAAATAGAAATAATAATGATTTCCAAGGTAGGGGCAAAATGGACATTTTTCATCTCGGGTCAAAATTTTAAGTTTTCATGAACCTAAGCATTTCTAGACTATTATGAACCTTGTCCCAGTGTCAAAAGAGTAAAAAGATTACACCAAGGATTAGAGGAGGACAAGCCAACTTGTTAAGGGCATTTTCGTAATTTAAGAAGAGATTTGATAAGCTTTAGCTATAAATATCATTTGTTCCAGCAGCTTCTTCTTTTTCTTCCTCCCATCTCACGTTGCTTTCATCCTCTATGGAAGCTTGTTTTGAAACCTCCATAACTTCTCTCAAGCTAGCTCCAATTTTCATGCTTTTGTGCACCCTTTCATAGAACCTTTTGTGCTCTTTCACTCTCTCACTTTAAAACCCTTGAAAAGTCTTACTTTCATACTTCCTATCACTAGCTAGGTGTTTTAGAGAGAGAAAGAGGGAGCTTCATAATAGCTTGAAATTTTTTTGAAAGAATTTTAATTACAAAGCTACCAAGGTGAGTAGTGAATTAGAGTTGATTTTTAGTTGTTGATAATGTCTAGTAATTTGATTTGTGAGTGTTTTATTGTTGAGATTGTTTAATCATTTTTAGTGTGGATAGAGTAGTGCAAATAATAGCCATTTAATGGTAATTGGAAACTAGTAAGAATGACTAGTAGAACTCAATTTAGAAAATAGCTTTGGAATAGTATTAATGCCAAGTTGGGTTGATGGTGATGTTGTTGTGTGAGATAGGTTCCAACGAAACCCCACACCTCCATTTGGAACCTTAATCGAAGTTAGAGCCCACCAAAACATCAATAAAGACTGGTGAGTGAACTTGCATTTCAAAATTTCTTTGGGAAATGTAAATGTATTTCGACGAAAAATTTGAATGATTTTATCCAACCTTCCTTTAAAAATGTGTGCCGGGGAACAAGCCCTTGATAAAATGTTTTGATGTTGTGAAAATGTGAAATGTGTAAAAGGATGAATCCATGTGCTCCTATATTATGTTGGTATGTATATATATGAATATATGTTATGCATTGATGAATAATGCTGAGTGATGATGTTGAAGTGTGCGAGTAGGGAGTGCACACATGATGGTGATATTGCATTGAGCTGAGTGTGGCAAGATGGTATGCATGATGATGTATGTATATATATATATATATGTGTGTGTGTTATAGAAAGGTATGGAAATATTTGTGATTGTGTAGCATGTTGGCATTGTTAATTGCTCCCAAATTGCTTTTCATTCAACAAGAAAATGACTTTTGATTTAATAAGACCCCTTTTAACAAAATTGCATTGTTTCTCATTGCAGCGAGATTCATTTTCGCTTCAGTGAGAAACTCTCAGGTTGACGGGGGTCACACTGGCCTAGTTCTCGCTGCAGTGAGAATGTATTCTTGCTGCAGCGAGAAATTTACTAAAGCTTCTCGTTGTAGCAAAAAACTCTTGGGTTCTAGTGCAGTGCTTTCATTTCGACAAAGATTTTGACCACATTTAAGTTAGAACTTGGCAAATTGGTAAACACAAAAGTTGTAGCCCAACCTCTTAGATTTCTAATGGTCCAAAAATCATATCAATTGGACTTATTTAGTGGGAGATATACTTAAAAAACCGAAATATATGCAAACTGAGACTATTTCTCACTGTAGCGAGAAACTTGCTGTCATGCTTGCTACCTTGCTTGATTTTGACATATTTTTCACCCATTTAACTTCATGGATTGATCATGGGTTTTTGCAACACTATGAGGTTATTAATCAAAGTTTGAAATGAGGGGTTTTTAGTAAGAAATTAAATCAATTGCATTGTTTTTGAAACAAATGCATCATGATTTCCAAGTTCTCCTTATCGATTGCTTGTTCCCTTCTTATGTTCACTCACTGAGTTTATACTCATTTTTTTTCAAATTCATGTTTTCAAATCAGGAGGCAGTTGGGACCTAGATTGAGGTGTCACGACCCGGTACTCCCCTCAAGCCCATGACAACCACCGCGATATCCCGATAGACATTCATTACTCAGAATGCCAATTGGAACCCCACAAGGCTTTAATATCAGTTTCTCATTTCCCCTTGTGAGTAACTATTGCCAAATATCATGTTCTTAAAGATTTTAAATTATTTCCAACTTAAAACAATAAAAAAATGATTTCTGTCTCACAAGGGTATTTTGGTCATCTTTCCCTGAAAATTTTGAAATCCGCTAAAAATGTAGTATGCGAGTACAAAACACATAATTCATAATCAAAAATAAGTTTAAACGTCTAAAACCTTCATTTAAAATAAAATTATGATTATTTGGATATAATAAAAAAATAAAAGAAATATTTAATAAAATATTCTATTTTCTTATAAAACAATATTTTTAGAGTTATACATAAATAATTTTTACAGCGTAAAAGCAAAATAAATTCATACATACTGTAATACAGTAAGTCAGAGTATTTAATTTAATTTACAATAACCATTGGGCCCCTAAATAACCAAAAGTAATGAAGATTGTGAACCTACAATTTGGAGGATGCAAATCCAATGGTAGCCTCGGTGAAATCAGCTATCTACAGCCTATTTTGAGCCTGAAATGGGTGAAAACGAGGGTGGTGAGATTATATAATCCCAGTGAGTAAACAAACATCATCCAAAATATCTAAAGTCGAGTAAATGGAGATGATTAAAATATTCCATCTCAATATGTATTTCATAACATAAATATTCATTTCATTTAAATAATCAACATGGCTTATGAGTATCTTAAAAGCTTAGCTCCTACCAAAATCATTCTCGAGAATACCTTGGCCAAGGCATTTAACCGAGTTTGCCAAGGCTGTTAAATAGTTATGTACGCATAAATCATGTTTTTATTTTTTAAAAAAACACAGTCGTTCCTTGGCGTTAGCGGAGTCAATCATCACGAGGTGGTTCGGTGTGACGTGAACTCTAACCATACCTCAGGAGATACCCTACGCACCTCTCCGACTGAGGTATGTATATAACCAGATTTCGTGCCCCTCTAATAGGCTGGTCCACAAAACCCGCCCACTACAGCAAGCTAAACCTACCATACAATAAATTTTGCAATAGCATGACATGGCAATTATTTTACAATTTAGCCTTTCAAGGCTAAATACACAGTTCATATATTTCAACACAAATAGCAATTTAGCCATTCATGCAAATATTGTCATAAGTCGTTCGATTCAAACCATGAATTTACAACACATGAAAACGGTATCCAATTACTCTATTTTCAAACCACCATTCAATTTCAAGACAATGTTATAAAATCATTTCATTAAATCACATTTTAGTTACAAAACACAAAGATTTACCATTTAACTCATTTTCCATAAAATTCACAAAAATCGAATAAAAAGACCACTTTAGATAATTAAAATGATGATAAGGTTACTCACTATTTCAAGAGTCAAATTTTTAGAGTACTCTGACTATCGATCCTCGGGTACAATTTCTTTGCCTTTATCGAAGGATCCACCACCTAGACATAATGCACAATCAGGCAATTTACCACATTGAAGCTAAATCATTATAAAACTATATGGATGCATGAAATGGAATGCAAATTGTTCGGATTATCGTCTAAACACGGTGTTCCATACAAGTTCAATTGTGTATCTAAATAAAACGATATTGGCCTAATTCGATCTATCACTCAATTAATTGGCCAATATGTCTAATTCAACTCCAAATAAATTTCATTTTTCTTCCAATTCTCCAAATCATCAAACACAAGTCAAATAGCATAAAATTTAGCAAAATTATCTTCACATTTTCTCTTGGAAATTTCAACCATGGTGAGTGCATCAACACTATGATTTTTCATACTCGATTTTCTCACCATAATTCATCATTTCCTAACCAATTCACTTGAAATAAAATCAAAATCATCATCAATATTCCACATGGAGAATTTGGCCAATGATGGGTGATGGGAGAAAATGAATTTTTTTTGTTGGTTTTTCATGCTACACATCACTAACTAACTAAAAACACTAAAATATCTTAAAATCTAACCAAATCAAGCATTAAAACTCCTCCCCCCCATGTCCGGCCAGCAAGGGACCCATCATGAAACCATGTGATTCAACCATGGAAAATGCAAAAAAATGTATGGGAAAGGTAGATCACAAGTCAAAATCAAGAAATTTTACCTTTGATTGCATGATTACTTGAAATCCACAAATTTTCTCTTAAATTTTTACTCTAGGGTTCTTGTTCTTTCTTTTCTTCCTTTGTTCTTCCTTTGTTCTTCCTTTGGCCGGCCATATGAAGAGAAATGGGCTGATTTTATGCTGATTTTTAAGCCAAATAATAAATGGATATAAATTTGACACATGTCACCATTTCATTGGTCCATGTGTGATACTTACCCATTAAGCAATCTCTCTCCACCACTTAAATTTCCTCAATTATCCATGACAATATTGGGTAAAATCCATGTGCTGGATAAGTGTTGGGTGGTGTAAAATTACAATTTTACCCTTGGGGTAGCAAAATGACTATTTTACCCCTATGCTCAAAAAAATGTCTGAATTAAAAATTTTCACTTCTCAAACTCAAATTCTGCTCTAAATAGTCAATCTTGATCAAAAACTTCTTCCAACATTCCAATTTTTAACCTCGGGTGGCAAAATGACCATTTTACCCCTAGATCATGAAAATTCCAATTTGACTCCAAATTGGTCCTCAAACTCTGAATCACCATTTTAAGTCATTCTAGGGTTTTAAAATTCTCAATTTCATCTTAAAATCTCTATTTAGTCTAGTTCGAGGCTTAATTCAACTTAGTTGCACCACTAGGTACACTACCGACTTTTGACGATTTTTCGGGGCTTTCAAAGTATGCAAGCATATTGTCAATCACATGAATGACATGGCAAGTATTTTATAAGGTTGGGCTTGACATGAGGTGTCCATGTTCGTCCATCTTTTGGTAGGTATCAATGGCATTCAGTAGTTGCACCTTCACTATGGTCTCTCCGCTAGAAGTCTAGAGTCATTTTCGTGGAACATACGTACCCTGATGTAAATTGTTAAGACATATATATCTTAAGCAATAGATGTTTATGTTGATTAATGTTGCCACTACAAGATGGCACGGATGGCATTATTTTGAATCATATAAATGTGAATATATGGTTTTGATAGAAAAGTATTGAAATACTCATTGATAAGAAATACGAAATACGGTTGTAAGAACGAATGATGAAATCGATGAATGGAGTCACATAGATAGGCTTGCTTGGGCTTAGTGGGCTATGTCCATTGAGTCCATGCACCGGTCATGGCTTGGGATTTGGGTCATGATAGATTCTTCCTTGTCCTGAGGCTTAGGTGAGGGGGATTTTCTTGGTTGTTCCACCTCAGGTTCATGACCTTTTGCCTAGAAAACAGAGTCTTTAGCTTCCTGTCCTGTTGG
The DNA here is from genome assembly GCF_000208745.1 of Theobroma cacao. Lineage (NCBI taxonomy): Eukaryota > Viridiplantae > Streptophyta > Magnoliopsida > Malvales > Malvaceae > Theobroma > Theobroma cacao. Next base: position 16,941,652 of record NC_030851.1, on the reverse strand, counting down.
TGCCAGGCTGAGAGTTACAGAGCTGTTTGCAGCAGTTGGTTCTGAGGGCATTTTTCCTTTCTTTTTCAGTACTTTTTCCAGTTCAGTCACTTTCTCAATTTTTTGCATTCTTGCTTCTTAGTTTGTGAGTTTTCCATCAATTCTCATTAGCAGATTAAAGATCACTTCATTTGAGAATTGAGATGGTGCTACCTTTGGTTGAGCAGGTAAGGAGGATTCCTTTCCTAGACCAGCCTTGGGGGTTTTAATGTATATTTCTCCATCAAGTTTGTACCCCATTTTAGGTAAGCTTCCTAAATAAATGGCTTGGTCTCTTGTTTTAACCTTGTCAGCCTCATATCTAGAACTCCAAATCCCTTTCTTCTACACTAGAGAAGTGATGATATTTCCATAAGGCAAGTTGATCTTCTCCAGTCCGCATGCACCCTTCATTCTTTCAATCATGAACTTTTCCAGATTAAGTGCAACACTACTAAAGGCATGTTCCATTAGCCATAAATCTTGGAGGCTAATGTAGCTTAAGCTCCCACTCCTCCCATGAATATTAGCGGCAACAAAGTAATGCAGAATCCTTATTTGAGGACTTGTTATAAGCCCTGCATTGCTCTTGGAGGAATATTTCTCTTTCTTCCCTGTGATCACTTCCCACAAGGATGAGGGGTCATACTTATCAGGGAATTCAAATTCTCCCTTATTACACTCTATCTTAAGAAGTTCCCCTAAGTCTGCAGCAGTGATAGTAAATTCCTTCCCATTCAAAAACACATTCAGACTCTCATCAGAATAATCATTTGGTTCCTCCAAGTCATCCTTGTCAACAAAAATACTCAAATAAAATTCCTTAATTAAACTAGCACTGTATTATTGGTTTTTAAATGTGCTGAATTCTTTCAATTTTAGCTTTTCAAAATAATCTAATAGACTTGTCAGAATTTTAGGCATTTCCCTAAAGCTTTCCTAATCAATATATTTTCCACAGGTGATGGGTGCATTCTCTATTTTTCTAAACCTTTCTTCATATACTTTGTTTCTGAATTTAGAAGATGAGAAAGTACCTTTCTTGTGCAATTTGCTCTTTTCTTTCTTCTTTTCAAATTTATGTTTCTTTGATTTTCCAAATTCTTTACTTACAAACCTCGACTCAGTCATCTTCTTTTTCTTCAGTATTTCAGCTTCCAAACTTTCTTCCATCTACCGTTTGCCTTTCTTCTTCTCAATAATCTCTTTGCTCTGAGAGGTTTTAGCCATTTGGTTTGGAAGATTTTCAACATAAGGTTTCGAATGGTTAAATGGTGAGGGTTTCAGTTTTAGGAGTTAGTTTCAATAGAGAGAAAATGTAGAGAGAATAGGTTGAGAGCAATTTAATCTTAAAAGAGAAATTGTCTGACTCCCCCTATTTAAGTGCAATTTGTAATTCCCCTTTTAAAATTCAAAAATTACCTCTTTTTTTTTTATTTTTAGTTTATGCGGTTTTCTCCTCTGTTTTATTTCCCGATAGGCATTATTTTATTCCTCCTGCCTTTAACTTAACTGAGTCTTATTATTTAATGAAACAGAATGCTCTCAGTTGACTAAGATTTTCTTTAGTCGACTAAGTGCCTTCTGTTTTAGGTGTATGAATCAAAAATTCTCTTACAACTTTTGCATATTAATCATTCCTAAATTCCTTATAATCTCACAAAATCTATCTTCATTTAGAGGTTTGGTAAAGATGTCAGCTAGTTGATGCAAAGTATTCACAAACTCAATTTTAACATCTCCCTTCACTACATGGTCTCTAACAAAATGGTGCCTAATTTCAATGTGCTTAGTCCTATAATGTTGCACAGGATTTTTTTATATATTGATTGCACTTGTATTATCACATATATTGGAATATTATGTACTGTTATTCCATAGTCCTTTAATTATTGTTTAATCCACAAAATTTGTGCACAGCAGCTGCCTAAGGAAATATACTCTACTTCAGCTGTTGAAAGTGCTACAGAATATTGTTTCTTACTTGACTAGGATACTAGTATACTTCCTAAAAATTGGCATGTTCCACTAGTGCTTTTTCTATCGGTTTTGCTTCCTGCAAAGTCTACATCTGAATAGCCTACAAGATTAAATGATGATTCTCTAGAGTACCATATTCCTAAGGTTTGTGTTTCTAAGAGGTATCTAAAAATTCTCTTAACAGCAGTTAAGTGTGATTCTTTAGGCTGTGATTAAAATCTAGCACACAAACACACACTAAACTGAATATCTGGTCTGCTTGCTGTTAAGTAGAGTAAAGATCCGATCATACCTCTATATAGCTTTTGATCAATACTTTTTTCGTTGTTATCAGCATCAAGTTTGGTGGATGGACTCATTGGTGTGCAGATTGGTTTTAGCTTCAGCATATCAAACTTTTTGAGCATATCTTGAGTGTATCTTTCTTGGTTGATGAAGATTCCTTTTTCACTTTGTTTGATTTGAAAGCCAATATAGTACTTCAGCTCACCGATCATGCTTATCTCAAATTCACCCAGCATCTATTTGGCAAAGTTCTTGCATAAAGCCTCATTAGTTGCACCAAACACAATGTCATCCACATAAATTTGAACAACAATTAAATCATTTAAATATCTTTTGATAAACAATGTAATATCAATGCTACCCCTAACATATCCATTTTCAACCAAAAATTTTGAAAGCCTCTCATACCCAGCTCTAGGAGCTTGTTCCAATCCATACAAAGCTTTATGGAGTTTGAAAACATGATCTGGTTTTTCAAAGTCTTCAAATCTTGATGGTTGTTATACATACACTTCTTCTTGAATGAAACCATTTAAAAATGCACTATTTACATCCATTTTGTATAATTTAAAATTCATAAAGCATGCAAAGGCAAGCAACATCCTTATGGCTTCAATCCTAGCAAACCGGTGCAAAGGTTTCATCATAGTCAATTCCTTCCTCTTGGTTATATCCTTGGGCTACTAACCTAGCTTTATTTCTAACTACATTTCCTTGCTCATCGACCTTATTTCTAAACACCCATTTTGTTCCAACAATTGGGTAGTTTAAAGGCCTAGAGACTAATGACCACACACGGTTTCTTTTGAATTTATCAAGTTCCTCTTGCATGGCCAATATCCAACTTTCCTCTTTTTTTGCTTCCTTAAATGTCTTAGGCTCAATTTGAGATATGAAAGTTGAAAACTCACAAGTCTCTCCTTTTGCTCTTCTAGTCTTAACTCCTTGTGAAATATCATCTATGATAAGGTCTTGTGGGTGATTTTTTGCATATCTCCAACTTCTAGGAAGATCACTATGCTAAATTTCTGTTCTTTGCAAATTTTCTTGAGGTGGAGTTTCATTTTCTCTTCTAAGTGAGCTTTCTTCATTATTATTATTGTTTTCCAAGCTTATTTTTTCCATTTGCTTTTCTAGGATCTCTACATCATTATCATCAGCATGAATTTCCTCTTGTAAGGCATTGGACTCATCAAAAACTACATGGATTGATTCTTCAATAGCTAAAGTTCTTTTGTTGAAAACTTTATAGGCCTTTGAGTTTAATGCATATCCTAAAAATATTGCCTCATCACTCTTTGCATCAAATTTACCTAAAGATTGTTTTCCATTATTTAACACAAAACAGTTATAACCAAAACTCTTAAGGTGTGAAATATTTGGTTTCCTACCCTCGTAAAGTTCATAAGCAGTCTTTGATATCATGGCTCTAATTGAGACTCTATTAAGTATATATGCTGTTGTGTTCACTGCCTCAACCCAAAAATATTTAGGTAGGTTATTTTCACATAGCATAGTTCTAGCCATTTCTTTTAAGGTTCGGTTTTTCCTCTCTACAACTCCATTTTGCTGGGGTGTTCTAGGTGCAGAAAAATTATGATCCAACCCCTTTTCATTGCAAAATTTATCAAATTCATCACTTTCAAATTCTCTTCCATGATCACTCACAATACTAACTATGGTTAGTCCTTTCTCATTCTCAACTTTCCTACAATGATTTCTAAATGTTGGTAGAGCATCATTCTTATGAGCAAGAAAATAAACCCAAGTATTCCTAGAGTAGTCATCAACTATTACAAAGCCATAAGATTTTCCTCCTAGACTAGTTGTACTTATTGGACCAAATAGATCAATATGTAACAATTTAAGAGGTCTAGATGTGGATACAATCTTCTTAGTCTTAAAGGATGTTCTAACTTGTTTTCCTAGTTGGCAAGCATCACATATTTTATCATTTTCAAATTTTATATCCGGTAGTCCAACAACTAGATTTTTCTTAATTAATTTTGACATAGTATGCATGCTCACATGTCCTAGTCTTCTATGCCATAGCCAGCTATCATTTTCAGCATTTGCTACTAAACACATTTCATAATTTATTTCAAGATCTTCAAGAAATACAACATACATATTCCTTAATCTTCTTCCTATAAATAAGACTTTATTTGTGCTTATATCTATCACTTCACATTTATTAGAATCAAAGCATACTTTAAATCCTTTATCACATAATTGACTAATACTCAATAAATTATGTTTCAAGCCTTTAACCAATAACACATGACTGATTTGAGTTTGGGAGTTCTTACCAACCGTTCCTATACCATGGATTCTACCTTTTGAATCACCACCAAACGATATGATTCCTCCCTTTCTTTTGTCTAGCTTAGCAAATAGCATTTCATCTCTTGTCATGGCTTTAGAAAATTATTTTTTGAATTCTTTTCTGCAGCTTCATGGGTCCCGTCCCTGCTGTCAACTCCACGTCCTGCTCACCCGTGACTCTAATGATATTATAAGTATTATTATTATTATTATTTTTGAACTTGCCATGCGCGTTGGGAGAGGATCGTGTGTCAGTCCTTCCTTCTGCAGGAGACAATGGTGGTTCACCCCTTTTAGGCTCTATCATTTCTCTTTCTCCCACGATATTTTCAATTTGTCCATGTAAACCATTTACGTGAAAAATCACCTGCCCTTCACCGTCCACTGCCCGAGCATGGTTTACACTTTCTGCATTGTTTACACAATCTCCCACGTTTTTTCCAGCTTGCCCATGCATACCATAATTGTGAAAGTGTAGCTGCACATCGTCCTCTACAGTTTGCAAATTTACAGAAAAAGCTGCTGCCGTCGCTGCAACGTTCGATCTCCCTCCGACCGGTTCGATTAATCCTAAACCCCCTGTCGGTACCAACTGCTCCGTTATACTTGCTCTTTTCTCGGTTTGCTTGTCTTCATCTTTTTCAGTTATCGGTGGCTGCTGTAGTATATTTTTTGGATCGCTGCCCAGCCTCCTACCTTCCTGTATCCCACCAGTCATGACTGCATCCTTTTCCCGTCTTCCTTTCGCGGTAGCCGTATCACTTGATAAAAGATTTTTTACCCCCAAAGAACTATTCATAACCTCTGTTTGTCCCTGTTTTTCCATCCGACTTTGTTCTCCAGCCTCCTCGTCCACAATCATCTGAAATCTATTGGAAGTCGGAATACTAGCCCGCTGGGGATCCTTCTCTGGTTCTTTGTCCTTACTTAGCATGTCTTTCGCACCATTTCTGCCACCTTTGTTTACCACCTGCCATATTTTTCCCTGCTTTGGGGCTGCCATTCTTGAATCTGCCTTTCTCTTTTCTACGTCCATCCCTCCAACTTCTCTTTGCCGATTCACATCTTCCGCCTTTATTGTGCAATTCATAGCTGGGTCACCCTGGGAGTTTCTGTTTAGCTTTTTAGCCAGCTTAAGCTTAGAGGTTCCCGATTTTTGCCCTAGCACCATACAGTTAGCCATCCCGTGGCCAACGTGGCAGCAATAGCTGCAATACTCGGGCATGGGGGTGAATTCAACCTTCTGTAAATATCCACCTATGACATCCTCGGATCCTCTTTTATCACTATCCAGACACTTTCAATCGGCGGTCTTAAACAGTCATACTCAATGCAAACCCGCGCAACACTTGGCCTTGTCCCATTGGCAGTTGCTTCATCAACACCGAGTGGTTCCCGATGGCTTTGGCAATCATAAGCAATGCTGACTTCTCAAAGAGATGGGCTCTAAGATTTGGGAAAGAAATCCAAACTGGAACGATGGAAGACTCCTTCTTCGATTCAAAATCCAGCGTCCACTTAAACACCTTCATTTTCTGCTTTGCTATAAACCATGTTTGCTTTGTCTAGATCCTGTTAAAGTCTTGTTCGTTTGACAAATTGATTAAAAGTGCTTGTAATCCATCCACCAAATGTTGTAAGTGCCCGATAAACCCAAACCAATGAAAGCTTGTCGAATCTCCACCAAACGTGGCGTACGTGAAAATTTCCCAACAATAGAAAATCTAAATGGTTGTGCTAAGGTTTCAATCTCATCCTCAAAAAACTGAACAGCTGGTTTGTCCTTGTAACGGAATATGGCATGGGTTGGCCGAATCAAGGCTGGCGTCGCTACAGTAACAATAGAGAAATGAATTTTTTGCAGATCTGGGAGAGACAGGTTGTTGTTGCTGGTTCTACATATTTGGAGCTTTGCCTTCTATGTTTGACGGAGCTGGGTTTAGGGACCAGACGGGTGGTGGGTTTCTAGCCGACGCTTGCGGAGGAGGAGGAGGTGCTGCTGGCGGCCGGTTAGGGGGGTCAGGCGGCCGGCTAGAGGCCAGGCCGTGAGTAGTGGGGAGGCTTGGAAAATCGCTTAAGTTGAGAGCATTTGTCATGTTTTTTTTTTTTCTTTTGTCTTGTTTATCAATTGTGATTTTTTTATTTTTATGCTTTTTGATATGTGTATTTGAATGATTGATTAAATATTTACATATAATTTTTATCTTGTACATTCAATTAAAAATATTAGACACAAATGAAATGATAATATTTTATTTTCATAAAAAATTAATGGAGTCAACAAAACTTACGAGTCTAACCACAATTTTAGTTGACACAAATTTAAAATGATCAAACGAACTATTGAAATTTTGTCTTGATTGTTTGGGTGTCATTTTTAAATTTCCTATAATTAATTCTCAACTAAAAGAAAAAAAAGGTACCATAAACCATCAATAATATTAGTTCATATGTTTTCTCATCATAAAATAATGCCTATAGTATCAAGTAAAAATCCACTAATGATAATACTTCTAGACTACGAGGCATATAAACCAAAAATTTAAAATCAAGAAACTTACCTATATTCCCTAATTTCAACTTATCTTCAAAATTTAAAGCATAAAACTAAACAATCTACCATACTCATAAAATAATTAGGCACAATGTCTAAAGAATCATCAATACCCATCACAAATTTCTAATAAAATAAAAATACGAAGATACGTCAACAATAATAAAAATAAAACAAGAAAAGATAAAAGAAGAAAAAAGTAAAGAAGAAATAAAAAGAGAAAATAAATAAATATTGAAACTTACTTGATATTTAGAGCAAATATATTGAAAATGTGTGGGTAATGGGTAAGGAGGAATAAAGATGAAAGGGGAATAGTGGTGATGGGAAAAGTAAAAGAAAGATGAAGAATGATGGGTAGACGAAAAGAGAGAAAAGTGCATAAATTTGCACTAAGAGAGGAGGGGTGTGGGGTATATATAAGGGAGGTGAGGGCTTGGGCAGCCCAAATAGGGGGGTTTTAGTTTGGTTAGTGGCTACCCAATGTTGGCAGCCTATTGAGGGGTAGTGGGTAGTGGGCTGCCCATTGTTGGTAACCCACTTCAAAGAGGTTGCGGCCTACCCTATGTGGGAGTCGCGGTCCACGTTGTATGATTATCACTGGACCGTTGCTTCCTTTTAGAGTAGTCGCGTCCTCGACCCTTTTTTTGTTCGTGGGCTGCCCAAAGGTGGAAGCCCAAAACACGGGGTTGTGGCTTACCCCTAATGGGCGTCGCGACCCTCGTTCGCTAAGGTTGTGAGGCCATGGCCTCCCTTAGCAAGCACCGCAGCCTACGTCAATCCATTTCTTTGGGCCGCGGCCTACCCTTGTTTTTTTTTTTTTTTTTGTGTCTTTTTTTTTTTTTTGTTCATGGGCTGCCCAAAGGTGACAAAACATGGGGCCGCAACTTACCCCTACTGGGCACTGCAGCCCTCGTTTGCTAAGGTTGCAAGGCCGCAGCCTCCCTCAGCGGGCCTTGTGGCCTATGTCCATCCATTTCGCTAGGCCGAGGCCTACCTTCACCCTTTTTTTTTGAATTTTTTTGTTTACCTTTTTTTTATGGAAATACCATACATGTTTTTGCAAAATAAAAATAAAATATTAATAATTTAATAATAAAATAAAATAAAATAGAGTAAATTAAAGTGCTTAGGTTGCCTCCTAAGAAACGCTTCTTTATAGTCGCTAGCTTGACTATGGCACCCTTTTCTACACTACTTTGTACGGGTCGAGACTTTCTTTATGGACTTTAACTGCTTTGATAAGCTGACTATAAATCTCGATAGCATCATAAGGATGAATCTTTACCACTTTGAAAGTGTTCCCCCAATACGGTTTAAGATTCCATGGCAAAAGATGGAGTTGTAAATCAAAAAATACTATTCACTATCCAACCACAAAATCAAGATGACTAAAAAGTGGTGGTGGTTTTGTCTTAAGAGTTGGCACCTGTTTTGTTGAAGGTGGTGGACTAGGCTTACCTTTACCCTCATTAACGAAATCCACTTTATAGCAACTATTTGTATAGGGATACTAAGTTTCATTGAACAAATTAAACACTATTTTCTCCTCTCTAACTCTGAAAGTTATTTTGCTATTCTTCACATCAATAATTGTTTTAGCTGTAGCTAAGAATGGTCTTCCCAAAATAAGAAGAATTTCAACATCATCTTCAATCTAGAGCACAACGAAGTCCACTGAAATATATAAATGCCGAACTTGAAGTAAAACATCCTCTATAATCCCAACTGGGTGCTTGATTGTTCTGTTTGCTAATTGCAAGGTAACTGTAGTGGGTTGTATCTCAAGAAATCCAAGTTCTCTGGCAATAGATAAAGGCATTATTGAAACACTAATACCCAAATCACACAAAGCTTTAGAAATTTTAAAATTACCAATAGTGCAAGGAATAGAAAAACTCCTTAGATTCTTAAACTTTGGTGGAAGCTTATTCTGGATTATAGCACTACACTCCTTAGTAAGTGCAATTGTCTCAAAATCTTCCAATTTCCTTTTTTTGGTTAAGATGTCTTTCAAGAATTTAAGATAACTTAGCATTTGTTTTAAAGCTTCAGTAAAAGGAATATTAATGTTCAGCTTTTTAAATACCTCAAGAAATCTTGCCAAGAATTTGAGATAACTTGGCATTTGTCAAGTTTTTGCTTTTGAAAACGTTGAGAAAAAAGTGATGGAGGTGTGGAAGCAAATTTTAATTATGATTTTTCTTTCAAATTTTCAACAGATTTTTCAACCACAATTTCTTTTTCAACATCTTTTTCAATTTCTTTCTCATCAGATTGAATTGAAATCTCAGAATTTAAAGCTTTATTACTTACCTTTTTTCCATTACGAAGAGTAATTGCCACACAACGTTCCTTACCTTTTCTTCTTGGGGTAGGTACAGTATCACTTGGTAAGGTACCATGAAGTCTAGTATGTAAAGCACTGACAAGTTAGCCCATGTATGTCTCAAGATTTCTAATTGAGGCTGCTTGATTTTGAATGGAGGCATCAGTCCTTGTCATAAATGCATCAGTCTTTGTTATGAATGCATCAATCTTTGTCATGAATTGCATGAATATATCCTCCATTGACGGCTTTTTCTCTGGCATGGGGGCTTTATATGGAAATCCAGAAGGAAAGTTTGACTTAGATGCTGATGAAGACCATTGTTTTTTATTCCATGAGAAATTAGGATGATTCCTCCAACCATGATTGTAAGTGTTAGAATAAAGATTGTTCTATTACTTATTTCCAACTAATTGACAAGACCCAAAATAGATGGGACAATTGACATTGGAATGTCCTTCCCCACAAAATTCACACATCATAAAGGAGTTCCGAATAGCATTAGCACTCAGTTTATCTATTTTCTTTGCGAAAGAAGCCAATTGTGTAGAAACGGTATTTATCACATCTAATTCATGAATTCCAGTAATTTTTCTTGTATCCAATCTTTCAGATGGCCATTGATAATTATTGGAGGCCATCTTTTCAAGCAAATCATAAAGCCCCATCAATGGATTTACTCACGAGTGCACCTCCAGCGACAACGTCAATGATAGTTTTAAAAGGTCCCAACAAACCATTATAAAAAGTCTAAGCTTACAACCATTTAGGTAATCCATGGTGAGGACACCTTTTTATCAAATCCTTATACCTTTCCCAAGCCTCATATAGTGACTCAAAATCAAATTGCATAAAAGACGTGATATCATTCCGCATCTTTGCTAACTTAGTAGGTGGGAAGAATTTTGCTAAGAATTTTGGAGCCAAATCATCCCAAGTATTAATGGAACCAATAAGAAGCAAATTTAACCAACTCTTTGCTTTATCTCTCAATGAAAAAGGGAAAAGCCTCAATCTTGTGGCATCATCAGTATTACCATTAGCCTTGAATGTATCGCAAATTTTTAGAAAATTTACAATATGAGCATTCGGATCATCATTAGATAAACCCCCAAACTGAACAGTAGTCTAAATCATCTGAATGATTGATGGTTTAATTTCAAAGTTGTTGGCTTGAATAAGAGGTCTTCAGATACTAGAGTGGAGATTTTGTGCTCATAGGATAGCATAATCCTTCAAAGGCTTGGTCCCTTCCTCTTGTTAATCGGCCATTATTTTACTTGGAGTGGAAACTTTTTTTATTTTTTCTCCAAAGTATTCAAAAAGTCTTTTTGATTTCTAGATCAAACTAAAAAATGAAAGAAAAAAAAGTTTGGATTAAAATTAAGAATGCTTGGTATTAATATTAACAAGAAAGAATCAAAAATCAACTCCCCCACAACGACTCTTGTTGATTTCTCATGCAAGTGCACATATCATTAACAAGTAAGATAATAGTAAATAGAATTCGTTTCCACAAAGAATTGAATTAATTCCTAATTGCTACACCTTGATCTTATCCAAACAATTAAATTTAAAATTATTAAAAAATTAAAACTAATGAACTAAAAATAAAATTAAATAGTAAATTTATTTTATAAAACTTACTTAACTACCAGACCTAAGATTATGATGTTCCTCAATACTTTATCTGATTATTGTCTCTCTCTCTTAACTCAGTTTAATGGATTATGTTGCTAACCTAAATTCTTAAATTATTTACAAACCTCTATCGAGTTTCTCATAAAAATACCTCTCTCAATTAATTTACTATGTGTCTATGTAAATTAAATTGAAGAAAGATTTATTAAGTTCGTGCTCTAATTCTAGCAACGTATGGCTCATAGGTGTATGTCTACCCTATATGCAAATCAAATCACCTAATCACCTAAGTGCATTCCATCATACGCTATTCTATTCAAAGTATACCTAAATCTCCTTCGTCAAGGTTTAACCTAGGTTTCCAATTAAATCTAATGGGTGATTAGGCAATTAGAAGCATTATGAACAGAATAAAATAAACAACTCAAATCCATCAAACATAAGTAAAAGAGAGATAAATAAATCAGACTATATATGGAGTTCAATCATAATCTTAGATAAAAAGTTTAGTTCCCCATCAAGTCACACATCATTATTGAATAAAGTTTAAACATTATAAGCAAAACCAAGAAAATAAGAGAATAAAAAAAAAGATAAGAAAACTCAATAATTGTATTATTGATCTCCAAATCTCCTTGAATCCTTCAAATTCTTCTTAGCTTCAATGACTTTGTGGTTTAACTTTCAGCTGCCAATCTGGTGTTTCGTTCTCTTTTAAAAGTCTTTCGAAAGGTTGTTTTTATAAGGCTTTGACGTTAGGCCAAGTTGGGTGAAGAAAGAAGTAAATTTCAATCAGGATTTTCTCATTAGACTACGTGGGCCACGGCTTACTTCCTCTAAAGCAGCGGTCTTGACCATTTAAATAGCAGAAATCGTAATTGTTCTAGAACTACTGCAGTGTTCCAAATTTGACAAGATTTTTTGCTACCTTTTAGGTTGAACTGGGTGAAATGTAAACATAAAGTTGTATCTTTTTCTCTTATCTTTCTAATGGTTCAAGAATCATCTCATTTGGAACTCAGTAGGGAGAGTTATGGACGAAATACCGAAATATGTGTAGTGGAAGTCTGCACCTCAAAATTGCTCTATTTCTTTCATTGAAATTCTTCCTTCATTAAAGCTACAAAAGCACATTAACACTAAATTAATTATAAAATTAACTAAGATTAGATTGACTCACCTAAATTAACTAACCTAAAATAATTAAATAAAACCTATTAATTTCTATGCATTACTACAAGAACTAAACTAAATTACTATCAAAATTAAGCCTAAAAAACTCTATATTAGAGAGTTATCAACCATATGTACTTAATCATCTCATACAATATATGGAATTTGCACCATATACGTAATCTTATGGCATTCATCATAGCAGATATGCACATTATAGCATTTATAAATAAGCATATAATATCTTGTACCCACACTAGTTTGAAGACTAGAGTAATCGAGTGGACTTCAAACATAAGGTGCTTGTCCCCCTTATTGAAAACTAATACATAGAAGAGTATTTACATGCATAGTAGATTTATAAACAATTTGAAAACTAGTGCATCAATCATATCACAATCACTAAGAATTTATTTTTCTTTGAAAATCATTTTTCATTCTTGAAACTCAAATCCTTTGATAACCACTTTGGAGATATCATTTCAACATACATAAATAATCCTTTTCAAAGAAATCATGCTAGCTTTACATATCAAAATAATTTGAAAATGGTGTATCCACTTACTTAGTTGAAGATTTAATTCCTAGCTCCAATCATAACTCTTGGACCAATAGCATCCTTTCTCGAATTACCTAAACACCTCGTTTAACTTCTTGGACCATCTCCGGCTCTAAGAGTTTTTGCTTCCTAACTTCAAACCAACTAATAAGCGCTCTACATTTTTGCCCATACAAAGCCTCATATAGAGCCATACTAATCGTGGCTTGATAGCTATTGTTATAAGCAAACTTGGCTAAAGGCAAGTAATGGTTCCATGAGACTCTAAAATCAAGCACAATTGCCTTCAACATATCTTCGAGTGTCTAGATGGTGCGCTTGGACTGGCTATTCATCTATGGGTGGAAAGCCGTACTAAAATCCAAGTTTGTGCCCAAGGCTTCTTGAAATTTCCTCCAAAATTGACTCGTGAACTACGATATTTAATTGGACACTATCATTATCGGAACACCATGTAGCCTCACAATCTCATTAATGTATATTTGGGCATACTGAGCTTCTCTATACTTAGTCTTAATTGGCAAAAAATGGGCAGACTTAGTTGATCAATTATCACCCAAATGGCATCATAGGCACCCTTAGCTTGTCGTTAACCCGTTATAAAATCCATTGCTACATGCTCCCATTTCCATTTGAGTATTGGTAATGATTGTAGTAGTCCCAAAGGTCTCTAATGTTCAACCTTCACTTACTGACTTGTTAAGCACTTATAGACATATTCTGCCACGTCTTTCTTTAATCCTAGCGACTAATACACATACTTCAAATCATGATATATCTTGGTGGTTCCAAGGTGTATTGCATAAGCTGCCACATGTGCCTCTTCTAAAATCTCATTTCTCAAACTATCCATATTCGACACATAAAATCGAGATTGATATCTCATTAAACCATTTGTGCCATGCACAAAGTCTCGAGCTTTATCTTCGCTCATGTCTCCAAATATTTTCACCATATATTCATCTTGATCCTGACCAGCTTTAATCCGATCTAGTATCATTGGTTGACTTTAAAATGCACCAACAAGACGTTAAAATCATTAAGCTCAAAGTGTCCATCCATATTGCCCATATCATACAAACTCTATACCTAAGATCTTTTCTCTATTGTTACATGTGCCAAACTCCAAATTAAATTCCAGCTTAAGGCATCGCCACCATATTGGCCTTGCTAGGATGGTAGAGTATGATGTAGTTATAATCTTTCAACAGTTCCAACCACCTATGCTACCTTAAATTCAAATCTCTTTGCTGAAATATATACTTCAAACCCTTGTGATTAGTGTATATTTCGCAAGTTTCACCATAGAGATAATTATGCCAAATTTTCAAAGCAATTACGATTACAATCATCTCTAGGTCGTGCGTAGGATAGTTTTGTTCATGCGTCTTCAACTGTTGGGAGGTGTACACTATAGCCTTTCCATGTTGTATGAACATGCAACCCAATCTAACCCGTGATGTATCACAATACATAGTATAGCCTCTGAATCCACATGGTTTGCTTAACACAGGTGCAGAAGTGAGATAGGCTTTAAGTCTCTAAACACTATCCTCACATGCATCAAACCAATTAAACTTAACTCTTTGCTGAGTCAGTCTTGTCAAAGGAGATGCAATCTTGGAAAAGCCTTGGACAAAACGTTTGTAATATAAGACTAAGCCCAAAAAACTTGTAACTTCTGTTATGGATGTCAACCTCGACCATTCTCCATAGCTTCCATTTTGCTAGGATCCATCTATACCCCTTGTTCAGACACCACGTGTCCTAAGAAATTGAGTTTATTCAGCCAAAACTCACATTTAAAAAATTTAGCATATAATCTATGCTCTCTCAAGGTTTGGAGTACAATCTTCAGATGTTGTGCATATTCTTCTGGGGTCTTAGAGTACACCAAAATATCATCGATAAATACAATCACAAATTTATCCAAATACGCCTTAAAGGCCTTGTTCATTAAATCCATAAATGCTGCAACTGCATTGGTGAGTTCAAACGACATCACCAGAAATTTATAGTGTCCATAATATGTGTAAAATACTATCTTGAGTAAATCAGATACTTTTATTCTCAATTGGTGATACCCCGAGCATAAATCAATCTTAGAGAAGCACACAACACCTTTCAATTGATCAACCAAATCATCAATCCTTGTGAATGGATATTTATTCTTCCTAGTGACCTTATTTAATTATCGATAGTCAATGCTTAACCGAAGGCTACCATCCTTTTTCTTCACAAATAGCACCAGAGCTCTCTAAGGTGAAGCACTGGTCAAATAAAACCCTTAATCAATAAATCCTCCATTGCTCCTTAAGCTCTCTTAATTCAACTAGTACCATTTGATAAATAGGTATCAAAATTGGTTGCGCATCTGGAATCAAGTCAATATAAAATTCGATTTCCCTCTCGGGAGGCAAGCTAGGCAATTCCTCTAGGAATACATCCAAATACACACCTACTATCAATACACAATCCATACTCTTATCATCCATTGAAGTGTCTTTTATCATCACCAGATACCGTTGGCCTTCTTGCCTTGGCATTTGTTTGGCGACTATGTTTGACACAACTCCCATAGACATTGGACTACCATGCCTGTATATCATAAATAAGGACTCCGCTAGAAACTTAAACTTCACAAGCTTACAGTAGCAATCTACCTTGGCAAAGCAAGACACTAACTAGTCCATTCCTAAT
Organism: Theobroma cacao; assembly: GCF_000208745.1. Classification (NCBI taxonomy): domain Eukaryota; kingdom Viridiplantae; phylum Streptophyta; class Magnoliopsida; order Malvales; family Malvaceae; genus Theobroma; species Theobroma cacao. The sequence continues at coordinate 16,926,088 of NC_030851.1, read as the reverse complement.
ATCACAATAAAATCCAAAGTTAGTAGCAACACCAAGTTTGCTGACGTATCCTTGTCCTTTATGCTGACCACACAAGATTTATACACATATTTTGCGATGAATATCTATTCTAAAGGAGTAGTCACAAGTAGGGGTTCATCCATATTACTAGAAAACAGATTTAATTTTGGCGTAAATTGTAGGGACACTAATTTGGGATCAAACAAAACTAAAGCTTCAGTACCACAAATAAAAAGTATACTTGTGATCACTACATTGGAAGTTTGAGTATCTTACAGTGTCAAAGAAAATACCCGTGCTTGACTTCCTCCATCATTACCTAGTTGTGCCGATCTACCTTGTGATGATGAGGCTACACCCTTACCTTTATCACCTCTAACATTTCTTATCATCGGCACAGTTCTAGGAGGGCATTGGTCACTCGCCCTCCATATCCATGATCACCCTCAGTTGATTGCCTCTGCATTAGGCAATCTCTCATCAAATGCCCAGATTGACCACATCTAAAACATGGACCGACTACCTTATGGCACGATCCACCATATGCTTTTCCATAATAATAACACAAAACACCCTTCTACTTAGGGTCTAAATTAGATGCTCTACTAGACTGTTATCGCTTATATGGTGGGCTAAATGAATCACTATTTCTTGGTGGCTTACGTATAGGAGTAGTCCCCTCACGACTCTGATAGCATATAAATGTGAGACTCATAGTCGTGTTAGAATCTCTATGGCTCTGTTGGCCCTATATTCGAGCTCTTCGACCCCTTCCTCTATCCATTTTATATTTATCCTGGTTTATATCATTTTAGCCGCATCCACCAATGCCGCATAGGAGGCAAACCTTTGGGTGGCAAGAACTCTATGTAGTAGCTCGATTAATCCCTTTACGAATCTCTTAGTCCTTTTCTGCTCAATTAGGACCAAGTCAAGAACACATCTCGATACTTGGGTAAAGTAATCATCATACGCTATCACCGTCATGTCTGGGGTCTGTTTTAAAGTCTCAAACTCTTGTGCCTTAGTGTTTTTCATGCTCCTAGGCAAGAAACGACCTAGGAAAACTTAGGCAAATACTTTTTATGACATTAGGGCTGATTTTGATAGTCTATCTCTCTTAAATGACACAAACCATATTCTGGCCACATCTTTTAATCTAAATCCCACCAATTCTACTGAACGATGTGTGGAGCATCCCAACACAGAACAAATACATTCCATGCTTTCCAAAAATCTTTGTGGATCTTTCTCCGCATCTAAACAAATTGAAGATGGGTGCTTTAACTTCATGAAATTTGTCAAAGTAACCTCAACAGCTCCTCTCGAATGTTCACACTAAGGCACATAATTCGGATCTTGTGAACTAAAGTCAATCAATTGCTCAAATTGTGTTGGTCTTCTATTGTAGAAATCAACAAATTCATAGCCAAACTTTGCAACTCGAATGTTAAATCTTCTAAGGTGACACCTTTTCTTGTAAGGAAGTCATCCCTAACTCCCACATACTCATCACCAATTGGCACATAACTAGGATCCACATTTCAAGCATGTCTAGCTGTTCTACTTCTACCAAGACTCCTTGACATGGATACTCGTGGTGATTCCATAGGCTCATCCAAGGTAAATTGCTTTCTCATGGCCTTTGAGGCAGCTTTTGTTTTAGGCGACATCTTGTAGCAAGGTGAAGCAATACCATGTTCAAAATTCAAATTCCAAAATCTCATGGGTTGGTTTACTAAGACTTGGGAGTTCATGTAGCTTCCTACTCCTAATTCATGTTGCAGTCACAAATCATGAACAAGACTTTACACTTATTCTGACACTCTGCTAACAGACTTAAGATGACCTAGGATAATTTAAACTGAGGCGCTCTCATACCAACTTTGTCACGACCCAAACTCGAGGCTCTGTGATCGACTCACGAGCTTAGTAGGTAAGCCCACTAAACTCGAGCAAGCTTTAGAGTTCAAAATCAAATAACACATAGCCAAGGGATTTCATAACCAAATATTCATAAATAACATTTAAATTCATCATAATACGTTATCCCTGGTACATAGTTCATACAAATATTCATAAGGCCATACATTGATCATTCACGACAGGTTCGTACATAATAACCCTTAATACACAATATTACATGGCACTCAATACCGACAATATCCAGAATTCATTACTTTCTAAACTTGAAATTTCACGTGCGGAAGCTATTGTGGACTTGACCTTGCAAAGTGACCAAAATGGGAGACCTACTAGATGCTAAAATTGGTTTGTCAATAGACGACCCTTGCCATGCATTGCCGAATGGCCTATTTATCTGCATATGGTACAAAATGAGTGAGTACTGTAATACTCAATGAGTGGTGCATATAATCAGATTTATATAAATATATTAAGCACATAATAAACATGGCACTCTCAGTGCATCTACATGATTTAACAAACATCTCCAAATATAAAGCATATCATTATCCATAAGTTTCCGATATGGAGGCATATGATCATCCCTAAGATCTCCAAAGATCATCACACACATCATTAGACTTACCCTAGTAGCCAACCAAAGTTCGTCACATCATTTTCCACGACACACTCTAATTGTCGGAGTATAATATCGAACCATATCATGTTTAGCTAAGCCTCTTCTAGGCTATCTCACATTGTATACACATGAAATCAATGAGTGGTCCTCCCCTAGACATAGTCAAATCACGCACGATGGCCAACCAGTGGAGAAACAAATCACGCCAAACGTTGAAGCAGTTGGCAAAGCACAAGTCACGTTCATGCCAAACGAACGGGCAGAGAATCAAATCATGCCTAACATTGAAATAGCTGGTGAATATCATATCATTGATTGAAGTAATCTCTCGACGGTCGACATCGCTCAGAGTAATCTCTCGACGGGCAGCATCATGGCATTGCATGTGGGAATCATAAGCAAGACTAAACCACAACCCCTGTTTACCACCATCCTTGCATGCACACACATAGTCACATGGTAACGGGATCCATTCAATCTTCAAGTCAAATCGACGTTTGGAATTCATTCCTGGGACGGAACACAAGTCTACAATGAGACCATCATGTTTATCTTTCCATATGTCCACAACATAATAACAATCACATTTATCGAGCTTCATTTGTCAATAAGCTCATTAAAGTTCTAAGTGCCTCAATAATCATGGCTCATTGGCTACATATACATCAACAATCTCATTTTAATTTAATCATGGCCTAATAGCCACATATACATAAGTAATATCACATTAAATCATACATCAGTATTCCATCAACAAATAAGCAATCTAATCCCACAACGTAGTATCACCATCACAGGCTTAGCCACAACATATCCTGAAGCACATTAAAATCATGCATCACTTAAACGTCTAATAGCGCATGCTTCCCAATGGCATTCACAAGCAAACAGATATACTAACATGTACATTAACAATATACTAGCTTAGGCACACTCATCTAGGCAATCACATTCAAATATATACGTACATAGTTCTCTAGCCTAGGCATGTTCAACTAGGCCTACATTCATAATATAGTACCAGTGCAGGGCATTTTCCATGCATTATGCATTAAGTGTATTTAATTAACCTTCCCATAGTGACAAATTGGAGGTGCTCTACAGCTAAACTTTAATCTTTAGCCTCCAATCGTGTTTGAGGTCATAAACGTGTCCAAATGTCTCAATCTTCCCTTAAGCACATCAAAATATTACAAAACTAATTAAATCTTAGCTTTTGCAAAAAGTTAGCTTTTCTCAAAATATTAATAATTCCTTAAAAATCCAACATATAAGCTCCAATCCTTTAATGATGAGCTAGAACTATTCTTAGGAACTGGATTATATAATCACTTACCCTAAATCCTTAGTCAGCTTAAGAAGCCAATTTCTTCAAAGCTGGATCAAATTGGATATAAGTCCTTAGTACATTAAATTGAGAAATAATCAGCAAAAATGTTTAATCTTACCTCAATAATGTTTCCCAAAGCTCGGATTAGCTCCAAATCGCTCCAAATAGCTCCAAGAATCTGTTTATGGCCTAGGGTTTCAAATGGGTAGAGAGAGAAAATAAAAATCAAACCAAGCTTTTAGGAGTGAAAACTCTTTCCTTTAACACTTAGAATCCAAGATTTATTGATGGAGTTTGATAGTTTTGAAGGGTTTGAAATTTGAGAGAAATTGGTGGAGGAATGGGGAGTTAGGGGAAAATGAAGGAAATTTAGGTTTTAGGGCTTTTAAGCCTATTTTCGACTAACTAGGCATCCTAGGATCAACTATGAAGGGTCTGTAATCTATTCTAGACTAGAAAGTTTGTGTTTCACCCTTTTTCCCCTTCACAAGATGGACTATAGAGGGTTTATAGTCGATCTTGGACCAGAATGTTCGTTTTTATTCGATTTTGCTTTATAAAATCGAATATGGAGGGTCTATAGTTTATCTTGGACCAGAATGTTCACATTTTTTCCAATTTTTCCTTCCTAGGCTCAACTATAGAGGGCTTATAGTCAATCTTGGACCAAAATGCTTAACTTCCCCTGCTTTTTACTTCACAAGATCAACCCTCTATGCATTAATATCAACTTTTTTGGTCTAAATTCGTAAAAATTGTTACTTTTAAAGTCTAAGCTCATTCTAAATCTCTTCCACAACCTCAAATCGTTCATAAAATCCAATCCACACATGCATACCCTCAATTATCACATCAAATACAAATCAAAATCTCAAACCATAGAGTTTATTCATCATTTCTCATATTTCTTAAAAAAAAAAATTCACCTAAGTGTAAACGGATACGCTCTCAACACTTGACATTCATAACATATCGTTGATGTCCTTAAGGCACAATGTATGTTAAATAGATCATTCTGAATTAACTTAATTTACCTTGAAAATTAAGAGTGTTACAATGTTTCACTATTATCTAATGTTTAGCACTTGGAATATATTGGTATATACTCACAATGCTGATTGCATATTAGGTTTTTGGTCTGGTACATTGCATGGGATACATAATTCTTTTTACTACTAATGCATAAGCACCGTTTTTCATCTTCTCTTTTTTCTCTTTAAGTTAAGGAGCCATTCTCTTGTCAATGTAATTCACTTAGGACAATTTGATGGGAAAGGCGTTAGCCATGCATCATAATGCCAAAACCAAAATAAATAAAAACAAACACAGTGGAATAACAATTAAAATTAGCTTTTCCACCCAAAGTTACTTTCAAAAGACCTTTGCATGATATGTGTTGGCCTTGAGTTAAATCATGTTTTGATTTGACAAAAATCACAAGTTGTCTTGAATTTAATGTCAAGCATTTGAAATTGTCTCAAATACATTTTTAATCCCCTAAGGTTACATATTTGTTTGAAAAGTTATACTTCATTAGAAAATATCTCACAAGCTTTTCAAACAATGCATGTTTAGTTATGAATGCAAGAGCAAACATACTTTGAAATGTTATTTGAATGTAGGAATAAGGTAAGAAGGAAATAGTTAGAGAAAATCACTGAAAAGCTAAGGAAACCTCAAGATGCAAACCAATAGTCAATCCAAAAGGTTGAAAGAGTGCAAAACTTGAAGATTATAATGCCATAGTTGACCCTGAAGTGTTTACAGTTGACCATGTTCTATAAAGCTCAAGAAAATCATGTTTTGAATAGACATAGTTGATCTTGGACCAAGCATAGTCGACCTTAACAAGTCAAAGGCAAAAAAAAGTCAAGATAACACAGCCATAGTCGATTGTAGAGGAAATATAGTCGATCCTGACAAGTCAAAGGTTAAAAAAATTCAAAATTACATAGCCATAGTCCACTATAGAGGAAGCCTAGTCGACTATAACAACTCAAACTTTCAAGAAACAAGCTTTTGGGAGATTGATTGACTAAAGGAAGATTACACTTGACTATAAAAGCCCTATTTTTATTTATTTATGTTCCTTCCCTTTACATATATTTTTTTTAAAAAATACAATTTAGAAAAAGTTTTAAAAAATATCAAATAGTAAAGTTTTCTGAACGAATTTGTATCTTTAAAAATTTTAAAAGATATGTCATATGTTTTGAGCTTATTATGGATTTGTTTTTTGTTTTTAAAGATTTGTTCCTTTTTCTTTGTTATTTTCCTTTATTACCTCAATTCTCTTTTTTTACCATTTTATCCTAATAGTTTCAAACAAAAAAAGTTATGACTTAAGATTATTTTTGGATAAATGTTACAAGCAACATATTTGATCTATATATTTATATATTTTAAATTTCAGTAAAAAATTTTAAATTTTTCGTAAAAGAAAATTAGGGAGAAAGCAGAAATAATAAAAAATTAAATAATGAAAACAATATGAAACCTTTTCACCATTATACTTTTTATCTTTTTTTTTTGTTTTATCTTTATTTATTCTTCTTTTTTCTCAAATCTTTTATTTAGAAAATTTATAATCTAAATTAATTTGTACAAAAATCATCCAACTATTAAAATTTCTCAATTTATATTTTTTTAAACTAACAGAAAAGAATATAATTGTTCGAAGAAATAAATTCGACCAATAAATTTTTAAATCTATTCCATAATTGTGTTTACAATCTTTAAAAGCAAGCTTTAATTTCTTTTAGGTTTGCAAGCTTATCTTTTTCTATTTACAATGTTGATCTTATGAGTTTATTATAATTTGTGTTATGAGTTAATTTGCTAATGCAACCCTGCAAATATGCAGATGTATGCATATTTTAATTTTTCAAAAGAGAAGAAGAGATGATGTGTTAGATTAAGTTTGTAATTGTGAAGTATGAAGTTCTTTAATCATTAAAAAATGTTAATGCATTAATATGAAAGAATTTATTGAAGATATATATTTTATTCATAAAATATGTCTTTGATCACTCAATTTACATATAAAATTAAATATTTCTTTCGTCCTTCTTTTTGTTATTTTTTGGGATGTCTTAAAATGAAATATTTTTCTTTTCATTTTTGAATATTTATTACTCTTACTTTTTTAATATTTCAAAGTTGATTTTTATTTTTTATACTTTACTTTTTAACATTAAAAAGCATTGTACATCAATATTATAAAAAATTTTTGAATTTGTAATATAAAATGTCCAAAAATCAAAAAATATTTTAATTATAAATGAATGTTACTGAAAGACAAACAATTAACGACAAAGAAAGTGTAATATATTTTATTTAATTAGAAGGAAATAGTTATACCTAAGTTTTGAAAATAATTCATTCATGCAGAAATAATCTCATCCTAACTTAAAATGAAAATCCATTCATTTGGCCCAACCAGTAACACTCTAAGTCCAAATTAACCCATCCATGGAGGCCTTCAATACCCTCTAAAACCCAACCCAAAATCAACCACTTCCTCCAATCAAACTCACATTGTCCTCTTAATGTACACTACTCTTGCCAAATGTTCAAAATTAAGCAATTCAAATGTCAAATAAAGACTCCCTTTAGGATTCCCTTTTATAGAAAGATAAATATAAGAAAAAATCATGAGAATAACTCTTTCATAAGCTCAATTCAAAAATATCTTTTATTATAATTTTAACTATTTTTAGCTAATTTTTGGTATGACTTGACAACAATGCCCTTTCAATAATTTCAGACAAATTAAAATGGTTTCAGTTTTCTCTATCCTGTCATCCAGACAAAAATTTCAAAATTAAAATCTCGATTTCTCTGTCCGGCAAAATGCTATCTATCTCATTATCCAACTCTTTCTCGCCATCTCAAAGAGTAGAGATGACATCAAGGTATGTGTTTTAGGTTATTTAGTTTATTGGTTTATTCATAAAACCTCAAAGTTGAGGGATTGAAATTGATTAGACATATCTATAAATTATAACACTGTATGACTTTGATAACTTAAACCTGATTGCGAGCAGGTAAATCAATTAGTTATTAGGTATTGCATTACTGGTTTTTAGGCGTTGTGTCATTAGTTTGTAGGTATTGCGAGACTGGGTTTTAGGCATTGTGTGACTTAATCATTGCATCTCTGATTTTTAGGTATTGTGTTACTGGTTTTTATGCATTGCGTGGCTAATTTTTAGGCAATGCCTAAGTCACACAATGCTTTACTAACCAGTCACACAATACTTATCAATCAGTTACGCAATGCTTAAAAATTAGTAACACAATATTTAAAAACTAGTTATGCAATGCTCAAAAACCAATTACGAAATGCTTAAAAACCATAAAAACTACTAAATTTCATTTAACAAAATCAACAACTTCAAATAATACACCATATTCCATTTAACAATATAATCAACAAATATACTTGGCAAAAAATACTCAAAATGTTTAAGAGCGTGCTTGGTTGGGAGGAATGGAATAGCTATTTCTCCCCAATTCTCATTTTCTGAGATAAAGCTACATTTGGTTCAATAGAATGGCTATTCTTCGAAATAGCCATTCCAAAAGAAGCCTGAATAGCCATTACCAACACCTCCTTTGGTAATGGCTATTCCAAATTGTTGGAAATAAGAAAAGAAGTTGATTAGACAAATATACCCTTTTACAATTAAAAAAATTACTTTATAAAAAAATACTAAACCTACTTTTTCTCTCTCTCTTCCTCACTCATCTCTCTAAAGCACAGAAGACACAAAATTTTTACTTCATTTTCAAAAAAAAAAGAAATGAAAATATTTAAATATTATTTAATATATTAATATTATTTAACTATAATAAATATTATAAAGAATATTATTTAATATTATTCTTTGAATATAATAAATGGAATAAAGAAT
>NC_030851.1:16852687-16916810 GCF_000208745.1 Theobroma cacao | reverse complement strand
CATAGTAACTTTTGTTTTTAATTAAAAATATTTAAATTTAATAAAGATATTTTTATCATTTACACATTATTTTTTAATAATTCTTAAAATTATTCCTAGCAACCAAATAATGGAATAAGTAATAATAACAATTTCTATCTTTTTCCATTCCCATTGTCACGACCCAAATTCCGGACCATGATCGGTGTATGGACCCAATGGACATAGTCCACTAAGCCCAAGCAAGCCTATTATTATGACATGTTTATCATTCAATCATAAACTGCTAAGTCATATTTCATAACTTAGAGTTCAAAATAATACTACACATTGCCATCTCATACTGGCTACCAAACAAGTGTATATACATTGTCTACAACATGTATCTTAACGATTTACATTAGGTTCGTCTATACACAACAAAATAATAATCGACTTCTAGCGGAGGGACTCGGATGAATGTATAGCTACTGAATGCCGAGACACCTACCAAAAGATGGATATAAGTCTACAAGGACACCTCATCCTAGTTACCTGCTGCCTCGTGATCTAAAAACATGAAGTTAAAAAAGGTGAGTATAAACCTAGTGAGTGAACAAGAAAGGGAACAAGCATACCATAAGGAATCTTTAATGAAATCATGATGCATTCTTTTTCAAAACAATGCAATTTGTTTCTATTCTTGTTAAAAACCCCTCATCAAGCCCTTGAATGATTAATCATTTGAAAATCATGGACCCATACATAACGAATCATTTGAAGAATGAAAACTTCAATATTACACAAGCAAGTCAAATACGACAATGAATCTTCACTGCAGCGGAAAGGCATTCTCGCTGCAGCGACGTTGGGATTTAGTTATTAACCGAACAAGGGTTTCTCAATTGGCCGAGGGTTTCTCAGTAAACCTCCCCATTTTAAACTTAACTCATTTAATCCTTAATGTTGGAAGTCCATGCTCCGATATGGTAGCAAAGAAGTGAAAGATAGGGCAGCAATTGGACAAGATAGGAGACCAAAACAGAAGATTTTTTGCTGCAACGAGATTTTTTCTCACTGCAGCGAAATTATAACCCAGAAATAAAAGGTTTCTCGCTGCAGCAAAATTCAGCTAATGAAACAGAGAGTTTTTTGCTGCAGTAAGATTCCTTTTCGTTGTAGCGAGAAGCTACATTGACTATCTTGCTGCAGTGAAATACATTCTTGCTGCAGCGAGAACCAGTTCTGGTGAAGGTTCTCAAACCCGAGAGTTTCTCACTGCAGCGAGAATGAATTTCGCTGCAGCGAAAACAGAGCAACAAGAGAAAAGTTTCCCCTCACTCAACAAAAAGGCCATCCTGTTAAACCAACAAAATCAACATACATCACATGAAAATTCTCAAAGTACAATGTATCAAATTTCTCATATATGTCGATCATATATCACTTCATAAGTTTTCATTTCATAAGTCTAGATATGCATAATTACATAGATAAACATCAACATCATCATAATCACACTCGGCTCACGTACATCTCCCCACATCGTGCACATAGCCGGCACCATCGTGTGTATCCCCCCACATCGTGCACAATCAGTGCCATCGTGTACATCCCCCCACATCGTGTACATGGGCACTATCATCATCCATCTCTCACACCACCATTATCACCGGTATGTGCATCCCCCCACATCATGCACACACATAGTTACAGTCATTATACACAATATCATTCATCATGCACAACACACACATTTATATATCATCATACTACAATAGTGCATGAATCCATAGTAATCGCATATCACAATATAAAACCATTTTGCAAAAGCTTGTTCCCAAGGCACTTGTCTTTGTGAAAAACTTGATAATTCATTCAAATGGGTGGCAAATACATTATATTTCTCAAAACAAGTTTTGAAGGCAGTCCACTCACCAACTGATTGTAGAGCCTTTAGATGACTCTAATTCCCCTAATTGTCCAAATGAGATGATGGGGCTTCTTTAGAACCTAGGATCACATTAGCATAAGCAATAGGTCAATTTACACACTATGAACCCTAAAAGCTATCTCTTAGCTAGCTTTCAATTGCCACATTAAATGGCTATCTATGTTCACTATTTTAATCACAAAAAAAATAATGAACATAGTCAACAACAAAACAGCTCATAAATCCCAATTACTAGCCATTTTCTACAGCTAAAAACCAAGCTTAATTCATCACTTACCCTAGGGCTCCTTTGTAGTCAAATTCTCTTCCAATTGCTTCCAAATCAATGGGGTAATTCTCTCTTTCTCTCTCTAAAATGTCTAGCTAGTGAGAGAAAGTACAGAATTGAGATTTATCAAGGGTTTTAAAGTGAGAGGATGAAATAGCACAAGGGTTTATGGAAGGGTGCACCAAAAGCATGAAAATTGTAGCTAGAGAGAGAAAGTTATGGAAGCTTGAAGAAAGCTCTCATGGAGGAATTGAAGAAATATGAGAGGGAAGAAGGAAGAAGAAGACAACTGCTGGAAATTCAAGATATTTATAGGCCAAACTTATCCACTTCCTTAAAATTACCAAATTGCCCCTCCACTAGTTAACTTACTCTCCTCCAATCTTTTATGCAATCTTTTTGTTCTTTTGACATTGGGACAAGGTCCATAATGGTCTAAACATACTCGGGTTCATAAAAACTTAAAATTTTAACCCGAGGTGAAAAATGACCATTTTGCCCTTTTTGATGAAAATTATTGTCATTTCTAGTTTTCTTCGTGTTTTCATCATTACACGTCATTTATGCAGTCTTATGCCTATGTAGGCCTTAAATATCATAAAACTTTCTTTTGGAAGGTTATTAGAGAAAATGACGAAACTACCCCTAGCTCGTATTATTACATCTATGCTTAGTTACAAGCCTATAGAAGTTGGAGTCTCACACCCATGAACTAATCTACATAATAGTTATTCTTCCTCTATTCTATTTTCTTGGAATGACTATTCCATTCTCATTCTATTCCTTCTAATGAATCAAGCATGTTGTGTTTTCATATATAAAAAACTACTCTAAAATGCTTAAAAATGCTTAAAGATTTTCCTTCATATATAAAAAACTATTCTAAAATGCTCAAAACACTTAAAAATTTTTCTTTTTAGTAATGAATACTCTAAAGATGAATGGTCTGGTAAGAAAAGCTCAAAGAATATGAGTCGGTTTGAGACGCGGAACTAAACATAGGGGTCAATTTCATTAAGGGTAATTTTATCAAAAAATAATTTCTCTTGGTTAAAAATAATTAAAATTATAGAGAAGATTATTTTTAAGAACACCTTATATATGAGGGTTATTTTTGAAAAAAACTCTAAATATACGGGTATAGATATATTCATGTGAAAAAGGATATGATATAATTAGTTTAGACAAGGGACTCAAATCTTATATTTATAAAAAAAATCATAAATGACATAAATTACTTTTGGAGGATAAGGTGGCAGATATGGCGGTGGCAACTGGCAAATGGAAGATGAAGGCTTTGAAAATTTGGTAGCAGATTGTGAGCAAATGTGGTGCATGCTTTGAGGAAAGAAGATATTGAAGAGATTTATATCAATATATTTTATTAGATTCTGCGGATTTTCGGGGAATGATATAAGTCTTACATACATCTGTCTAAATCTCCCATGTATTCATCAAAATCCCTTGGAGGCTACAAGAAATGAGATATTGGCTGACATGCGGTTATGAACTAATGGAACTAATCATAAGTCATTATTATTGATTATGATTTCACCTTAACTTATCTTCAGATAATTCATTTTTATATAAGAAATTTAATACTAGTAAAACACTATAAATTGTTGCAAATCAAAATTCCACTTTTAAATTAAGATTATTAATTCCCTTTCAATTTTGTTTGACGGGCTCATTTACTCATAGAAGATATAAATGCACTTTAGTATGGACTTATCTCGATTTTAATATATCTTATTGGAATACTATGTTAATAAAACATTTGATAAATTTTGATAATATTTGTTATGAGTTTATATTTTCAATTCAAAAAATATAATTATTAGACAAAAGAAAATCATTACTCAAAAATTTAAATTCATCTCATCTATTATTGACTTGAGATTATAATAGTTACAAATTAAGTTATAAGTTCCTAATTTGAAAACATAGAACACCTATGATTTTTTTTTAAAAAATTTTCCAGTTCTAATTAATGTATAGCCTTATTTCATTAATTTGTCACGTGGGGTGTGCAAAGACAAGTTTGGCGTTACAGCTCAACCTCATTTAAAATTCTAGTTCATGTATAGCTTTAAGTATATCAGAATAATATCACTTCTCATCAATTCATATTTTAAATAAAAACATAATTATTAAAAAATTATTATTTTTAAAAATTTAAAATTAATCTCTTCTTTTACTGACTTGAGAGAGCCTTGTGGTGTAAGTTCATAATATGAAAACATGAAACACCTATATTTTATTTTTTTCCTAGTTCTAATTAATGTGCAGCTTAACTTCATCAGTGCGGCCGCGTGGGGTCTGTAAAGACACGTGGTTTGGCGTTACAGCTCAGCCTAATTGAAAGTAGTCTTCTGAAACCGACAGCCAACTTTACTTCTGCCCAACTACCCAGTGGCCTCCATTTATATCTAAGCTTAAATTGTCTAAACATCACCACCGTTGATTTCATATTAGGGACCAGAAATTCCCACTCGACGGTTCATACAGAATCCTCAAATTTCCACTCTTGCCATTCAACTGCACGTCATTAATATAATGTACGGGACTACCGATGCCTCAGTTACCAATTTCCCATTATTGGTCTTCTATAAACCAGAAAACAAAAGACATTTCTTCAAGTTGCAGTCTGAAAATCCGAACTCAAAAAGAAAGCAAAGGCATCGAAGAATTAAGAGAGTGAAAGAAATGGGAGTAGAGGGTTTTATTGTTTTGGCCTTGTCGATGAGCAGTTTGTTGCAGTGGGGTTCATTGGGTGGGGTTGGAGCGGCTGATGAGAGTGGTTTAGCAAATGAGTGCAGCAAAGATTTCCAGAGCGTGATGACTTGCCTGAACTTTGCTCAAGGGAAGGTGGCGACGCCGACTAAGGAGTGTTGTAGTTCGGTGTCGACTATAAAGGAAAATGAACCAAAGTGTTTGTGCTATCTTCTTCAGCAGACCCAGACGTCTGGAGCTCAAAACCTTAAGAGCTTGGGGGTACAGGAAGCTAAGCTTCTTCAGCTTCCTTCCGCTTGCCAGTTAAAGAACGCTAGCGTCAGTGACTGCCCAAGTGAGCTCTCTCTCTCTCTTTATCTCTTTCCCTTTTGTTGCTTTGATATATATTTCTTTTAAGCTAGAAAAAGCATGCATGCTTTTCTCTTTATGTTAAACCGGAAGATGATGGCTAAGTAATTGATTAGTTTACATCGAATAGCAGTGATCTCAAGTTAGACGACTGGACAGAGCATAGATTTTGGGATTTGGGGTTGCATGCAGATAAAAAATCTATATTCTGCGATTCATGATCATAACCAGTTTAAAGTTGTTTCCAGAAAAATATTTTGATCAGTTCTAATTAAGTTCTAACATATATAGGTGACAGAGCAGTAAAGTGAAGTTTTTCCCACTTCTTTTGGAATGTGAATCTTGCTACGAAGTTGTTAGTCCTTGGATTTCTTTTTTTGAACAAAAAGCAGTTTGGAAACTTGAAACTTTGGAAGCTGATAATCATAAATATATACAGAGTAATGTTTGTCTAGAAATCCTGCAGGAAATAGTAAATCGGTTTGACGTTTGTGACTCTGTTCACATAACCTGATGGGCCAGCCAGCTATAAAGAAGTAATCCCAATACGAGCTTGACGTGTTTAGCTTGCTCCATTTGGCTTTGCGATTTTAACTTTCTTGAGGGGAGATGTGGGGGTTCCCCTAACTAGTAAAATTTTGTTTCAACGTGGCCAGTGGATAAAAAGGAAAAAGAAAAAGTGAATGTGGGAGATAATCGGCTAAAACCAGCTTCTTGCCGTATGGTCTCTGTGGGGCCGGTAGTCGAGTCTTATTTAGATCAGCCCAGAGCGAGAGTCTGTTAGACATGTTTTATAGTAAGTGCTGCTCTATGTTTCTTGCCTAGAGAGAAGAAGCTATACGTAGATCATGTTGAATGGCAAAATCAAGGACCATCTTCTTTCAATCTGAAAAAGGACCATCTACCTACTGTCCCAATAAGGTTCTATGTCCTCCGCCGTGCTATAATTGAAATGGGAATTTTATCCAAACCGTATCAAGAAAACCAAAAGGAAAATTACCTAAGTTTCTGTATGTGTTAAAAGAGTTTAACGGTTATGTTATGGTAGATGCTGGGAGCACTCTCAAATCTCTTATTGTTACTTTTAATGGGAAAAATTTTGTTTAATGAGTACTTTTAATAAAAGCTTTTAAAGAAAGATACTATGAAAATAAAGGCTTGAAAGTAGAAAGTGAGAGTAGCTAATTGGAAAAACAACTCGTCCAAAATTAACTGTATGTTGCCTTCCGAATGAACAGAGCTTCTTGGATTATCTCCAAACTCACCAGACGCTGCCATCTTCACCAATGCCTCCTCAACAGCGACGACGACCACTTCACCATCAACCGGAACATCATCATCGTCTGCTTCAGAAAAGAGTGATAGCAGTAATTTCAGTGGAGCCAAGCCTGGAGATCACCTCGTTTGTTACACGCTATTCATTGCTTCGGCCATATTTTTCTATGCATAACTCCCAGCTGGATTTGGGTGAAAGGCTTTCCAGACACTTATGGTTTAATTTCCTTTTTCGTTTGTTGTTTTCTCAATCTCTAGCTGCTACAACTTAATTTCACCATTATTCTTCCCAACTGCATCGTTTGTTTTTTTTTTTTTTTTTCTATTTTGATAAGCCAGACATTTTATTTATAAGGCAAATCGTTTACAAGGAGGAGTATCTTTACTTTAGAGAAGGAAAGCATAGAATTAGACGCCTTACAACACCCAAAGAAAAAGCAGCTCAGTTCCAGCACTATAAACAACAAATATAACACCAGAACACCCATAATCAAGAACCTTACACAACTCCTGTGGAAAGAATCAACAAGTTCCAATACCAGAAACAAACACAACACCAGAACATTATACCAAGTTAAAATAAAGCAATCACAACTCCGTTCAACAAAGCAATTCTCCTCAGCTTCTGTTCATAGCTAAGTAATAAAGTGACCAAGTACCATCGTGGATCATAGTAAGACAGTGCACTGCCAAATACCACCATACCTTCCTTGCCTGACAGCCTCTTTGATTTCTTCCTAAGTCAGATCCTCGCCAGAACAAAGTATCCCTTGTCACCCCTCCCTTTGCAAGACAGTCATCCCCTTAGAATCCTTTTTAATTCAAACCAGATCCTTCATAACGTTCTTTTTAACGACATATAGCAACGCAGCTACTCAACCCACAAAAAGTAAATCCTCTACAATCTTAATCAGTTCATCTAAAACCTCTTCCTCTGTTGAGCTTGCTCTGATCCCTAGGTCCTTTGCAAGATTCCAAATTTCCTTTGCTTCTTCAAGGATAAACTTGTTTCTATTCAAGCTCAGGCCTACTTGAGCTTGAAGACCTCCCATTTGCTTGGTTGAACTTATTGGGCTCCACGGCTACACAGATTTCGGTTAAGTCTTCATGGTCCAATAAATTAAATTGACTACTCGGACCTCCGGACAATTGTCCTCAAGCCTACATTTGAACACAATCTTTCTTTCTTCTTCTTATCCCCTGTTTGACACTCTCTTGATTTGTCTTCACACTGCTTGACAGCAGCATCCCCATATCCATATTCCTCACGTCACTAGCTTCAATTCTTAAGCCTGATTTTTGCGGCTCATTTCAAGCTTTCAGGTTGCTAGGCTTTATTTCAAACTAGTCAAAGTAATCATAGGTCTCTGTGTTAAAATTAGTCAATTTAATTCTTTACTTTTAAGATTTTGTATAATCGAATCCATTTACTTAACTTTGACTAAATTAACTGTTATTGGTATTGATGTGGCATTGACATGTCAAATCATGTTAATGTTGCGCTCACATGTTAGAATAAAAGAAAATTTTGAAATTTTGTTTTTGCAATGTCAGTTTTTTTGTGTCACATCATAGGGGTCAAATTAAATAAAATTGTAAAGTATAAAGATTAAATTGATTAAAATTTTACAGTACAAAGACTAAATTGGGTATTTTTATCATTTTTTGTTTAACATTACATTTGTAAAAAAAGTGCACTTTACACTTCAAAAGTTCTTTAGTAATTAAAAACCACTAACTGTCCTTTTGTACAAAAAATGTACAAACTAATTGCTAGTTTCTTTGTCTACGATAAATGCGAAATTTAATTTTTGATTCATTAATAACAATTGTTATCTAATATAAATTAAGATATACGTACCTTCAAAGCAGTTCAAATACCTACTCCAAAAGGATTACATTTTAGATCAAGATTCAAGTACCTTAAAAGCGATTCAAGTGCCTCACCAATTACACTTCTTCTTTTTCACGTTCTTTGTTTTCCAAAACATGTTGCTAATTAATTCTGATGACCAACTAAGTAGTAACCCTTACTTTTATAAATATCAATGGACTTGGATCATTAGACCTAATCACAGTCCAACAAGACTTATATATAAAACCTGATGTTGGTCCCAAAGAGTGTGCTAAAGGGGAGGTGACTAGCACTTTCGGAATGATATAAAAAATCTTTTTAAGTTAAGAGCTAATTGAGGGAATTTGAAAGTGGAAGTTTAAAGCTTGTTGGACGAATTATGTAAGTGTCAAGAGTGAGAAGACAATGAAAGAAAGTAAATAAAGCACAGTGATTTATAGTGGTTTGGTCCCTTTGATCTACATCTACTACCTCAATCTCCTAATCAAGGATTTCCAAATCAATTTACTAAAATCAGTGGAATTCATAACCTTCTGCTAAGCTTATACAATGGCTATTTAAAAGTTTAGCTACAACCTTTAACAATGGTTTTTCTCGAGATCAACCAAAACCTAAACTAACTTTTCTAAGGCTAAGTTAGAACCTAGAACAACAACCAAGCTTTCTTAAGCTTTGATTAAATCCCTTAGAGTGCCTTGCATACTTTAAATAATCAAGGAATATAGATATGAAGATGTACCTAGGATCACTAACCTGATCTGAATGGTACAAAAAGAGGTGCTTAACTCTATTACAAAGATTTAAGTGAAATACAAGATGAAGAAGTGAAAAGAATTTTGCAATTCTTAATTCTCTTTGGTTCTTGGAAGCTTCTCATGCTAATTAGAGCCATTGGGATTGTCTTTTATACTTGAAAAAATCAGTTTTGATGGATTTGGACAGCTTTTAACCGTTGGAAACAATTTAGGAATTAGTTTGGCCGATATTTTGTCTTCTATAATTCAAATTTGAAATTCCTGATACTGAGCTTTTAATGTTGGCTCCATTAGTTTTTGATGATAATAAAATATTCCCATTCATTTGTGTCTAATATTTCTACTTGAGTGTGCAGGACAAAAATTGTATGCAAATAATTAATCAATCATTCAAATGCACATATCAAAGAGCATAAGAATAAGGAAGTCACAATTGATCAACAAGACAGAAGCCCTTTAGTCGATTAATGAAGAGTTAGTCAGCTAAAATTTAAACTAGAAGTTGGTAGGCTGAAGAGTATTGAGAGACAAAAAAGACTTAGTTGACCAAGGAATAAGTTAGTCGACTAAGAAGCTATTGCCAGAAATCTGGACTTCAAGACAGAACCAACTTAGTCGACGAAGACATAAGTTAGTCGACTAAGAGCATTCTGTCAGAAAATTTGAATTGTGCACTAGAAGACAGATTAACTGCCAGAACTGCAACAAAACTATTTCCAACATTCAAAATTGTCTAACTCACTTCAGAGCTGATTTTTCAAGTATAAAAGGGACTTCCAACGGCTAGAAATAAAAAAGAAGCCTTCTAAGAACACAAAAAGAGCTGAAAAATCTACAATTACTCTCTGCTCATTTACTCCACTCAACTCCTATCTTTGTAATTGTGATCTGCACTTCACTTTGTACCACTTATATCAACCTTATGATCATAGGTACACTCTTTTCACTTTTCTCCTTGTATTCTTAGAGTGAGCGAGTCACTCTAAAGGATTGATTCAAGCTAGGATTATTTGATTGGGTATAGGTTCTAACTTAGCCTTGAAAAGTTAGGTGTTGGGTTTTAGTTAATCCCAGTAAAAACTATTGTGAAAGGTTTTGTGTGAGACCGCGACCTTTATAGCCTCATAACTAGGTGTAGACACGATAACCTTAGCTAGGGGTAATTTTGTCATTTCTTTAGTGAACTCCTAGAAGTATGCTTTCAAACATTTTTAAGGCTTAAGTAGGCCTAAAGCATATGCTTTCAAACATTTTTAAGGCCTAAGTAGGCCTAAAGCATAAATGAATGATGAAAATAAGGATTAAATGATGAAGGAAATAAAAATAAATGATGATTTCTAAAGTAGGGGTAAAATGGTCATTTTTATCTCGAGTCAAAATTTTAATTTTTTGTAAACTCGAGTATTTGTAGACCATTGTGGACTTGGCCTCAGTGTCAAAAGAGTAAAAAGATTGCACAAAGGATTGAAGAAGAATAAGCTAACTTGCTAAGGACATTTTCGTAATTTAAGTGGAGTTAGATAAGCTTGAGCTATAAATATCATCTTCCAACAGCTTCTTCTCACATTTTTCAGCAGCTTTTTCTTCTTCTTCCTTCTTTCCTTTCACGTTTCTTCATCCTCCATGGGAGTTCTCTTCAAGCTTCCATAACTCTCTCAAGCTAGCTCCACTTGTCATGCTTTTGTGCTCCTTTTCATAGAACCTTTGTGCTCTTTTACTCTCTCACTTTAAAACCCTTGAAAGGAAACAAAAAATCTTTCTTCCATACTTTCTCTCACTAGCTAGGTGTTTAGAGAGAGAAAGAAGGAGCTTCCATAATAGCTTAAAATTTTTGGAAAGAGATTCAACTACAAAGCTACCATGGTGAGTAGGGAATTAAAATTTGATATTTAAGTGTTGAGAATAGCTAGTGATGAGACTTGGGAATGTTTTGTAGTTGAGGTTGTTTATTCATTTTAAAGTGATTAGGATGGTGCAAATAATAGCCATTTAATAGTAGTTAGAAACTAGTTAGGAAGGACTAGTATAACCCAATTTAGAAAATAGCTTTGGAATAGTAATAATGCCAAGTTGGGTTGATGGTGATGTTGTTGTGTGTGATAGGTTCCAACGAAACCCTACACCTCCATTCGAAACATTAGTCGAAGCTAAAGCCCACCAAAACATCAATAAAGACTAGTGAGTGAACTTGCATTTCAAAATTTCTTTGGAAAATGTAATGTATTTGAATGAACATTTGAATGATTTTATCCAACTTTTCTTTAAAAATGTGTGCCAGGGAACAAGCCCTTGATAAAATGTTTTGATGCTGTGAAAAATGTGAAATGTGTACAAGGATGAATCCATGTGCTTCTATATTATGTTGTTAGGTACATATATGAATATATGTTTTGTATTGATGGTTAATGTTGTGTGATGATGTTGAAGTGTGCGAGTAGGGAGTGCACATATGATGATGATATTGCATTGAGTTGAGTGTGGTGGGATGGTATGCATGATGATATATGTATATACAAATATATATATGTTATAGAAAGTTTATGAAAATAATTGTGATTGTGTTGTGTGTTGGTATTGTTAATTGCTCCCAAATTGCTTTTCATTTCAACAAGAAAATGGCTTTTGATGTAACAAGACCCATTTCACTTAAAATGCTCTATTTTTCGTTGCAGCAAGATTCATTTTCACTACAGCGACAAACTCTCGGGTTTTGGGGGTCACACTGGCCTGATTCTCGCTGCAGCGAGAAACTCTCAGGTTCTAGTGCAGTACTTTTATTTTGATGAAGATTTTGACCACCTTCCCATCCGAAATGGGAAAAGTGGTAAACATAAAAGTTGTAGCCCTGCCTCTTAGCTTTCTAATGGTCTAAAAATCAGGTTAATTTAACTTCTTTAGTGGGAGACATACTAGAAAAACTGAAATATATGCAAACTGACACTATTTCTTGCTATAGTGAGAAACTTGCTGCCATGCTTGCTACCTTGCTTGATTTTGACATATTTTTCACCCATTTAACTTCATGGATTAATCATGGGTTTTTGCAACAGTATGAGGTTATTAATCAAAGTTTGAAAGGAGGGGTTTTTAATAAGAAATTAAATCAATTGCATTATTTTTTAAACAAGTGCATCATGATTTCCAAATTCTTCCTATCGATTGCTTGTTCCCTTCTTATATTCACTCATTGAGTTTATACTCACCTTTTTCAAATTCATGTTTTCAGATCAAGAGGCAGCTGGTAACTAGGTCGAGGTGTTCTCGTAGACTTGTATCCTTGGTAGGTATCTTGGCATTTCGTAGTCGCACCTTCACCTTGGTCACTCCGCTGGAAGCCCAAAGTCATTTTTGTTGTAAATACGTACTTGTGATGTAAAGTACTAAGATGTATACCTTAGACCATATATGTACATTTTGATTGGTAAAGCTACCATGAATGGCAATAGTTAATGTTATTTTGGGATAATATAAATGCAGTTTTGATTGCTATAATTTACTATTAAAGTACTTAAAGGGTTGAGATTATAAGATGTAAATGTAAGAATAGTTGACGGGATAATGAGTACGATTATATAAATAGGCTTGCTTGGGCTTAGTGGGCTACGTCCATTGGGCGCATGCACAAGTCATGGCCCAAAAATTGGGTTGAGACATTTTAGCTGAGCCTGGTAAACACCATTGCAAAGCTTGGTGAAAGCTTGTAAATTTCACCATTCATAGTGGATTAGTTTGAAAAATCCTTGGTTGAATAATCAAGGTAGTGGATGTAGGTCTTGGACCAAACCACTTTAAATTCCTGCGCATTGTCTACTCTATTTTTGTTCTTATTTTCATTCTTTCTTTTCACTTGCATTTGTTCCCACTTAGAGCTAATTTTTGAAAGAGCTAAATTATGCTATTCACCCCTCCTCTAGCATATTTACTTGGGACCAACAAGTGGTATCAGAGCCTAACCCTCATTTGTAAGGCTTAACATCTTTAGGGGAGATCCAAATAGCTCTAGAAAATTTTGTTGATGCTGAGGGTCAATGCATAAATATGCCTTCTTTATTTAATGGATCAAACAATCCTTATTGGAGTATTAGAATGTCCATTTATGTTAAGGCTTATGACTATGAGATGTGGGATGTCATAACCGATGGTCCCTTTATTCCTTGAATATTAAATGTGGTAACCAATGAGCTAATTCCTAAGCCAAGGTCCGAGTGGACAGAAGTTGAAATAAAGAAAGTACAAATCAACTCTAAGGCCATGCATACTCTCATTTGTGCACTTGATTATAGAGAATATGATAAAGTGTTCATGTGAAAAAGTGCTAAGGAAATTCGAAAAAAATTAGAAGAGTTATATGGAGAAACAAATATGGAAAAGGAATTGAAAGACAACTCTTGTGAGAATCAGTGCTCAACAAGCAACATGGCAAATGGAGACAAGGAATCAAGTGAAGATGAATCCTTAAATCGAATTGAATAATGCTTCATGGCTCTTGAAAAGTTAAAGATAAAATTTGAAGACTTATTAAATGAGAAAGTGGAAGAAAGAGCAAACCTACGTTTGATGGCCAGAGATAATGAATCTGAGTTATCTTCTACCCCCTGTGATATTTCATTTAATGAATTGCAAGAAGAGTATGAATGTCTCTATGATGAGTTTGAAAAACTTGCATCAAAATATAAAACTTTAAAAAGAAAAACTGCATCTCTTGAGATTGATTTGCAAAAGAAAAAACATGATTTCAACTATATTTTTGAATAAAAAAATTTGCTTCAAACTGAATTAGAACATTCAAAATCAGATTTTGAAGTTATGAAATTGGAGCTGGACAACAGAACTGAAGCTTTACAAAAAACAATTAATGAAAATATTGCACTTAAGAGTTTAAGAAAAAAATCGTCAAGAAAGAGCACAAATTTCAAAAGAAATGCTAATGATTTCTCTCCTAGATGTTATGTTTGTGATAAACTTGGTCATTTATCTTATAATTACTATAGAAGAAGAAACACACAGAAAACAAAAATGATTTGGGTTCTAAAAGGATCCTATGTTGCAACTAACCTTCAAGGACTCATCAAGGTATGGGTACTTATTAAGAAAAATTGAGAATTTGTTTTGTAGGTTGAGCTGCACTCAAAAGATTCATGTTCAAGAGCTCAACTAAAGAAGAAGCAGCTTTGGTATATGGATAGCGATTGCTCAAGGCACATGATAGGAAATGAAATGCTATTTGCACAGTTGGACAAGAAAAAGAGAAGAACTGTATCCTTTGGTGATGATTCAAAATGTAGAATTCATGGTGTATGAACAATTGGTAAGAACTCTCAAACTCAAATTAGTCATATGTTGTTGGTTAAAGGTTTGAAACATAATTTATTGAGCATTAGTCAATTGTGTGATAAAGGATTTAAGGTATGTTTTGACTCAACCAAATGTGAAGTAATAGACATAAGCACTAATAAAGTCTCATTTATAGGAAGAAGATTAAAGAATATGTATGTAGTATTTCTTGAGGATCTTGAAATGGATTGTGAAAATGATAGTTGGTTATGGCATAGGAGATTAGGACATGTGAGCATGCATACCATGTAAAAGTTGATTAGAAAAAATTTAGTTGTTGGACTACTAGATCTTAAGTTTGAAAATGATAAGATATGTGATGCTTGCCAACTAGGAAAACAAGTTAGAACATCCTTTAAGACCAAGAAAGTTGTCTCCACATCTAGACCTCTTGAATTGATGCACATTGATCTATTTGGTCCAATAAGTACAACTAGTCTAGGAGGAAAATCTTATGGCTTTGTAATAGTTGATGACTACTCTAGGTACACTTCGGTATATTTCCTTGCTCATAAAAATGATGCTCTACCAGCATTCATAAGTCATTGTAGGAAGGTTGAAAATGAAAAAGGACTAGCTATAATTAGTATTATGAGTGATCATGGAGGTGACTTTGAAGGAGATGAATTTGAGAATTTTTGTAATGAAAAGGGGTTGGATCATAATTTTTCTGCACCTAGAACACCCTAGCAAAATGGAGTTGTAGAGAGAAAAAATCAAACCTTGAAAGAAATGGCTCGAACTATACTATGTGAGAATAATCTACCTAAATACTTTTGGGCAGAAGCTGTTAGCACAACAGCTTATATCCTTAATAGAGTGTCGATAAGAGCCATGATATCAAAGACTCCATATGAGCTGTACAAAGGTAGAAAACTAAATATCTCTCACCTTAGGAGCTTGGCTGTAAATGCTTTGTGTTAAACAATGGAAAACAGCCTTTAGGAAAGTTTGATGCAAAGAGTGATGAAGCTATATTTTTAAGATATGCATTAAACTCAAAAGCCTATAGTGTCTTCAACAAAAGATCTTTAACGGTTGAAGAATCCATCCATGTAGTTTTGGATGAATCCAATACCTTGCAAAAGGAAATTTCTTATGATGAACGTGATATGGATGATCTTGAAAAACAAATGGAGGAGATGAGTTTAGATAATAAGAAAAATAATGAAGAAAATGCCTTAGGTAGAGAAACAGAACCTCCACTCATAGAAAACCTGCAAAGAATTGAAAATCAGCATAATGACCTTTCAAGGAGTTGGAGATATGCAAAAGACCACCCACAAGAACTAATCATAGGTGATATTTCACAAGGTGTTAAAACTAGGAGAGTAACAAGAGAAACTTGTGAGTTTTCAGCTTTCATATCTCAAATTGAGCCTAAAACATTTGAGGAAGCAGAAAAAGAGGAAAGCTAGATATTGGCCATGTAAGAGGAACTTGATCAATTCAAAAGAAACCATGTATGGTCATTAGTCTCTACGCCTATAAACCATCCTATTGTTAGAATAAAATGGGTGTTTAGAAATAAGGTAGATGAGCAAGGGAATGTAGTTCAAAATAAAGCTAGGTTGGTAGCCCAAGGATACAACCAAGAGGAAGGAATTGACTATGATGAAACCTTTGCACCGGTGGCTAGGATAGAAGCTATAAGATTGTTGCTTGCATTTGCTTGCTTTATGAACTTCAAGTTACTTCAAATGGATGTAAAGAGTGCATTCTTAAATGGTTTCAGCCAAGAAGAAGTTTATGTTGAGCAACCCCCCGGTTTTGAGGACTTTGAAAAATCAGATCATGTTTTTAAACTTCACAAAGCCTTGTATGGATTGAAACAAGCTCCTAGAGCTTGGTGTAAGAGGCTTTCAAAATTTCTAGTTGAAAAAGGTTATGTTAGAGGTAGTATTGATACAACATTATTTATAAAAAGATACTTAAATGATTTAATTATTGTTCAAATTTATATGGATGACATTGTGTTTGGTGCAATTAATGAGGCTTTATGCAAGAATTTGCTAAAGAGATGCAGGGAGAATTTGAGATGAGCATGATGGGTGAGTTGAAGTACTTTCTTGGCCTTCAAATCAAACAAAGTGAGAGGAATCTTCATCAACCAAGAAAGATACATTCAAGACATGCTTAAAAGATTTGATATGCTGAAGTTGAAGTTAATCAGCACACCAATGAATCCATCCACTAGACTTGATGTAGATTAAAAAGGAAAGGATGTTGATCAAAAGCTTTATAGAGGTATGATCATATCACTACTCTATTTAATAGCCAACAGGCCAGTTATCCAATTCTCTGTGTGTTTGTGTACTCGTTTTCAATCTCAACCCAATGAATCACATCTGACTGCTGTTAAAAGAATTTTTAGATACCTCTTAGATACACAAACTTTAGGAATATGGTATCCTAGGGAATCATCCTTTAGTTTATTTGGATATTCTGATGCAGAT
The DNA here is from genome assembly GCF_000208745.1 of Theobroma cacao. Taxonomy (NCBI): domain Eukaryota; kingdom Viridiplantae; phylum Streptophyta; class Magnoliopsida; order Malvales; family Malvaceae; genus Theobroma; species Theobroma cacao. Next base: position 16,899,874 of record NC_030851.1, on the reverse strand, counting down.
TTTACTGGCAGCAAAACAAATGAAAGAGCACTAGTGGAACCTGCCAGTTTTTAGGTAGTATGCTTGTGTCATGGTCAAACAAAAAGCAGAATTTAGTTGCCTTGTCCACAGTTGAAGCCGAACATGTATCTCTACGCAACTGCTGTGCTCAAATCTTGTGGATTAAACAACAACTAAAAGACTATGGAATATCAATGCATAACATACCAATATATTGTGATAATACAAGTGCAATCAGCATTTCAAAAAATCTTGTGCAGCATTTTAGGACTAAGCATATTGAGATTATACACCATTTTGTTAGAGATCACATAGTGAAAGGTGACATTAAAATTGAGTTTGTAAATACTTTACATCAATTAGCTAACATATTCACAAAACCCTTAAATGAGGATAGATTCTATGAGATTAGGAGAATCTTGGAATGGTTAGTGTGCAAAAGCTGTAGAAAAATTTCTAGTCTTTACCCAAAAAATAGATGGCACTTAGTCGGCTAAGGAAATCTTAATCAACTAAGATTGCTCTGTAACTTTAAATAATAAGAATTAGTCAATTAGAGAGAAAAAGAATAAAATAGTGAACAGGAGTAGTATACCGGGTGAAGAGAATGGGTAGAAAATACTACCTAGATGAAAAATAAAATAGGAGGCAAAGTTTGAATTTTGAATAGGAGAAAAACTGACAGTATTTAAAAGGAGACAAACAATTTTTGGGAAAATCAAACTGCTCTGAAAACATCTTCTCTACATTTTCTCTCATCTGAAATTGACACACCTAAAATTTAAACCCTCCCCCCTCAAATTCTCGAAACCCTCAGTAAAAAATCTGTCAAATCAAATGGCAAAATCAGGGCAATCTAAAGAAACTTTGGAAAAGAAAAAGGAGAAGAAGCCATTGGAGGAAAGCTCACAAACCGAAATGCAGAAGAAGAAGAAAAAGATTTTGCATGTCGCTAGAATAAAAAAATCTAGAAAAACACTGATCATGAAGGGTCACAAAATAGAGAAGAAGAAAGAGAAGGGAAAATCATCTAAGAAAGGTAACATCTCATCCTCCAAGTTTAGGAATAAAGCCGATGAGAATAGATACAAGAAAATAGAAAATGCCCTAATCTCTTGTGGTAAATTCATAGACTGGGATAGTTTCAATGAAAACCCAGAAATCCAGACAAGTTTATCTGATTATTTTGAGGAATTAAAACTGAATAAGTTTAGTACTTTTAAGAATTGATCTTATAGTGCTAGTTTGGTAAAAGAGTTTTATGCAAGTATTGCATTAGAAAAAGAGGAACTTGAAGATTCTGATGATTATATTGATCATGGTCTGAATGTCTTTTTAAATGGTATGAAATTTGTTATAACTACTGCTGATCTAGGAAGTTTACTTAAAATTGAATGTGAGGAAGGTGAGTTTGAATTCCTTGAAAATTATGACCCATCCTCCCTGTGGGAAATAATTACAGGGAAGAAGGAAAAATACTTCTCCAAAAGTAATGCTGGTCTTATTACAAGTCCTCAAGTTAGAATTTTGCATTACTTTGTTGCTGCGAACATTCATGGCAGGAGTGAAAGTGTTAGCTACATTAGCCTCTAGGATCTATGGCTAATGGAGCATGCATTCAATGGTGTTTCACTTAACCTAGGCAGATTTATGATTGATAGAATGAGAGCAGCATGTAGACTGGAGAAAATAATTTGCCTTCTGGAAATATCATCACATCTCTAGTGCAAAAGAAGGGAATTTGGGCTAAACGGTATCAAATGGATCTAGTAAAGAGTAGAGACTAGGCTATCTACCTAGGTAGTGTGCCAAAGATGGGTTACAAGATAGATGGAGAGATATTTATTAAAACACCCAAGGTCTCTGCAATACCAGCACAGATAGAAGGAACACCCTCACCATTTTTCAGTGAAATGATTTTCAATCTGTTGGTGAGAATGGATGGGAAGCTTATAGAGCAATCTTTAAAAATGGTGAAAATGGAAGAAAGACTTGTAGAGCTTGAAAATATGATGACGTAAAAAGGGAAATCTACTGTTGAGCCTACAATTGAGGACACCTCAGCAACTCCAAGCCCAGCACCAGCAAGGTAAGCTGCTGAAGGCCTTGTCTTCCAAGCTGAGAGTTCTGTAGGCCTTGTTCCTCAAGATAAAGATGCTGAACCAATGATTGACCCTGAAGCTGAGCTTGAGAAGGAAAACGGATCAGATAAGGGAACTGAAGTTCTTGGATCTCTTGATGGTAACTCTCCACCTCTTCAAGAACCACAGCCAGAACAGTCTTCACCTTCCAATTCTAAAGAAGTATCGATCATGGATCTTTTCCAGCAGATGGTCAGGGAAAAGCAGGCAAAAAAAGAAGCAGCCAAAGCACAAGTTTAGAAGTCAGCATCTACTGAACCAACACACATAGTAGAGAAACAGTCTAGGAAAGGAAAAGAGAAAGCTACTGCAGCTCCACAGGCCAAATCAAAACCATCTGGCAAAGGCATGAAAACAATGGCCACCAAGACCAAATTCCTTAAAAGAAGAAAATCCTCCAGAATTGCTGAAAAGGCTAGATCAACAACCATTTCCTTTCCTCAAGACCCCCTGAAAATTTTTGACAAATCATCCCTTGAACAATCACCATAAAAATCACCACCAGAACCCTTTCCCGAACCTCTAAATGTTTCTTATGGCATTGATGAATTTACTCCTTCCGCCTTTTCAGAGGATTGAAACCCCCCTCAGATTTGATGATGAAAAAAAGGGGAGAATTAGGAGATAAGAGGTTGGGGAGAATTGGGCTACAGAGTTTAGGGGATAACTAGAGGTAATTTAGGAATATTGACTTTTGTTTTTATTTTTCTGCTATTTTTGCTTTGATAGTTGAATAATGAAATTCGACTTTGCTAGATGTTTCTGAATTCTGATAGACATTGCTGTTTATGTTTTTGGATGATGGACAAGTTGATGGTTGAATATTTAAATCTATTATTGGAGTATCTGCCATTGAGTTTCTACTGCTACCTTGGTGCTGATATTGAGCTGTCATGCTGACAATTAATTGTTGATATGATATTGTGAGTAAAATCTGGATGAAAATAAATATGAATACTGATATTTTTGACTGAATGGTTTATGACATTTAGATTTGAAATGAATTAAGTCTGGAAACAATATGACAGACAGCAAGCTAAAATAGCAATAATGTTCTGTCAACCTGTCACTTAGTGCTTATTATTCCATAAGCCTGTATAAATATATTATGTCAAAAATTTTTGAACCCTTACATGTCATTTTCTGTATGACAAGAATAAAAACATGCTGAGATGAAAAATAAAACTATGCACACACTTAGGGGGAGGAAAACCTCCATTTTGTGTAGAACTGAAAAAGAATAAAAGGACACTGTGCTGTTAATCAAGGAATGTTTTGTCATCATCAAAAAGGGGGAGATTGTTGGCTCCATTAGTTTTTGATGATAATAAAACATTCCCATTCATTTGTGTCTAATATTTCTACTTGAGTGTGCTGGACAAAAATTGTATGCAAATAATTAATCAATCATTCAAATGCACATATCAAAGACCATAACAATAAGGAAGTCACAATTGATCAACAAGACAGAAGCCCCATTAGTCGATTAATGAAGAGTTAGTCAGCTAAAATTTAAACCAGAAGTTGACGAGTTGGAGAGTATTGAGAGACAAAAAAGACTTAATCGACCAAGGAATAAGTTAGTTGACTCAGAAGCTACTACTAGAAATCTAGACTTCAAGCCAGAACCAACTTAGTCGACTAAGACATAAGTTAGTCGACTAAGAGCATTTTGCTAAAAAATTTGAATTATGCACTAGAAGACAGATTAACGGCTAGAACTGCAAGAAAACTGTTTCCAATGGTCAAAAACTGTCTAACTCACTTCAGAGCTGATTTTTCAAGTATAAAAGGGACTTCCAACGACTAGAAATAAAAAAGAAGCCTTCCAAGAACACAAAAAGAGTTGAAAAACCTACAAATACTCTTTGCTCATTTATTACACTCAACTCCTATCTTTGTAATTATGATTTGCACTTCACTTTGTATCACTTAGATCAACCTTGTGATCATAGGTACACTATTTTCACTTTTCTCCTTATATTCTTAGAGTGAGCGAGTCACTCTAAGGGATTGATTCAAGCTAGGATTAGTTGATTGGGTATAGGTTCTAACTTAGCCTTAAAAAGTTAGGTGTTGGGTTTTAGTTGATGCCGGTAAAAATTATTGTGAAAGGTTTTGGCTAAGCTTGGTAAAAGCCATTGTAAAGCTGGGTGAAAGCTTGTGAATTTCACCATTCATAGTGGATTAGTTTGGGAAATCCTTGGTTGAATAATCAAGATAGTGGATGTAGGTCTTGGACCGAAGCACTTTAAATTCCTGCACATTGTCTACTATATTTTTGTTCTTATTTTCATTCATTCTTTTCACTTGCATTTGTTCCCACTTAGAGCTAGTTTTTGAAAGAACCAAATTGTGCTATTCAGCCCCCCTCTAGCACATTTACTTGGGACCAACATTTAACTGGTTAACTATAGGCCTTAGTCGATTAAGTCTTGTTTATTTCGCAATCTGCTTCACTGTGTTAACTGTTTAAGAAACCACCCTTTAGCCAATTAAGAGCTTACTGTTTTTCAAGCAACCAACTTCACCAACCTTTCTTTGTTTGATGGATTCTTCTTTTAATTTATTTATGTCAATTTTCCTCCAATCTTAATCATTCTCAAAATTTGTCTAGCCACCCAGGACTTCTTCAAGTGCTGTTCAGAAATTCAACTTGAAGAGCTTCCTTAGATCATAAGTTTTGAATCTTAGCTGATTAACTCCCTTGGTTAATCAGTTAAAAGGCTTTGTTTATGACTCATTTTGTGGCCCCTTCTCTTGATGAGTTTTGATGGTTGCTTTCGAGTGATTATTCTATTAAATGATTTATATTTTCATCCTGCACACTCAAGTAAAAGTTAGACATTAATGAATGAGAATGTTTTATTATCATCAAAAACTCATTGAGTCAACACCTAAAAGAAGAATATTTGTGGGATCTTTAGGGATCTCTCTCTACAACTATTGGTCTAAGTCCATGTCATCTCATGACTTGTATTGTACTTGAAATTTCAGTTAATCTAATATTATTATTTAGTTTCTTAAGTTAATTAAGAAATCTTAGTTACTCATTAATTGCAATAATGTCCATCAACACATTATAATTGACATTTGTAGAGAAAAGAATTATCAATGAGGTCCATTTCATTACAATTTTTACTAATCAATCCTTTGACCATACTATATTCCTCATGGGCTTTATGGATAAATAATTTTTACTGTCACATCCAACCCATTTAATACCAATTCATGATTTTCATTCTTGTTGGACTTTGAAAAATATTTTTCTTCAAAAACATTAATATATAATATTGATATAAATAATATAATTCTAAAACACTTTTTAGAAAGCATACTAGTCGGATTTCTTGAGTCTAACAATTAAATGAAAATTGCTTGAATATCCTTCTCAATAGAGAATGGTAAATCCTTTATTGAGCATCCAATATAATTTATTTAGTATGTACATAAACCAATGTACCAAGGTATAGCCTTTAAATTCAGCATCACTTGTTAGCAACATCAAAGTCATATAGATACTAAATAAATTATATTGACCTCTCAAGTCTTAGGACGATTAATAAATTGTAATAAAGCTCCTTTTAATTATTGACAGTGATAGTCTTATATGGTGCTTTTTAATTAGATTATGTTCGATATATGTATTTCATACACCACACCCATTTGTTTGTTTTAAGGTCACTACCCTAGTGCCAGAGTTAAAACATTCTATCCTTTTTTATAGAGACATAACAAGTGTAGGCTTTAAACAGTTTGTCACAATAAGCCTAGAACAATTTTGGCAAACAAGAAATTGAAGAACTATAACTCTTCGCTTAATAGGTCATCAACTATTAGCATAGTTTTTCTACAATATTACCAAATAATTTATGATCATATCATATATGTCATAAATAAATAAAATACCCTTTAAAATATAATATATATGAAATCAATAATGGATGCAACAATTTATTTATCTAATAAATAAATAATAAAATTGGTTTTTAAGGGCGTATGTCTAACAATCTCCCACTTGCACTTAAAACTAATTATACACAGATTTTACACAAAACACTCAACAATAGTGCTTAGTTCAATTCATATATTTTAATATATGTTTCACTGTTGTCGAATGTTTAGCACCTAGATTAGATTGGTATATACTCACAATGCCAACTACATAACATATATTCAACCTAGTGCATAGCATGCCATACATAAGACTTCTTGCTACTGATGCATAAGGACAATTTTTCATTTTCTCTTTTTCCTCTTAGGATTTAGGAGACATTTTCTTAAAAAGATGAATTCCATGCTTAAAGGGTAAAAATCCTTTCTTGGAATTATGCATACTAAACTTGGTCAATATCTTGTCAATGTAATTTGCTTGGAACAATCCCAACAATCTTTTTCTTTGGTCTTTAAACAATTTGATTCAGAGTATATAAGACGCTTCACCAAGGACTTTCATAGCAAAGTGCGTAGAGAACCAAATCTTTGTTGATGACATTGCACCAACATCATTCCCAATGAGTAATATATCATCAACATAGAGAACCAAAATTGTGACTGTACTCCAACTATCTTTCTTTTGCACACATGGTTCATTCAATTTTTGTGGGAAACCAAACAATTTGATTGCTTTATCAAAACGAATGTTCCAACTTTGAAATGCTTGTTTTAGGCCATAAATTGATTTTGGTTAATTTGCACACTTGTTTTTAGACCTTCGGATATAAAACTTTCAGGCTAGTCCATATATATTTCTTCTTGAAGATATCCATTCAAGAAAGTAGTTTTAATATTCATTTGCCAAATTTCATAATCATAGTTTTTGTCACAACCCAAATTCTGGGCCATGATCGGTGCATGGGCCCAATGGACATAGCCCACTAAGCCCAAGCAAGCCTATCTATATGACCTGTTCATCATTCCATCATGAGTTGCTAAAGTCACATTTCATAATTTCAATTCAAAATAATGCTAACCGTTTCCAATTCATAATGGCAGTACCAGTCAAATATACAAATATTGACTAAAACATACATTTTAAAAATTTACATCGGGTTTATCTATACACAACAAAAGGGATACTCGACTTCTAGCGGAGAGACTCGGGGTGAAAGTTCAGCTATTGAATGTTGAGATACCTACCAAGAAAACTAATCTACAAGGACACCTCGACCTAGTTACTAGCTACCTCCTGATCTGAAAATATGAAGTTGAAAATGGTGAGTATAAACCTAGTGAGTGAACAAGGAAGGGAACAAGTAAACGATAAGGAAAGTTTAAAGAAATCATGATGCACTTATTTTAAAAAACAATGCAATTTAGTTTAGTTCTTATTAAAACCCCTCATTAAACCGTTAATGATTTAATCACTTGACGATAAAGGATCTATGTACAACGAATGATTTGAAGAGTAAAAACTTTAATAACATTCAAGCAAGTCAAGTGAAACGTTGGGTCCTCGCTGCAGCAAAATTTGGGCTCAAATTATCAATTGGCCGAGGGTTTCTCACTAAAACCCCTCATTCAAACTTTAATTAAATAAATTCCTTAATGTTGGGAGTTTATGATCAATTATTGTCAAGCCCAGCTCTACAATATGTTTATTATGCCATTCTTACATAAGAATGAGTGTTTGCTTACTTTGGTACCTTGAAAATCGTTAAAGGACAGTAATGTACCAAATGGTACAATTAAGTTGAATTAACCCTTGAACTAGTCCAAATAGAGATTTTAAGATGAAATTGAGAATTTTAAAACCCCAGAATGACTTAAACCAGTGATTCGGAGTTCGAGGACCGATTGTGAGTCAAATTGGAATTTTCATGATCTAGGGGCAAAATGGTCATTTTGCCACTTGAGGTTAAAATTGGAATGTTGGAAGAAGTTTTTGATCAAGATTGACAATTTAGAACATAATTTGAGTTTGAGAAGTGAAGAATTTTAATTGTGACATTTTTTCGAAGCATAGGGGTAAAATAGTTATTTTGCCACCCAAGGGCAAAATCGTAATTTTACACCACCCAACACTTGTCCAGCACATGGATTTTACCCAATATTATTATGGATAATTGAGAAAATTTAAGTGGTGGAGAGAGATTGCTTAATGGCTAAGTATGACACATGGACAAATGGAATGGTGACATGTGTCAAATTTTCATCCATTTATTATTTTCCTTAAAAATCAGCACAAAATCAGCCTATTTCTCATTCATATGGCCGGCCAAAGGAAGAACAAAGGAAGAAAAGAAGAACAAAAACTCTAGGTGGAAAATTCAAGGGAAAAGTGTGAAAATTCAAGGAAACAAGTGAAAAAAGGTAAGATTTTTCAATTAAGTTTGAGATCTCTCTTTCTTAAGCATTTTTTTTCTTATTTTCCATGGTTGAATCACATGATTTTATGATGGGTATCTTGCTGGCTGAACACTTAGAGAGAGGTTTTGATTCTTGATTTGGTTAGATTTCAATGTATTTTAGTGTTTTTAGTTGATTGGTGATGTGTAGCATGAAAATCAAGCAAGAAAGATTCATGTTCTTCCATCACCCATCATTGGCCGAATTCTCCATGTGGCATATTGAGAATGATTTTGATTTTATTTCAAGTGATTTGGTTAGAAATTAGTGATTTATGGTGTAAGAATCAAGTAGGAAAAATTATAGTGTTGATGCACCTACCATGGCCTAATTTTCCAAGAGAAAATGTGAGGATGATTTTGCCATATTTCAAGTTATTTAACTTGTGTTTGATGGTTTGGAGAATTGGAAGAAAAATGCAGTTAATTGGAGTTAAATTGGATGTATTGGCCAATTAATCAAGTGATAGATCGAATTAGGTCAATACCATTTTATTTAGGTACATAATTGAATTTGTGTAGAACACCGTGTTTAGACGATAATCCGAACAATTAGCATTCCATTTCATGCATTAGTATAGAGCTTGAATTGGTTTTATAACAATTTAGCACAAATATAGTAAATAGCTTATTGTGCATTATGTCTAGGTGGTAAGCATTCTGGCAAAAGTAAAGAGATAGTACCCGAGGATCAGGAATCGGAGTACTTGGAATTCGACTCTCGAAATAGTGAGTAACCTTACTATCGTCTTAATTATCTAAAGTGGTTTTTATCCAATTTTGTGATTTTATGGAAAATGAGTTTAAATGGTAAATCTTTATGTTTTATAAGCAAAATGTGATTAAATGAAAATGATTTTATAAAATTGTCTTGAAATTGAATGATGGTTTTGAAAATGGAGTAATTGACGACTAATTGCTGTGTTATAAATCATGGTTTGAATTGAATGACTTATGATAATATTTGCATGAATGGCTGAATTGGTATTTGTGTTGAAAATGTATGAACTGTTAATTTGCCTTGAGAGGCTGTAAAATAAAATAATTGCCATGTCATGCTATTGAATTTTATTAAATTGGTGGGTTATATATTGGTCGCTGCAGTGGACGGGTTCCATGGACCAGCCTATTAGAGGGGCACGGTAACCCTATTATATTCATACATCAGTATGAGAGGCACGGTTGGATCACTCCTGAGGTTAAAACTTTAGAGTTCACTTTACGCCAAACCACCATGTGAGGGTGAACTCAGCCAACGCCAAGGAACGACTATGTTTTCAAAAAAAAAACATGATTTATGCGTACATAACTTTTTAATAGCCTTGGCGGTTTCGGTTGGGATAGCCCTTAGCCAAGGTATCCCTGATAACTGAGTATGAGAATGATTATGGCACGAGCCAAAGTTTTAAGAAATTCATAAGCCCTGTTGATTACTCGATTTATATGAATTGATTTTATTTTGTTGAAATAAGTTGAAAGGTGATGAATTACAGTATGTTAAACTATTTTATCTGTCTCCATTTACTCAGCTTTAGATATTTGAGATGGTATTTGTTTACTCACTGGGATTATATAATCTCACCACCCTCATTTTCACCCATTTCAGGCTTAGGATAGTCGGTAGATAGCTCATTTCGTTGAGGGCTACAGTTGGACTTGCATCCTCAAAAACTGTAGGTTTACCGCTTTAGATACTTTTGGTCGTTCGTGGGTCCACATGTCACTGTAAATTAAATTTTATACTTTGGTTATCTGTATTACAGTATGTATGAATTTATTTAGCTTTTATGATACAAAAATTATTTACTAGTAACTTTATAAATATTGTTTTATAAAAAAATAAAATATTTTATTGAATATTTTTATTATATTTAAATAGTTATAGTTTCACTTTAAATGAATGTTTTAGACATCTAAACTTATTTTTGATTATGAAATATGTGTTTTCCACTCGCATATTACATTTTTAACTAGTTTCGAGATTTTTGAGGAAAAATGATCAAAATGCCCCTTTGAGAAAAAAATTATTTTTCTATTGTTTTGATTTGAAAATAGTTTATAATATCTCAAAACATGATATGTAACAATTGTTGCTCACGGGGGAGGTGCGAAAACTGATATTAAAGCCTTGGGAGGTTCCGGTTGGCATTTTGGGCAATGAATGTCTATCGGGACGTCGCGACGGTTGTCACGGGCTTGAGGGGAGTACCGAGTCGTGACAACTATGGTGCTAAAGAAATGGAAAGGGGGTCACTAACCAAATAGAACAGCAAGCCAAACAGAATGTTTCTCGCTGCAATGAGAACCAGGCCAGTATAACCCTTCAAACTCGAGAGTTTTTGGCTGTAGCGAGAAATAGGACACCAAGGAAAAATTTTCATCATGTCAAAGAAAGGCCATTTTGCTACAATGACAAAATCAACTTGAAACATTTAGCAATTTCCAAGGTTCCACATGCAAGATTTTACATGCATTACAACCATATACCATATTCATGACTTTTTATTGCATAAACATATATACATATATTTTACATATATAAACACCAAAACCACCATCGTCTCACCCAACTCATGTGCATCCCCCCACATCATGCATAGCTGGAGTCATCGTGTGCATCCCCCTACATCGTGCACAGATATACCACTGTGTGCATCCCCCCACATCGTGCACAGGCAATATCACCATCCATACTCCCGCACCCATCATTATCGGCATGTGCTCCCCCACATCCCGCACAAGCTCGGTTATAATTAAAAACAACATTACTATCAATGCACAACATATATATTTAGATATACAAATACATCAACATAGCACAGGGCACATGGCTTCATCACAGTTGCATTCCACCACGCAAAATGTTTCATTAAAAGCTTATTCTCATGCATAATTCAGAGAAAAACAGATAATATATTTCAATGGATTTCATCAAACACAGATGTCGTAATCCCAAAACATTTTAATGCAAGTTCATTCACCTTGGTGGGTTGTAATTGTATTTCTTTTCAAAATTCTTTCAAGCTATTATAGAAGCTCCCTCTTTCTCTCTCTAAAACACCTAGCTAGTGAGAGAAAGTATGGAAGTAAGACCTTTCAAGTGTTTTAAAGTGAAAGAGTGAAAGAGCACAAGAGGTTCTATGAAAGGGTGCACAAAAGCATGAAAATTGAAGCTAGCTTGTGAGAAATTATGTAGGTTTCAAACAAGCTTCCATGGAGGATGAAAGAAACGTGAGATGGAAGGAAGAAGAAGAAGAAGCTACTGGAGAATGAAGAAGCTGCTGGAAGAAAATGATATTTATAGCTAAATCTTATCCAATCTTTACTTAAATTACAAAAATGCCCTCAACAAGTTAGCTTGTTCTCCTTCAATCCTTTGTGCAATCTTTTTACTCTTTTGACACTGAAAAAAAGTCTGCAATGGTTTAGAAATGGTTGGGTTCACGAAAACTTAAAAATTTTGACTTGAGATGAAAATGACCATTTTGCCCCTACTTTGGAAATCATCATTATTTTTATTTCTTTCGTCATTTTACCCTTATTTTCATCATTCATCTATGCCTTAGGCCTACTTAGGCCTTAATATTGTTTGAAAGCATACTTCTAGGGGCTCGCTAAAGAAATGACGAAATTACCCCTGGCTCGTGTTATCGTGTCTACACCTAGTTACGAGCTTATAAAGGTCGAGGTCTCACAGTTTGCTCCAATTGATAATAGAATCTTTATAGAGTTTAGCATGACTAAGGTGAAAAAGTTTCCTCATAATCTATTTTAGCCTTTTGAGTATAACCTTTTGCCACTGGCCTTTATAGGTCTTTACCTTTCCATTGGGTCCTAACTTTTTTTGTAAACCCATTTGTAACTGATTGGCTTAACACCTTCTGATTCATCCATTAAAGTCCATAACCCATTAGAATACATTGAGTCCATCTCTGATTTGATGGCCTTTTGCCATTGAGCAACATTTTTATCATTCATAGGCTCATCATATGTAAAAAAATCATGATATGGTTCAACCAGTTCCATATGATAAATCTGTTGTCAGATTTACCCAGTGCATGTATTGTTAACAAGTAATATAATAGAAAGTAGAGTATCGTTCCCACAGAGAATTGTAGCAAAAGTTTTTGCTAAGTACTAAAATTAAAACAGCTTAATTTTATTTAAACAACAAATTTTTAAAGCTACTAAAAATTAAAGAAACTAAAACTAAGAACAAGAATCACAGTTTGAATAAAATTAATCAATCAAACAAGACATAGAATTACAATATCCCCTCAACACTTCATTTGAATATCTTCTACTCTCTTTCTACTTATTAGATAATTGAGTTGTGAACCTAGAATTCTAATGTATTTATAAGTCTCTTTTGAGTTTCTTATAAAAATATCTCTTTTAATCAATTCATTATATGTTTATGCAAATTGCAATTAAGAAAGACTCATTAAGCTTAAATTCTAATATTGGCTATTTATGACATACAAGTGTATGTCTACCTCACATGCAAATCAATTCAATCATCTTATGAAATTGATATTGAACATATGTTATTTCATCCAAGGCTTCCACTAAACTCCCTTTCTCAATTCCATTTAGGTTACCCTATCTATCTAATTGGTGATAAGATAATCAAACACATTAAGAACGAGATTGAAATAAACAACTCAAACACTATCAATCATAAGCAAAATTGAGTATTAAAAATTCAAACTACATGTTGGATTCAATTGCAATTCTAGATAAGAAAATTAGTTCCTCATAACTACTAAAAAAATTATCCAAAAAAGTTTAACCATCAACATAAAACAAAGAAAGTATAAAATGAACTAAAAAAGAAAAGAAAACTAGGATTCATCTAGTCTTCAATCTTCTATCTTCAAGAGTTTTTCCTTGTTTTCTTGCTTGCTTGATGGCTCTTTTTCTTTAAAGAAAACCTAGCTTAATTTTTGTTCTCAAGTGCTCTGAAAGAGTCTTTAAATAGGGCTTAGAATTCTACACAAAATAAAAGTCTAACTGTCACAAAACCCAGGATATTGTGTCATGTTGCGTTGCCACTCCCTCAGTGTCATGACACTAAGCTCTCTGACTTGGCCCATGCTCACCTCTTCTTCATGGCATTGTAGCAGCCATTGATCCATGTTCACAGTGCCCAATATTTTGTCTTGCCACATGCTGCCCTACTGCATTGCTTTGACTTGTGACATGATTTTCTCCTTCTTCCAAGCTGAAATGGCCAAAGTGGTAAATATAAAAGTTTTAGCACTATCTCTTGACTTTCCAATGAATTAAGAATCACATCAATTGAACTTCTAAAATAAGAATTATGCTCAAAATACGCTCAAAATACTAGAATATGTGCAAAAGAAGAATGGACCTTGCATAACTTTTGTTCATCGATTCAAGCCTTTTCAGTTTCACACCTACAAGAACAGCATACTAACTTAAATAATAGCTAAACTAATAGGAAATTATCATAAAATAACATAAAATAGCTTGAATTAAATTTACCCAACATGATTTACTAACCTAAGTTAATAAATAAAATATCTAATTTTTAAACTAAATCTCAAGAACTAAGCCCATTTAATGCTCAAAATATGACAAAATAACTGTATAAAATAGAGTTATCACACCCCCAAACTTAAGACTTTGCTAGTCCTCGAGAAAACATAAAAGAAAACTTCACGAAACAAAGCATGTAAGTGATAAAAACAATTTAAATAAAGAAAACAACTAGCTAACTAGAGATAGGTTGCACTAAACGAATGATCTCCCATAATTTCCATACATGTTATCCTAAAATCTCAACTCCAGTTAAAACATAGATATCATTCAAATTCATGTTTCAATTCAAATGCAAGCTTTTTTTCAAATGCATTTTCGTGTGTGTGCAATATTTTACAAAATATATCATGTAATCCAGATATGTTTATGCTAAACCAAAATTTGAATTAGTACAAGAATCCAATAGGTTTGCTTTCATCTCTCTCTCCACTAATGTAGATTAATACTAAGTCAAGGATTATTAGGTCTTTATCAAGCTTGTAATGTAAGGCTAGGGTCAAGGTAGGATAAATGATATTTTAAGGCTCAAACGATCAACTTAAGCTCATAGTCATTCTAGGACCTATATAAAGCTCTAGTCATACTTCTAAGTTACACCCTTCTTTTTTATGCCAACTTTTTCTTTTGTTCAACATTTTATTCCTTTTCTTTTTCTTTTCATCACAATTTTACACCCCCAAACTTATTTCTTTCTATGATGGACAATAGGGTGAATACTAAGCATTTTGAACATTTTCATCAATTCCACCTTCTACCTTATTTAACACCAAGCTTAATACACTTCCTAAAATGATTAACATACTTAGGAGAGAGGGATGCAAAATTGAAACTTTATTTTAGGCTAGGCTAAATAAAATAGGTGTTTAACAAAGAAAGGGTAATATTAGGCTCAAAAGGGTATACTAGGGATAAAAGTATATAAAGGTAGGCTTGAAAGGCTCAAATGGTCCAAAGATGGCCTAATTCATTTCCTTAACTAAGTATTGTCTAGGATTTCACCTCGATAGAGAATCAAACAAATTCTAGAATTCACGACATAACCTAAATTCACATCAACATTAACTGTCTCTATATATGCTCAACAATTCTAAGCAAAAGACATGGTGCTCGATAAATGGAAATCACATCCTAACAATAATACCTTTTTTCTTTTTTTATAATTGAGGGAGGGTGGATTCAAACCCTGCTTTCTAGGCAGGGGATCATGCATCAACCAATGAGCCAAATGCTCGGGTGCATCCTAACAATAATACTTATCATAAGAATTTACCACAAACTAATAATATCTATATTTATGAAAAGCTCAAGATAAAAAAGTAACTAATTTCTTATCATTGGATAAGGAAATCATTAGAAAATTTGCACAATCAACTCTAGCTTAAAATTCTTAAAATAAAACATAAAGAAAAGTAAATGATAAACAACTAAATAAGCTTAAAACCTAAAAAAATTAAAAGCAAATAAATAAAAACATAATTTACAAGAAATAAAACCATAGCTTAGAAAAAAAAATTCAAACTCCCCCCAAACTTTAATTTCAAGATTGTCCTTAATTTAAAAAATAAAAACAAATAAAGAAAAAGTAAAAGAATACATCCCTGGTTTATGGAGAGATTCTACTCCTCTTCATCATCTTCCTCATTGTCACCTATGCTTGGAGGATCCGGTAAAGTAGGAAAGTTGTTCATATCCATCCCCATGTAATTTGCACTGCTCAGAACATCTACTTCATTGCTTGATCGCAATCCACTTGATATGACATTTTCTATGTGTACTAGAGCTCAAAACATTCCATTCTTTAAGGAAATGTCAAAATCTGGGCTTGAGGTTGAGTAGCTTTAAGTCAAGGTGTAGTGAAAGAATTACCACCAATGGTAAAGGGATCATAATATCTCTGAATAATTCCCACACTAATTGGTGGTTTCAGATGCAACAATTTTTTACTCTTGTCCTAGTGGACACCAACTCTTCCACATAAAATGGTTATCAAAGAAGGGAACCATAGACCATCTCGTTTTGAACAAGTTATTTATAGTATGGCATTAACGATCACCTAGCTAATGTTGATGGATTTTCTCGTAATAACGGCATAAATAATGATTGCTCTCTCCCATGTAACATTGCTAATGTGTGTGGATGGAAACATCTTTGTTGCTATAAAGTATAGCCACACCTTTATATCCTCGTTCATCGCACTGGCTTTGAAGGATATCGACTTACCCTTTGACAGCTTCCATTGTGCACTCTCCACACAAAGTACTAAGATAAATTTGTTCAAATCTTGATGATTTCCCAGATATTGCCCATTGTTCTCAATATCAAGAGTCTTGTAGAAATCATTGATGGCTTGACTATGAAAGGGTACTTGTTTACCTTGCACAAAAGCAAGACCATCATAATGTTCAAAAGCGTTAGCATAGAGTTATCTTGCCATTAGGATTACGATAGCTTCTAGTTGGGCATAGAATTTCTGCTAGTGCCTTTCTTCGATACGAGCTTGTATCCCGAGGTAGTGTATTAAAGCATTATCAAAACCCCTTTCTTGAATTGGGACTTTGTTGACGAGTGAACTATTATGTTTTGTGACAGCATTCATAGACATAAATTTTGTTCACTCGAATGATACTCGAACTAGGTTTTGCTCTCTTTGGTGCCATTATCAACTTTTCTGCAATAAATGTCAAGCGACAATGAAAGCAAAGCAAAACCTAAACTAAGAAAAAATCTACAGCAATTATTTAATGCCCACAATCTTACAATCACAAAATCACAATTATGAATTTCTCCAACTCTTAATCCTTTAACCAAATTGCAAGAATAATATCTCTCAAATATTTTAATAATCAAGACAAATAATTAACCCATAATTCAAGTCACAATGTAATCTAAAATCAAGGTCACCCAAATCAAAATTCTCAACTCTTGCAAGAACCCAATAATATCCAAGCACAATCAACTCATAAATCATGTACCTCCATCAAAAACTATTAACAAACTATTATAATCATCAAGAAACCACAAATTCTTAAAACTTGCATAAAATCTTCTAAGAGAGAGAAAACTTACTTGAGAAATTTGCAATACTTGTTTGCTGATGGTTTGGTGGAGTTTGAATGGGTTTTTGATTTGTTTGGAGGCAAGAAATTGAAGAAGTTTGAGTGCATGTGTGAGATTTTTAGAAAGAAAAAGTGTTTTTAAATAACGGGTTTTAGGTTAGATGGGCACCGCGTCACTGGCTTTTTTTTTAAGATAAAAATTAAATCATACCTGCAAAAGAAATAAAATTTTATTAACAACTAAAATAAATAATTAATAAAGAAAAATAAACTGATTTAGAAAATTTAAGTGTAAAAAGCTTGGGTTGCCTCTTAAGAAGCTTTTGAATTATAGTTATCAGCTTAACTTTCTCAAGCTCAGTTGGTGTTGAGAAGAGTGATTGAGGATCTTTGACGATTGATTGTGCCACCCTAATAATGTTTGAGATGTTGCCCATTCACCTTGAATTTATCATTTAAGCTTTCATCAACAACTTCCACTGCTTCATGAGGGAACACTTTCAAGACAGTGAAAGGTCCAGACCATCTAAACTTTAACTTTCTAGGAAATAATCTCAATCGAGAGTTGTAAAGGAGAACATGTTGGCTTGATTCAAAGTGATGTTCGATGATCTTTTTGTCATGCCATCTCTTTGTCTTTTCCTTGTAGATTTTTGTATTCTCATAAGCTTGAAAACGAAACTTATCCATGTCATTGAGTTGCAAGAGATGCTTTTCTCTAGCCGCTTAGAGATCAAAATTTAGTTTTTGGTGGCCTAATATGCATTATGTTCTAGTTGAATAGGAAGATGGCAAGCTTTACTAAAAACCAATATAAATGGAGATATCCTAATTGGAGTTTTGTAGGCAATCCTATAAGCCCACAATGCATCATCCAACTTCTTGAATCAATCCGTTCTGGATGAACACATAGTCTTCTCCAAAATTCTCTTGGCCACTTGTTTGTGGATGGTATATTGTGGAAATCTTATGTTTAACTCCGTATTTGGCAAAGAGTGCCTTAAAATACTTGTTGCATAAATAAGAACCTTCATCACTGATAATAGCTTTAGGGGTGACAAAATAAGTGAAGATATTATTTTTCAAGAAGTTGAACACCACCCTAGAGTCATTAGTTGGGAGTGCTGTAGCTTCAACCCATTTAGACACGTAATCAATGGCAACCTGTTGTCGAATTTTCATGCAAGTGCACGTATCGAACAAGTAATATAATGATGAAGGAGAGTATCGTTCCCACGGAGATTTGTTCCTAAATCCTTACTAAGAACTAAAATTTATGACAAAGTAATCTTATTTAAGTAAATAAAATTTTCAAAAAATTAATTAAAAAAAATTAAAACAAGCACTAAATTAAATAACATAAATTAAAATTACTTGGAAAAGGCAACAGACTAAAACCTAGGATTATGGGTTCATTCAATAATTCATCTGACACTAGCTTCTTCTATTATTTATATTCATGGGTGATTTTATGAACTTAGAATCCAAAGCTATGTACAAGTCTCTGTCGAGATGCTTGCACAAATACCTAACTTAATTGGGTCACTATATGTCTATAGTAATAAATTAAATAAGGTTCATTAAACTAGTGTTCTAATTTGGCTATGTATGGCAATTGATGTATGTCTACTTGAATTGCGAATCAGATCACCTAAGTGATGTGAACATATACTATTCAAACCTTAGTCTAATCTAAAATCTCTTTGTCGAGTCTTAATTAGATTCACAAATTAGTTAATTATTGGCCAAACAATCAAAAGCATTAAGAATAGATTTGAATAAGCAAAACTATACCCATTCATGATAAATAAAAGAGAAACTAATATTCAAACTACATGTTGAAATCCACTATAATCCTAGAAAAATAGTTTAGCTCATAATATCTAATAAAAGCAATATCCAAAGAAAAGTAGAGAAAGAAACTAATTATTGAAGCTTTGCAATCTTAATTCTCTCTCAAATTTTCTTATTTTCTTCCTTTGTTCTTGGCTCCAAATCTTCAGCATAGTTGCTTGCTGCCTTCTCCTTTAAACCTTTGAAAAAGGTTTCTTAAATAGATTTCAACTAACCTAATTTCTAAAATTCTGTCAAATTTTTGTTTTTGATAACTCTAGGTTGCGCCTCGGCACCGTGATAGACTTTAATGGCGTCACTGCACTACTTCTTCAACGTCGTAGAGTTGTGCTCTCGGGTTTTTTTTATGATGTGCCCACCTAGCCCAGTGCTACAACCATAAATTTCCAAAACTGTACTGGTGGTTCCTTCAACGCTGTAGCCACGAGTAACTCAGTGCCGCGACCTCAATCACCCTGCTATCTTGTGCAGAATTGCATCTATCATATCAATCATTGTCCAATGCAATTTTCACCTTGATATGATTTGAACTAGGCAAAGTAGTAAACACAAAATTTTTATTCCTATCTCGTAACTTTGTAATGGCTTAAGAATCATGTCAATTGGACCTATGGAGTAAAAGATATGCTCCAAATACCACATCATATTCAGTCCATGCATAGTACTATAGTGCTCCAATTTAGACAAATATTTTGACCATAATCAATCAGAACTGGGTAAAGTGGTAAACATAAAAGTTGTAGCCCTTCCTGTTAACATTCTATTAGTTTAAGAATCACTTCATTTGGAGTTCTGTATAGAAAGATATGGTAAAAATACTGCAACATATATGAATAAAGCTATCACCATACTTGCACAGATTTTCAGCAAATTTCCTACAAAAGTAATAAAAGAAACCACCAATAACTACTTTTAAAGTAATTTAAAACAAAATAACATAAAATTTAACTAAAATAACTTAAATTAATTAGTCAACATGTAATCAAACTTAAACTAGGAAAACACTTAAAATGCTATGATCCAAACCTACAATCTCAAAAGTCTAGCTACTTAAGTCCCCAAAATGTGTCAAAATAACTCATAGAAATTTAAATTACTTCAAAAAGGCTATAAACTAAAACCTAGGATTATGGATTCATTCAACACTTCATCTAATACCAGCTTCTCTTATTATTTACATTCATGGGTGGTTTTACTAACCTAGAATCCATAGCTATATCTAAGTCTCCATCGAGAGGCTTGCACAAATACCTAACTTAATTGGGTCATTATATGTCTATATTAAATAAGGTTCATTAGGCTACTGTTCTAATTTGGTTATGTGTGGCAAGTGGCGTATGTCTATCCGAATCATGAATCAAATCACCTAAGTGCGTGAACATACACTATTCAAACCTTGGTCCAATCTAAAATTTCTTTATCAAGTCTCAATTAGATTCACAAATCAATTAATTGTTGGCCAAGTAATGAAAAACATTAAGAACAAATTTAAATGAGCAAAACTATACCCATTCATAATAAATAAAAGAGAAACAAATATTTAAATTATATGTTAAAATCCACCACAATGCTAGAAAGATAATTTAGCTCATAATAACTAATACAAATAATATCTAAAGAAATTTAGCCATGAATCCAAGTCAAAGAAAATAAAAGAAACACAAAAGTAGAGAAAGAAACTAAGTGTTGAAGCTTTGCAATCTCAATTCTCTCTCAAATTCTCTTATTTTCTTGGTTTGTTCTTGGCTCAAAATCCCCAGAATAGTTGCTTGCTGCCTCTTCCTTTAAACGTCTAAAGAAGGTCCCTTAAATAGGCTCCAAGTAACCCCATTTCCAAAATTTCATTAAATTTTTATTTTTGGAAATTCGGGGTAGCGCCATGGCCATGATTTCTTGGGCTGCGGTGCCAAGACAGACTTTGGTAGCACAACGATGCCATGCTTTTGGGTTTTTGTATGATGCACCCATCTAGCCTAGTGCCGTGGCCATAAATTTCCAACACTGCGATGGTGCTTCCTTCAACGCCACAGCCATGAGTAGCTTAGCGCCTCAACCTCAATCGCCCTACTGCCTTATGTAGAATTACATTTGTCAAGCAACATCCAACAAAATTTTCACATTGATATGATTTGAACTGGGTAAAGTAGTAAACATGAAAGTTTTATCCCTATCTCTTAAATTTCTAATGGATCAAGAATCATGTCAATTGGACTTTTGGAGTGAATGATATGCTCCAAATACCACATCATGTTTAGTCCATGCATACTACTGCAGGGCTCCAAATTAGACAAATATTTTGACCATGATCTAGTCAAAACTAGTTGAAGTGTAAACATAAAAGTTGTAGCTCTTTCTCTTAGTGTTCCAGTGGTTTAAGAATCGCTTTATTTGAAGTTCTGTATAGAGAGATATGGTGAAAATACAACAACATATTTGAATAAAGCCATCACCATACTTGCATAGATTTTCATCAACTGAGTCTTTTTCATCAAATTTCCTACAAAAGCCATAAAAAAAACCAGAAATAACTACTCTTAAAGTAATTTAAAACAAAACAACATAAAATTTAACTAAAATAACTTAAATTAGCTACTCAACATGTAATCAAACTTAAACTAGAAAAACACCTAAAATGCTACAATTTGAACCTACAAGTCAAAAGTCTAGCTACGTAAGCCCCCAAAATGTGTTAGAATAACTCTTTATAATAGAGTTATCATAAAAACAATCTAAAGAACTTTAACAATAAATTCAAAACAAGAAAATAACACGAAATGAGAGAAATAAACTAGTATTGAATCCTCGTGAATCTCGAATCTCTCTCAATTGATCTTGAATTCTTGCTTGATTCTTAGCTTCAATTCTCCAGAGAAACTGCTGCTTTCTCCTTAATGCTCTCAAAAAGTCCCTTAAATATGTTCAAGATGCTCTACTTTCCAATTTCTCGTCAGACTTTTTAATTTGGGAAACCTGTGTAGTGTCGCGACCATGATTTCTTGGCATCGTCTTGCCATGACAAGCTTTGATAGCGCTTTGGTGCTGTACTCTTGGCCATTGGTATGATGCACCCATCTAGCTTAGCTTCGCTGGCGCAAGCTTCCAACACTGCGATGGTGGTCCCCTTAGCGCCATGGCCTTAATTGCCATGCTACCTTGTGTAGTTTGCATCTATCTATTATTTTTGGATGTGATTTTCACCTCAATCTGATTTGAACTTGGTGAAGTGATAAACATGAAAGTTGTAGTTCATTCTCTTAACTTTCCAATGAATTAAATATAATATCAATTGGACTTCTTCTGCTTAAGTTATCTTTAAATTATTGCAACATGTACAAGTGATACCTTCACCATGCTTCACCTTGCTCATCACATATCCTGCACATAACCATGAGAGAAATCAACAGTAACTCTTCTTAGAGTAAATTAAACTAAAATAAAGTAAAATTAAATTAAATTAAATTAAATTAACTTAATTTAACTATTCAACATGTAATCTAACTTAATTACAAAAAATAACTAAAATGCTCAAATCCGAACCTAAAACTCAAAGGTCTAGCTGCTAAAGTCCCTAAAATGTGTTAAAAATAACTTTATATAATAGAGTTATTAGTTAATAAGATGGATATTGCTGTTGCAAAAATTCAACCAAGAAATTAAAGATAAAAAAGGCATAGAGAATCAAGTAGCAAATCATCTGTCAAGGTTGGACAATGCTAGTCAAGGTAATAACTTAACTTTGATTAATGAAAATTTTCCTGATGAGCAATTATTATGTGTTGATGAAAAGAGGGTACCTTGGTATGCTGATTACATCAACTACATTGTAAGTAAACTTTTTCCTCCTAACTTAAATTTTCATCAAAGGAAGAAGTTTCTTCATGTTGTTAGATCTTTTGTATGGGATGAGTTGTATTTGTTTAAACAATGTGTAGATAGATTTTTGAGGAGGTGCATTATAGAGGAGGAGGTTGAAAGTGTTTTGAAGCATTGCCATTCATTGAAATATTGAGGTCATTTTAGAGAGGAGCATACAGTGGCAAACATCTTACAATCAGGTTTGTTTTGGCCCACACCTTTTAAGGATGCTAATAATTTTGTCTTGCATTGTGACAAATGTCAACGTGTGGGGAATATCTCAAGACAAAATGAGATGTTGTTAAACAACATCTTGGATGTAGAGATATTCGACATTTAGGGAATTGATTTTATAAGACTCTTCATCTCATCATTCAATAATCGTTACATTTTGGTAGCTATGACTATGTATCAAAGTAGGTAGTAGCTTCAACACTACCTACAAATGATGCAAAGGTTATATTGCAATTTCTAAGGAAGAACATTTTCACAAGATTTGACACACCAAAAGTGATAATAAGGGATGAAGGCAACTGTTTTTGCAGTAAATTCTTCATTACTTTGCTTGCAATGTATTGAGTGACTCACAAGGTGACGACAACATATCATCCCCAAACAAGTGGACAAGCTGAGGTATTTAACTAGGAAATCAAGCGAATCTTAGAAAAGGTCGTATCTCTATTGAGGAAAGACTAGGCCAAAAGACTTGTTGATGCATTATGGGCCTATAAGAAGTATACAAAACCCCCAATATTATGTCCCTTTACCGTTTGGTTTATGGAAAAGCATGTCACTTGCTAGTGGAATTAGAACATAAGGTATTTTAGGCTATGAAAAAGTTAAATTCGATCTAAAAGTTACAAGTGAAAATCGATCGCTTCAATTAAACAAGATGAATGAGATACGATTAAATGCCTATGAAAATGTCAGAATTTACAAAGAGAATATGAACAGATAGCATGACAAGAAGATTGTTGAACAACATTTTGAGCTAGGTCAACAATTATTGTTGTTCAATTCTCGTTTGAAGTTGTTTCTTGGAAAGTTGAAGTTAATGTGGTTAGGATTGTTTTTTATCTCAAGAGTGTTTCCATATGGTGCCATGGAATTAGTGGATGGCATAACAAATGCAATGTTTTAAGGTGAATGGGCATTGGCTAAAGCACTATTGAGGGGTAACATAGATTGTTAACACTTTTTCATTAGTCTTTTTGACTAAAATTGAGTTGAAACAAGAGTCTAGCTAAAGACGTTAAAGAAAGCATTGCATGGGAGGCAACTTAAGTTTTCTTTACTTAAACAATTTTTGTTTATTCATTAATTATTATTATTATTATTTTTGTAAATGTTATTTTCATTTTTAATTTTATTTTCCATCTTGCTAATTACTTGCTTTTATTTTTTTATAGGTAAATAATATTAAAAAAAGTAAGATCCAGTGCTGCATGGGAGGTCGTAGTGCTAATTGATGCCACTGATTCCATAGTGGAACCCGAGGCCTCCGCGTTGCGGCATTGATAGAGGAGAGCTCCAATGCCCAGCCCTACACACATGAGTGCCCAAGGCCTCGAGTGATGTTGTGGAGCTCCAAGACTATAGCCAAGGCGCTGTGTTGGGCCCAAGGCATATATATACTTCCTCTATCTAAACTTTTACACCTTTAGCAGCTGCTTCTTCCCTTTCTAAACCCCACTTGAAAAATTTCACCATTTTTACACTTACCCACTACAAAAGCACTTTGAAACACTAATTTTCTTCCATCAAACCTTTGGTTAGAGGATTTTAGTGCATTTTTACTTCATTAGATGCATTTATGTGTAGGAACTTTTGGTAAGTAATCCATTTTATTTGTTTAATTATTATTTTGGATGGATTAGTGTTTTGAATATGGGTTTTTACTTAGAATTGATGGGCATATGCTGGATTTGATAATGTAGTGTATGGGTTTTATTAATTTTTGAGTTTTGTGCTTAAATGTGAATTTTCATAAAATGGGTTTGTGAATAGTACTAAAATTTTGCATTTAGAATGAATTGAAATATTATGATAAGTTTAGTGCTTTTCAAATTGTTGTGCTATTAAGTAGTTTGTCTTGAACATTTATGCTTGTTAGTTTTTAATTCTTATGTTACACTAACTACTTGTGGTCGAAAGTTACTTGCTGATTGGTTGTGTTTAGATAATTAACACTAAAGAAAAGGGCACGTGCTAGTGGAAGTAGCAACAGTTTTGATCGCAGTAAATTTGTTATGGCTAAAGCTGAGAAGTGCCACACCCAGTCCCTACTGTAAAAATTCCCAATACTAGAGCATACCATTGATGTTCAGAGAGGACTTTATCCCATCATATATAACATTATCACTGCACGACAGTGGGAGAAATTCTACGCCTAGCCAGAGGCAGCAGTAATGCCAATTATCTAGGAATTTTACGCCAACTATGCTAAGCATGTAGATAGGCCAACATTCATTCAAGAATGTTAGGTATCTTTCGATGCTCACACTATTAATCAATTTTACAATACACTTGACATTGAGAACAATGAGTATGGCCAAATTGTGAATGGCGAAGTCGATCTTGATGAGGGTCTAGGATCAATTAGCTTCTTGGGCATAGAGTGGAAATTGCATAAAGGTGTTTTGACATCTTTAAAAGCCATAGAAGAGATAATGAGAGCATATGTCGCGCATGTTAGCATGGACATGGCTACCTTTTTAACGTTGCTCGCTGACCCGAACCTAAATGACAGTGATGATGATGATGAGGAGGATGATGTGTGATGTCGTCTACAAACATGGGGGAGTATTCTCTTTCTTGCTTTCAAAAACACTGAGGACAATGTTCACTTTAAGTTTAGGGGAAATTTTAATGCCTTTTCTTAAGTATATCGCATTTATATTCTTAAGCTAGTTAGTTTGCATGTTTAGTTAGGCATGTGTTGAAATATTAAGCTAGAGTTTGTGCACCAACAAAAAATTGATTTATCTATCCAGTGATGAAAACTAGTTTCCTTGTTATTCTTTCCACTCTTAGCAAGCATGAATATTGTTGTAGTATTATGTGGAATTCTTATGCAGAACATTATTTTATAATGTGATTTTCATATTTGAGCACCGTGTTTCTTACATTATTTTATTATGCACATTTAGAGAATGGTCATGTGAGTGTGAATCTTTAAACTATATTTAGAATTTTATAATTTGTTTGATCCTCCCTTGAGGTGAAATTCTAGGTTATGCTTAGTTAGGAAATGACTTAAGCCATCTTTGGATCGATTGAGCCTTTCTAGCTAACCCATTCAAATTTTATCCTTAATATACCCCTTTAAGCCTAGATTTATCATTTTCTTTGTCAACCATAAATAAACTAGTTGAGCTTGTAAATAATTTTCCAATTCTACTAACCCCACTTCTAAGCATGTACATTGTTTTAAGAATTATACATGGGCTAAATGTTGAAAAGGTAGAAAGTATGAGTGAGAAAGATTCTAAATTCGATGTGAAGCATTCATTCTACTATCATTGAAAGAAACAATTTTGGGGGAGTGTTGAATTGTGAATAAAAAAATGATTGATGAATGAAAAGTGAAAAGAAAGAAACAGGTGTACTTGGTGAAGGAAGATAAGGCTAGATAGATCCTAGAATAATTATATGCTTAGGGTGATTTGAGCCTTAATATATCCTATATCATACCTTAACCCTAGCCGAACATTATAAGCTGAACAAAGTCTTAAGGATCCATAGCTAAGTGATGGCCTACATTAGTGGAGAGGGAGGTGAAAAACAAACATATGAAATTCTAAGCTCGTTGAGGTTTGCATGAATATAAACTTTCCAAAGTACATAATGTTCATTGTAAGAAACTTCGCACACACATGGAAATCCATTTGAAAAATGAGCATGCATTTGGATGAAATATGAACTTAGATAATATCCATGTTTTGTTTTAAGTTTGGAAGACAAGGTAATTTATAAGGAAATTAAAGGTGATCAATGAATTGGTGCACTTTCATAGTTGATGTTTTCAACTACTTATTTCAATTTAGTTTTTGCTTGAAGGCTAGCAAAATATTAAGTTTGGAGGTGTGATATCTCTATGATATAGAGTTATTTAATCACATTTTGGATGCCAAATTAGCTAAGTCCTTATGAATTTTAGTTAGATTGAGTTATTTTTTTATGGATTTTGTTATTTAGTTTAAGATATGTCAATGTAGTTAAATTTACATAATTTTAATTCATTTTTAATGTTGAAAGTCTTATTTTAAGCCAAAACTGATTTAGTCTTGGTTTTGGTAGGTGTTCAATTGCATAAAATTGCATAAAGCTAAATGGTGTTGAATTATGCAATGAAGACTAAGTGTAGATTTTCACTTAACATCTTGTAGTAATTCGGACATAACTCGAGCTACAGAGATTAAATCAATGTGATTCTTGGACCATAGGAATGTTAAGAGGCAAACTTACAACTTTCATGATTCAGCCTATATCAGCCTTGAGGTAGGAGAAAATTACATGGCAAGGTGAGTTACTGAAGTAGTTTCTACATCAAGGATCTATAAGGAGCAGCGCTGCAGCCAAGGAACACTTAGGGCCATAGTGCCTAAGAGAGCATCACTACTCCCATACAAAAGCCCAAGAGCTCTGTGTCTCAACGGCCAAGGATGAGGGTCATGGTACTGGTTGAAAGACAATGAAAAAATACAAGGCTTGAGCATCGCGATGTTCATGGAGCAAAGCCACGGCTCTCTGACGTGGAATAAGTAAGTTAAGCCAATTGGGATTTGAGTTTTTAGGTTTTTTTGAAGGCTATAAATATTTCATTTTTAGCAACTGAAAGAGGAAGGGAGAGAGTGAATAAATGGCAGTTTTTGAGAGAAAAGAAAAACCTTTTTAGCAAGAGAAATAAGGAGAAATCGAAGGCAACTAAAGATCGAGAATTAAAAGAGGCTTCGATATTCTTTTTAGTTTTAATTTCTTTCTTATTCTTTTACTGTAGAAATTATCTTTTCTTTTGATATTGTTATGTCTGTTGTAAAAAAAATGATGAACTAAATTTGTTTTCTAGGATTATGGTTTATTTTAGTATGTAGTTTGAATGTATGATTTCTCTTTGCATAATATTAATGGATGATGCATGGTTTATTCAATTATGTGCTTATTGCTTTTCACTGCTTTATCACTAATTGAAATGTAGTGGGTCTTTAAATGTAACTCGACGGAGGGAGTTTAGAATAAATTAATTTTTTGAATAGCTTATGTTTGATTCACTTCAGAGTTAGGTAATAGTTTTGTATTTAGAATAGACATATACCTAAATGCCTTAGGTAGCCATATTAGAACATAGACATTATGAACATTTTCTAATTAATTTACATAGAATATGGAGTTAACTTTGAAAAGGTATGTGTGCAAGATCTTGACAGAGACTTGTACATAATATGGATTCTAGGTTAACCATGTGTCTCATTAATCTAAGTTAAGGAGAATGATTAAATTCAGATGAAATATTGAGAGACACCATAAACCTAGGTTTTGAATTAATATTTTTCTTAGTGAAATTTTATTCTTCTTTATTTTAAATAATAATTTTTTTGCTTAATTAATCATTCAAAATTGAGTGCTTGGATAGGATAAAGGTTGATATAAATTTAATACTTGGTAGGAATAGGTGCAAATCTCTATGGAAAATGCTACTCAACATATCTTTATATTACTTGTATGGCCACATGCACTTGTGCATATTAAACTAACAATAGATCCTGTTAAAAGGCATGTTGTCAAGGTTATGCTTGATCCTATTAAAACACATGTTATAGAGGTTGTGCCTGTGCTAACTCTATTGTATAGAGTTATTTTGACTCATTTTGGGGGCTTTAGTAGCTAAATCTTTGAGATTTTAGGTTCAGATTTTAGTATTTTAGGTATTTTTCTAGTTTATACATGTTGAGTAGTTAATTTAAATTGTTTTAGTTTAATTTTAAGTTATTTTGTTTTAAATTACTTTAAAAGTAGTTATTGCTAATTTCTTTTATTGCTTTTGTAGGAAATTCGATGAAAAAGGCTCATTCGACGAAAATTCGTGCAAGTATGGTGATGGTTTCATTTGTATATGTTTTGGTATTTTGACCTTATCTTTGTATACAAAACTCCAAATGAGATGATTCTAGAACCACTAGAATGCTGAGAGATAGGATACAACTTTTATGTTTACTACTTTTGCTTGTTATGATTGAATCATGGTAAAAAATATTTGTCTAATTTGGAGAACTATAGTAGTATCTATGGACTGAACATGATGTGGTATGGGAAGCATATCTTTCACTCCAGAAGTGCAATTGACTTGATTCTTGATCCATTTGAAAGTTAAGAGACAGGGATAAAACTTTAATGTTTACCACTTAGCCTAGTTCAAATCATATCTAGGTGAAATTTGAGTTGAAAGATGCTTAACTGTTGTAGTTCAGTTCTACATAAGGCAGTAGGTGGAGGAAGGTTGTAGCCTTGAATTACTCAAGGCTGCAGTGTCAAGGAAGGCAAGGCTACAGCGCTGACGAAAACAAGGCTGCAACACTGGGAAAAAAAAGTGCACCATACATACTTTCGAGGCTAGAGCGCTGCAACACCAAGAAATCATGGTCGCGGCGCTAGATGATTTTCCAAAAATAAAAATTTGACGGGATTTTGAAATTTAGGTTACTTGGAGCCTATTTGAGGGACCTTTTTTCAGAGGTTTTAATGGCAAGTGTGATACCCCAAATTTTAATATACACATAAAGTAGTGTAATTGTGGTGACGTGGACCAAGGGTAGTTTCATTTTCTTCTTGGTGAGTCTTAGCAAATATTTTATATCCCAGATTCAATAAATTATATTTATATAAATTAAAAAAAAGAAGAAGAGAGTGATTTTCACCTAAGGGGTAAAATGATAATTTTACATCTCGATTCTAAATTTTTAAGTTTTAATAAACTCGAGTACCTTTAATCTATTGTGGACCTTTTCTTAATGTCAAAAGAGTAGAAAGATTGCACAAAAGAAATGCAAAAGAAGAAAAAGAAGACAAAGTAAACTTGTTAATGGCATTTTCATAAATAATTGAACTTTTGTCAATCCTAGGTATAAATATCTCAATTTCCAACACCTTCTCCTTCTTCCTCCCATTTCTCCTCCCCGTTTCAAACTTTCCATCTTTCATGGAGGCCATCTTTGAAACCTCCATAACTTTCTCATTTTAACTCCAAATTTCATGTTTTTATACACTTTTTCATAGAGTTTTTTGTGCTCTTTCACTTTTTTACCTCAAAAACCCTTAAAAAGTTTTTCCTTTGCACTTTCTCTCACTAGTTGAACTTTTTTAGAGAGAAAAACTCTTCAAAATAGCTTAAAAACTCTTAAAGGAATTTTTCCCTTTTTAATCCTCACCTAGAAAATTCAACTACAAGTCCACCAAGATGAGTACTGGGTTAGGGTTAATTTTTAAGTTTATTAATGATGGTTAATAATTAGATTTGTGGGCTGTTTTACTATTGATGGATTATATTGTGGTGAAAAAATGAGTATTTATTACTAGTGTGACTAAAGTGGTGAAAATAAATGACTAGCTAGTGATTAGAATGTTGGCTTTGTTAATTTACAAGTAAATTCATATTTGAAATAGGAATTAGGGGCTGTTTTGATGGGTTGAGATTGTTTTTACTAGTGTGACTAGATGATGGCATCGAGTTTGGTTTTCAAAGAATAAATTACATTATTTTTAACATAAGTGCATCGCGTTTCCTAAAACCTTCCGTATCGTTTGCTTGTTCCATTCCTATGTTCACTCACTGGGTTTCTCCTCATTCTTTTCAAGTTCATGTTTTAGTTTTTAGGTTCGGAGGTATTTGTATCCTAGGTCGGGGTGCTTTTTCGTATTCATCTTTAGATAGGTTTACCATGACACTCAATGATAGTACCCACGCCCTGAGTCACTCCGCTGATAGTAAAGGGTTTGTTGTGTGTATATATATATATATAGGAATGTTTAAATGAAAACTGTGAGATTTGTTGTAAACCTTGTATGTTTGGTTTGATTAATAGTGTTGTCTGGGGTTGGTAAATGATAACCCTATTTGAGAATGGTATATGCTTGGCTGCCATTAATTATTCTTGAAGAAATAATTATTGAAAATTATGAATTGCGAACCTTAGAGATAATGGTGGACAAATGGATTAACGAATAGGTTTTTATAGAAAGGCTTGCTTGGGCCTAGTGGGCTATGCTTATTGGGCCCATGAGCCGATCATGGCCTAGAATTTGAGCTGTGACAAAGTTGGTATCAGAGCCTATGTTTAATCGAGTCCTAAGAACTTTTGTGTTAATCAGTGGAGTTGTCAAAGTCAGTGTAGAGTCTTGTTTATGATTTGTGACTGCAGCACATGTCATAGATAGGAGGCTATATAAACTCCCATTCCTAGTAACCTACCTTTTACTAACGTCATATAAAGGTGATAAGTAGCGCCGTTGTCCAGGTTTGAGATGCCACCCGAGACACGAGCTGTTGTTGGAAAGATCATAAAGCAAAATGCTCATAATGAAAGGTTACTGTAATGATATATTCCCTCCGATTAAGGATAGTGGAAGGTGGAGTAGGACTAATAAGTCCTTAATAGCTTATTCATCTAGTGAAGCTATAACTTTTACCCATGACCATAAATGGGAAGAAATTAAATTACACTGGACCGTTATTAAGGTCTATATAAAGGAGCACATACAATATTGGCAATAAGGAGCACCTCTTTACTAGAATGAATAGTAATTGTTGTGATTCACTTGAGGCTTATAAATCTAGGTAGTAAAGGAGGTGTAAACCAATATTCATGTGTTCGGAGGTAAGTGCACTATGATAATTGTGCTTGGCCATTTTTAGTATGTGAGACTATGATCAATCGACATTGTTGTTCAGCTTTGTACAAGTTAGCTAGTTATTGTTTCTGCATGGTGATAGATTATTGAGCTTGCCATGCACATATATAAATGGTGTTGGGCTTTCGAAATATTTTATACACATATATATGTTGAATATGTGTATAGCAGCTTAGATGGAGCTAGTTTTGATTTCAATTAGGTGGCTGTGAATTCCCAAGATTTGATTTGACTCATTATGGTTTATAGTTATAAGTACACGAATTAGCCAAAGGAGAACATCAACGACTATCATAATTGATGTTTGGTCATGATGTAAAAGGCTAGTAGACAAATTAGCTCTAAGGATGAGCTTAAATTTTGCTATGCTTAGCATGAAGCCAATGAATTAAAGGACTAGTTATGAATTTGGTATCCTAAAAATCAAATGACTTAGAAATGTTGATTTTAGTCTAAACGCCATAGGGAGTTTTATATTTTAGCTTGATATACAAATTGCTTTAAAGATCAAAATAAAAAATTTATTTGGTTTATTATGCAACCTATGATATAAATGATGAGTCCTAAATGTGATTTCTCTAAAGGCAAGGGAGTTAGAAAATGTTGATTTTTGGATAAACTCTAAGAGAAAGCTTTTGCATCTTAAGTTTAGGAAATTTTGATTTTATGACCATAAAGGCGAGATGCAATAAGTAAGTGAATTGTCCACCTTACAAATGTAAATTGTTAAAGATTGATGAGTAACGTTAAGATCTCAACGTTGAGTGATGTACACTTTGATATTTATGTACCTAATAGTTATTTGGAGACCATTGGTTAACCAAATTTGCACTAAATGTTATGATAAAGGTATATAACTGCTAGTAATGAAATATGCCCCAATGATGATCTTGGCATACCACAAAATGTGGAATAGATATGTCAGAATTAATGCTCTGATTGTGTACTTGAGCTAGAAAGCAAGTTTTGCAAATTGTGGTTTTCATGATCACGAAATATATGAAGCTTATCAATATGTAGGCATGTTCTTGAAGTTGTACATTTCGTGATTCACATGCATCATATGGAAGAAGATATCCCCTAGAGGGATTTAGACTAATTGGTGGTTACATGACTATAAGCTTGGTATGAGATTGAGAATGCCTTGGCATATATGTGGAATATATTGTGAAAGGTCAAAAAGCAACATATACACTAATAAGGTCAATAACATGAATGATGGGGGAAATATGGATGTTGTTATGAGAAGCATAAGAAGCTTAAGGGTAATCGATGCAAATATACTAAGGTAGTTCAGTATGGTTCGGATTAAGTACAAAGGCACCTTGGGAGATTTGAGAATAATGTCCATTGGGACCAATGAGCTGAAATGCTATTGAGCATGCATTGAATTGTTAAAGTTATGAGTTTGAAGATAAGCCTTTGATTGTTTAAGTCCTCAATGGAATTCTATTAGAGGATATAGTCAACCAAGGATTTTCATTGAGAAGGTTGATTTGGAACAAGTAGACTAAAGTACATAATTGTGTTCTTGCGAGGAATGACCTTGCTATGTTAAATTACAAGGAATGATTTTCATGGTGGTGAGACCCAATGATTGAATGGTGGTATGATATATTCAAAGACCTCAAGTATGGAGTCAAGTCTAGGAGAATTCAAGAAATTTACAATAATAGATGGTGCTATTGATTTATGGCCATAAATTTGCTTCAGATAGAAGGGTTCGAACAATTGGAATCGATAAGATATAGTAACGTCGAGAAATTTTTGGGAGTTAGGTGGTTACAACACTTTCTAAGGAGTAAACCTTTACAAGATATCCAGCCCATGAATGTGGAAGTAATCATGATTACATCGTGAAAACTTGGTTAGTGGAGGATTAATTGTGAAATTGCAAGGTACGGTACTTACGGAGTCAACCTATGAATGGGCATATGGTGTCTTGAGGTAATTAAGGATGTTGATCTTCTTGTTGATGGTGGATTTATGAGATCTTGGTAATGAAAAGATTTATTACATTCGAACTGGGTCAAAGGGTTGATGGTTTAATCTTGGATGTGTTATAAAAGGATTGAATATAGAAGTGTGACAATTCTCCAAGTCCAAAGCATTCTAAAACTAGTGGATTGACCTTCTTATTCTCGAGGGTAGATCTTTGAAAGATTGTCTTCCACCAGAATCGGTTCTGTATGGAAGGATCGATCCTTCCCCTTAAAAGTCTATTCCTATAGTACACTTTGCAAAAAAGGTAAGTTTTAAAGTGCCTTTCCCCTAGCGTTATTGTGGTACTCCAAGCTAAGTTCCCAGTGAGATTTAATTACTTTTGGATTGCTTCTAAACGATTAGTAAATGCATGATTTCACATACCTTGTGCAATTACCTTGAAATACTCCAAATGTGCATGATCGAGGATAAAGACTATTTCAATACTTTGAGGTTACATCGAATAAGATATCGAGGTGTGCGTAAAGCATGATTCGATTAAGTTCAATTATAAAGTTGTGGTATAATGAGTAAGAAATCATAGCCAACTAAAGATTGATGTCATGAGTGTATAAAGCTTACAAAGTTGATACTTGCACTATCATGAGCTTACTTAAGTGGTAAACGACAATGAATACTGATGATGATATTATTAAAAAAAATACATATATTTATGTATGTATCATATATGTATGGTTGGGACCTTATTGTATGGTTAAGTTGCTTCCTAATTTTAAAGGCTAATTTGTGGTTATACCATTCTAAGGTGTGAAGTTTGAAATTCAATAATTGTATTGATGTTAAAAGATGTTTTGGTGGAGTCTTGTTCATGAGCCTGCAATTGTAAGCACACTTTAATGATTAAAGAAATATAGTATATTGCTAGTACACTTGGTGGATTTAGGAAATTATAAAACTGATGAAAGAAATATCTATTATTATCCAAGAAAGATTGATTTTTTATAATTATTTGATGGGCATTTCTATTTCAGATGAACACCTTAAAGTTAAGTTTGTTTACGAGCCTTGCAAGGTGAAGAAGTTAGGTCATGCTATGTGAGACCAATTGTCACGACCCAAATTCTGGGCCATGACGGGCGCATGGGCCCAATGGATGTAGTCCAATAAGCCCAAGCAAGCCTATAAATCTGACCTGTTCATCGTTCCATTATAAACTGCTAAATCATATTTCATAACTTAGAATCATAATAATATTAAACGTTGCCATCTCATATTGGCATACCAAACAAGTGTATATACATTATCTACAACATGTATCTTAATAATTTACATTAGGTTTGTCTATACACAACAAAAGAATACTCGACTTCCAGCGAAGGGACTCAGACGAATGTACAACTACTGAATGCCGAGACACCTACCAAAAGATGGATACAATTCTACGAGGACACCTCGCCCTAGGTACCGGCTGCCTCGTGATCTGAAAACATGAAGTTGAAATCGGTGAGTATAAGCCCAGTGAGTGAACAAAGAAGGGAACAAGCAACAACGAGGGAGAATTTAAAATCATGATGCACTTGTTTCAAAACAATGCAATTTAGTTCCATTCATATTAAAAACCCCTTATCAAGCCCTTAAATGATTAATCATTTGAAAATCATGAACCCATACATAACGAACCATTTGAAGAATGAAAGCTTCACTATTACGCAAGCAAGTCAAATACGACAACGAATCTTCGTTGCAGCTGAAAGGGTTTCTCAACTTAACTCATTTAGTCCTTAATGTTAGAAGTCCATGCTCATATATGGTAGCAAAAAAGTTAAAAATAGGACAGCAATTGGACAAGATAGGAGACAAAACAGAAAGTTTTTCACTACAGCGAGATTGAATCTCGCTGCAGCGAAATTGTAACCCAGAAACAGAAAGTTTTTCGCTGTAGTGAAATTGTAAACCAGAAATAGAAAGTTTCTCGCTGCAGCGAGAATGAATTTCGCTACAACGAGAAGCTACAGTGTCATTCTTGCTGCAGCAAAAATGCATTCTCGCTGTAGTGAGTTTCTGGCTAGTCTATCCTTCCAAACCTTAAAGTTTCTCACTGTAGCAAAAATGATTCTCGCTGCAGTGAGAAACAGGGCACCAATGAAAAATTTACCCTTTTTCCAAAGAAAACCCACCCTGCTGAAATGTCCAAACCAACATGAAACATATAACAATTTTCCACAGTTTAACATGTCAAGTTTCACATGCATTACAACCATATACCATTACTCATTAATTTCCTATATCACACATATTTACATATGTATATATGTATACGTATACCCATCATCATCATGCACACCATGCCATCATCATCATCACTAGCTCATGCGCACTCCCTACTCGCACATGGCTGGGTCATCACCGGGTTATGCGTACTCCTTACTCGCACATAATTGGGTCATCCTCGGCTTATGCGTACTCCCTACTCGCACATAGCCGAGTCAATGTCATTACACAACAATATATTCATATATATATATATATCAACACAATGTGGTAGTGCATGAATCAATAATAGTCACATGTCACAACATAAACCATTTCTCAAGAGCTTGTTCCAAGGCACTCATTTTTAAGAAAAGTTGTATAAAATCATTCAAACACTTTGTACAAAACAGTCACATTCCCAAAATAGTTTTGATAGGTAGTCCACTCACCGATGTATTGTTGAGCCTTTAGCTGACTCTAATTCCCCTAATGATCCAATTGGAAGGATGGGACTTCATTAGAACCTAAGATCACATTAGCATAAGTAATAGGTCAATTCACACACTATGAACCCTAAAAGCTATCTCTTAGCTATCTTTCAATGGCCACATTAAATGGCTATCTATGTTCACTATCTAAATCACTATAAAATGAATGAACATCTTTAACAATAAAACAACTCATAATCCCAATTACTAGCCATTTTCTACAGCTAAAAATTGAGCTTAGTTCATCACTCACCCGTGGGTTTCTTTATAGTTGAATTCCCTTTCAATAGCTTCCAAACAAATGGGGTAATTCTCTCTTTCTCTCTCAAGAATGCCCAACTAGTGAGAGAAAGTATGTAAATAAGCTTTACCAAGGATTTTGAAGTGAAAGAATGAAAGAATACAAGGGTTCTAGTCAAAAGGGCACAAAGGTATGAAAAATTAAAGCTAGAGAGAGAAAATTATGCAAGCTCCATATCAAGCTTCTATGGAGGTTTTAAAGAAACGTGAGAGGGAAGAAGGAAGAAGAAGACAAGTTGCTGGAAAATGGGAGAAGAAGCTTGTCACGACCCAGAACTCCCCATCGAGCCCGTGACAACCGCCGCGAAGCCTCGACAAACATTCTTCACCCCGAATGTCGATCGAAACCTCGCAAGGCTCTCGTATCAGCTTTCGCACTTCCCCAGTGAGCAATAGTTATCAAATAATCAAAATACGAAGGATTACAAATCATTTCCAAATCATAACATAACATTTTTTTTGGCTCACAGGGGCATTTTCGTCATTTTTGTCGAAAACCTCGAAACTTGCTAAAAATGTAGTAGGTAAGCCGAAAATATATATTTAATGATTTAAAAAAAATTAAGTATCTAAAACGTTCATTTGAAGTGAAAATTTGACCATTTGAATATAATAAAAATATTCAATAAAATAAACTATTTTCTTGTAAAATAATTTTCATAAAACTATCGGTACATAATTCTTATAGCGTAAAAGATAATTATATTCATATATACTATAAAGCAAATAACCAAAGCATAAAATTTCTTTTACAGTGACACGTGGGCCCACATCTATCCAAAATGCATCGGAAGCTGGAAACCTACAGCTTTTACCGATTCGAGTCCAAATGAAGGTCCTTGTCAAAGTCAGCTAACTATGGAATTCCCCGAGCCTGAAATGTGAGGAAATGAGGGTGGTGAGATTATAAAATCCCAGTGAGTAAACAGATACCATCTAAACTATCTAAAGTCGAGTAAATGGAGACAATTAAAATAAATCATCATACTGTAATTTCATTACCTTTCAACTCATTTCAACCAAATAAAATCAATCCATAAAAATCGAGTAATCAACTTGGCTTATGAATTTCTTAAAACTTTGGCTCGTGCCAAAACTCATACTCGGTGATACCTTGCGCAGGGCATCTAACCGAGTCCGCCAAGGCTGTTAAAATTTTGTATACACTTAAAATATATTTTTGTTTGAAAAAAATACAGCCGTTCCTTGGCGTTGGCTGAGTTCCCCTTCACGTGGTGGTTTGGCGTGAAGTGAACCCTAAGCTATACCCCAGGAGATACCCTACGCGCCTCTCCGTTCGAGGTAATAATATAATGGAGTTTACCGTGCCCCTCTAATAGGCTGGTCCACGGAACCCCCTCTGCAGTAAATAATTAATATATAATCCACCAATCAATAAAATTCATTCTAGCATGACATGGCAATTTATCGCAACCTAGCCTCTCAAGGCTGAATACACAGTATAAATAATTCTAACACCAAAATCAGTTTAGCCATTCATGCTCATTTATTGTCATAAGCCATTCAATTCAAAACCATAAATTTGCAACACAAACTAGCAGTCTCCAATTACTCTATTTTCAAAACCAATATTCGATTTTCCAGAAAATTTATAAAATCATTTTATAAAATCACAATTTCTCTTAAAACATAGCAATTTACCATTTAAACCCATTTTTCATAAAATCACACAGTTGTATAAAACTACTCTAGATAATTAAGACGATAATAAGTTTACTCACAGTATTAGGAGTAGAAATACTCCTATCTTCCGCCCTCGGGTGCAGTCTCTTACCCGAAACAATTGACTCACCACCTATCCATAATCCATGACACAAAATTCAATAAATTGTGTCAATTTATCATAAATTATTTCAGGCTCTTATCCATGCGTATGCACTAGATAGGATTTGAAATGTCTAGACAATCGCTTAATTGCGGTGTCCGACCTAACTCGCCTATACACGGTGTAAATTCCTAAAATCCCCAATTCGACTCCAATTCCATCCATTTCAATTTCAATTATCCAATTATATCCACAATACCTCAATGACTGTGAATTTGGTCCAATTTATCAGTCCGGACTATAAATTACGCTTTTACCCCTAGTGGGTAAAAATTTCAATTTATTGCACCGAAAATTCCCATTTAATTTCCAACCTCATAATTCATCATTTTTCCACCCAATTCTCTTAAAATAAAGTCAACCTCATCCTCACATACCATTGGCTAGATTCGGCCTAGGGAAATTCATGGAGAAGATAAATATTTTTCTTGTTGTTTTACTCATAAACATGCTAAACTAACACTAAACACTAACATAGCTCAAAATCAAATTTATCTAACAACTTTCTCTCTCTAAACCCATATGACCAGAATTCAAATCATCCTCAAATCACATGATTCAACCATGAAAAATGATGGAAAATGCATGGGAAAGGTAAAGCACAAGACAAATTTAAGAAATGTTACCTTTTTTCACTTGATTTTTGAATTTCCACCTATTTTCCCTTTAAATTTCTTAGCTAGGGTTTTATTTTCTCCTTTCTCTCTCTTGTTTCTTGCTTGGCCGAATGTTGAAGAAGAAGAATGGGTGGGCTGATTTTTTTATGCCTTTTTTATTGTTTAATGAAATAATATTATTTTATTCATATTTTAAATATTTTATTAATTCATTTTTTTTTCTAGCCATCCATTTGTCCTACTTTTTCCACCATGCATTCCCTTTGACTTATCCAAGTCTTAAGTGAAATTTCCAGATTTTTCCAAAGTTTTGGTGGAGCAAATTCTTCAAAATTACACTTTTGCCCCCGAACTTTTCAAAAATTACATTTTTGCCCCAAAAATTGAAAATTTGCCATAATGCATAATTTGCACTCCTCATACTCATTTCACACTCCAAATAATTAAATTTGATCAAAATCCTTTCAAAAATTAAATTTTTGATTTCGGATGGCAAAATTACCATTTTACCCTTTTACTCCAAATTATACCGAAATTAAAATTTTTCACTTCTAAACCTCAAATCTTACTCCAATAAGTCAAATGGGGCCAAAAATCTTTTCTAAAAATTTCCATTTTGTCCCCAGGTGGCAAATGACCATTTTGCCCCTAGATAGCGAAAATTCCAGTTTGACTCCAAATTGATCCTCGAACTCCGAATCACCATATTAACCCATTCTGGGACTTTAAAATTCTTAATTTCATTGTAAATTCTCTATTTGATCTAGTTCGAGGCTTAAATCAACTTTATTGTACCTCTAGGTACAATACCGACTTTTGTAAATTTTTCAAGACTCTCTTAGCATGTAAACATGCTATCCACCACATGTATGTCATCACAAATATTTCTGTAGAGTCGGGCTTGTCATCTTCTCCCCCACTTGGATCAACCATATGATCCTCCTTCTTGATTGACTTCGACATCCGGCTAAATATTAATATTTTAATATTATTTTATTAATAAAATATTATTTTATTCTAAAAATTTTATCTTGTCTCCTTGGTACCCAAAATACCTTATTATGCCTCACTTGACTTCCAAATCGCCTTTTATCTCACAAATTCTCCTCCGATAAAATTATTATTATTTTCTCACTTGCGAAATATTTTATCCTAAACTACTCATTTCGTCTTTTATCACTTCTAAACATTTTAATTGACCTCAATTTGCATTTGATCAACTTTATTTATCACCATATCAAAGTATGGGGTATTTCAAAGCTGTTGGAAGAAGGATATTTATAGGCCAAACTTATCCATTCCCTTAAAATTATAAAAATGCCATTGACTAGTTAGCTTGTTCTCATGCAACCTTTTGTGCAATCTTTTTACTCTTTAACACTGAGACCAAGTCCATAATTGTCTAGACATGTTTAGGTTTGTGAAACTTTTAAAAGTTTTGACTCAAGTGCAAAATGACCATTTTGCCCCTATTATGAAAATTATTATGATTTCTAGTTTTATTCGTGTTTTCATCATTACACGTCATTTATGTAGTCTTATGCCTATTTAGACCTTAAAATATCATAAAACATTCTTTTGGGAGCTTATTAGAGAAAATGATGAAACTACTCCTGATTCGTATTATTACATCTATGCTTAGTTACAAGCCTATAGAGGTTGGGGTCTCACACCAATTGCAACTTTCGATAAGGTAAAAAGGTTATGGGTAGACGAGTCTTCATGCCGCACCTATCGAACCTACTTGAGGTGTCTGTGTACCTACGTTAAAGAAAGATAATCCCAATATAGACTATTCTTGAGAAAACAAGCTATGATAGATTGCACTTTGATGTTGTGGCTTCCACAAGGTGATGACATAAGTACGCAAGTGGAAAGACAACTCAATAAGTCGGGATAAGGTGGGAGTTTACATATACGCCTATTAGAAAGATATAGATTAATCAAGCTTGATAAAATTCGAGGACGAATTTTTATTAAGGGGGAGAAAATGTGATACCCCAAATTTTAATATACGAGTAAAGTAACGTAATAGTGGTGACGTGGACCAACAATGGTATCATTTTCTTCTTGGTGAGTCTTAACAAATATTTTATATTCGGGATTCAATAAATTATTTTTATATAAAAAAAAGAAAAAAAGAGAGAGATTTTCACCTTAGGGGTAAAATGGTAATTTTACATCTCAAGTCTAAATTTTTAAGTTTTCATAAACTCGAGTACCTCTAATTTATTGTGGGCCTTTTCTTAATGTCAAAAGAGTAAAAAGATTGCACAAAAAAAAGAAAAAAAAAGAAGACAAAGTAAATTTGTCAATGGCATTTTCGTAAATAATTGAAACTTTTGTCAATCCTAGGTATAAATATCTCAATTTCCAACACCTTGTAGTACTTTCTCCTTCTTCCTCCCATTTCCCCCCTTCATTTCAAACTTTCCATCTTCCATGGAGGCCATCTTTGAAACTTCCATAACTTTCTCATTTTAACTCCAAATTTCATGTTTTTGTACATTTTTTCATAGGATTTTTTGTGCTCTTTCACTTTTTCACCTCAAAAACCCTCAAAAAGTTTTTCTCTACACTTTCTTTCACTAGCTGAACTTTTTAGAGAGAAAAACTCTTCAAAATAGCTTGAAAACTCTTAAAGGAATTTTCCCCTTTTTAATCCTCACCTAGAAAATTCAACTACAAGTCTACCAAAGTGAGTAATGGGTTAGGGTTGATTTTTAAGTTTGTTAATGATGGTTAATAATTAGATTTGTGGGTTGTTTTATTGTTGATGAATTATATTATTGTGAGACCTCAACCTCTATAGGCTTGTAACTAGGCATAGACACAATAACATAGGCCAGGGGTAGTTTCGTCATTTTGTCTAATAAACTCCCAGAAGAAAGTTTTATGATATTTTAAGGTCTAAATAGGCATAAGGCCGCATAAATGATGTGAAATGATGAAAACATGAAGAAAACTAGAAATGATAATAATTTTCATGATAGGAGCAAAATGGTCATTTTTCACCTCGGGTTAGAATTTTAAGTTTTCATGAACCCAAGCATGTCTAGACCATTATGGACCTTGTCCAAGTGTCAAAAGGATAAAAAGAGTGCATAAAAGATTGGAGGAGAATAAGCTAATTTGTGGAGGGGCAATTTGGTAATTTCAAGGGAATGGATAAGCTTGAGCTATAAATATCTTCTCCTTCTAGTAGCTTCTTGAATTTCTAACAGCTTGTCTTCTTCTTCTTCTTCTTCCATCTCACGTTGCTTCCAACCTCCATGGAAGCTTGATATGGAGCTTGCATAATTTTCTCTCTCTAGCTATAGTTTTCATACGTTTGAGCCCTTTTGACTAGAACCCTTGTATTCTTTCACTCTCTCACTTTAAAACCCTTAAAAAATCCTACTTCCATACTTTCTCTCACTAGCTAAGTGTTTAGAGAGAGAAAAAAAAGAAATCCCTAAAATAAGCTTGGAAATTGTTGGAAAGAATTTCAAAGTTACAAAGCTATCAAGGTGAGTAGTAAATTAGAATTGAGTTTTAAGTGTTGATAATGTTTAGTGATTGATTTGTGAGTTTATTGTTGAGATTGTGTATTTACTCTAATGTGATTAGGTAGTGAACATAGATAGCCATTTAAAATGGCAATTGAAAGCTAGTTAAGAGATAGCTTTTAGGGTTTATAGTGTGTGAATTAACATAATGCTGATGCTAATGTGATTCTAGGTTCTAACGAAGCCCCATTACCCCAATTGGATCATTAAGGGAATTAGAGTCAGCTAAAGGCTCAATAATAAATCGGTGAGTGGACTTGTATTTCAAACTTGTTTTGGGGAACGTGAATGATTTTATCCAACTTGTCTTTGAAAATGTACCTTGGGAACAAGCCTTTGGTGAAGTGATTTTATATTGTGAAAATGTGCTATACAATGGGCTATGTGTTATCAAAATATGATAGTATGCATGATATGCATTGGGTGCTTCTTTGTATGTTGATGTGGACTCGGCTATGTGCGAGTAGAAGTGCACATAAGCCGTTGTTAACCCGACTATGTGTGAGTGGGAGGGCACATAAGCCGTTGCTGACCCGACTATGTGCGAGTGGGAGTGCGCATAAGCCGTTGCATATGAGATGATGATGATGGAGGGTGTATATGATGATTAATATCTATATATATACATATATATACATATATGATATATGGTTGTAAATGCAAAAATGTGAGCATTTAATTTGTTGAAATTTGGGAATTTGCATTTGTTACATGTGGCCTTTGTTATTTAGCAGGATGGCTTTGTTTTGAGGGAAAAGAAAACTTTTTCCTTGATGTTCTGATTCTCGCTGCAGCGAGAAACTCTTGGGTTTGGAGGGGTGGTGCTGGCAAGGAATCTCGTTGTAGCGAGAATGTTACTGTAGCTTCTCGTTGCAGCGAGATTCATTCTCGCTACAATGAGAAACTTTCTGCTTTGAAACCTAAAATTTTGCTGCAGCGAGATTCAATCTTGCTACAATGAAAAACTTTATATTTTTCTCC
Source organism: Theobroma cacao (assembly GCF_000208745.1). NCBI lineage: Eukaryota > Viridiplantae > Streptophyta > Magnoliopsida > Malvales > Malvaceae > Theobroma > Theobroma cacao. The sequence goes on along the minus strand of NC_030851.1, from coordinate 16,856,175 downwards.
TTATTTGGCTCGGTTGCTACCCTATTTTCCATTTCTTTGGTACCATAGTTGAGTATGGACTTCCAACATTAAGGAATAAATGAATTAAGTTTAAAATGAGGAGGTTTGGTGAGAAACCCTCAGCTAGATGATAATTAAAGTCAAGTGTCGTTGCAGCGGAAAGGCATTCTCGCTGCAGTGAGGACCCATTGTTTATTTGACTTGATTCGCATGAATGCTATTAAAGTTTTCACTCTCCAAAACCTTTGTTGAGCATGGACTCTTTTCATTAAGTGATTTACTTATGTGGGGTTTACATGAGGGGTTTTTAATAAGATCAAAAACAAATTGCATTGTTTTGAAAAAGAATGCATCATGAATTCGTTAAACATTCCTTATGGTTCCCTTCCTTGTTCACTCACTAGATTTATACTCACTTTTTTCAACTTCATATTTTCAGATCATGAGGCAGCTGGTAACTAGGACGAGGTGTCCTCGTAGACTTGTACCCATCTTTTGGTAGGTGTCTTGGCATTCAGTAGCTGTACATTCGTCTGAGTCCCTCCGCTAGAAGTCGAGTATTCTTTTGTTGTGCATAGACAAACCTAATGCAAATTATTAAGATACATATTATAGACGTTGTATATAAACTTGTTTGGTATGCCAGTATGAGGTGGCAATGTGACTTAGTAGTTTATGATCGAATGATGAATATGTCAGATTAATAGGCTTGCTTGGGCTTAGTGGACTACGTCCATTGGGCCCATGCGCCGGTCATGGCTCGAAATTTGGGTCTTGACAATTATGGTGAAAAAGTGAGGATTTACTACTAGTGTGACTAAAGTGATGAAAATAAATGACTAGCTAGTGACTAGAATGTTGGCTTTGTTAATTTACAAGTAAATTGATATTTGAAACGGGAATTAGGGGCTGTTTTGATGGGTTAAGATTGTTAGAGGGAGAAATGATTGATAATTATGGTGATTCATGGTTGAACTAGTGGTGTGGGTGACTAAATTAGTAAAGTGCATTGTGTTGGTGTAAGATGTCACTAAAGAAATTAATTAAGTGTGGAGTTATGAATTATAAGGATGATATAGTGCTGGAAAATGGAAGTAATAAATGGAGTGTTATGAAAATGGTGGAGTTAGTATTAGGTTGACTAGTCAAGTGGTAATTGAAAACTAGTCAAGAAGAACTAGTAAAGTTTAATTGTGGAAATAGCATTTGGATTTATATTCATGTGAATTAGGTTGGTTGTGATGCTAATTGTGTGTGATAGGTTCCAACAAGACCTCACGTTTCCACGTGGAGCACTAGTCAAAGTTCGGATTTGATAAAAAAAAAATGGGTGAGTGAACTTGCATTTAAAATGTTTTGAACAAATGCATATGTGTTGAATAAAGTACTTGAATAACTTTGGTTGACTCTTTTAAAAAAATTATGCATGGGAACAAGCCTTTCACAAGTGATATTTCTATGTTGTCAAACGTAGAATGTGATGAATTATGTGTTCAAAATATTATGTTGAATTGCCAATTGAATTGTGGCATGTGATGCATTGGAAATCTTGAGATGTTCTAAACTAGTGGCAATATGATTAATATTATTTTCATTGAATGTTGGACTGTGCAACCATGTCTATGACTAATAAAATAATGAATTATGTGGAATGTATTATTATGCAAAGATTCTTGTTACATGTTATTATGTGTGCTATGCCTTGAAAAGTAATATTGAATGATAACTATAACCGTGCGAGTGCGGTGTGGGAGTGTGCATGACGGTGATGGTGGTGTACGGTGTGGGAGTGCACACGCTGATGATACATGCCATGTGCGGTGTGGGAGTGCACATGATGACATATGCCATGTGTGGTGTTGAAGTGCACATGATAATTGCCATGTGGGGTGTGGGAGTGCACATGAGGATATTAGCTATGTGCGGTGTAGGAGTGCACATGAGCTTAGTTGAGGTTGGCGGGTGTATGTGTGGAGCCATGGTGACTAGTGTGGGGATGACCTTGGTGTACGTTTGAAATATTTATTTATTTAATATTCATAATGTATACATGAATTTTTATATGCATGTGCACCTGTCCTATAGAGTAGAGATTTTTGGAAAATGTAATGTGTTTGAATTGTATATTGAAAATTGATATTCTTAAATATTTCCAAAATGAGTTAAAAGACATCATAGCATTGAGTGTGGTTTTCGAAGAATAAATTGCATTATTTTTAACATAAGTGCATCGCGTTTCCTAAAAACTTTCCTTATTGTTTGCTTTTTCCCTTCCTATGTTCACTCACTGGGTTTATGCTCATTCTTTTCAAGTTCATGTTTTAGTTTTCCAGGTTCGGAGGTAGTTGGATCCTAGGTCGGGGCGCTTCCTCGTATTCATATTTTGATAGGTTTACCATGACACTCAATGATAGTACTCACGCCCTGAGTCACTCTGCTGATAGTAAAAGGTTTATTGTATGTATATTTATATATGAATGTTTAAATGAAAACTGTGAGATTTGTTGTAAACCTTGTATGTTTGGTTTGATTAATAGTGTTGTCTAGGGCTAGTAAATGATAAACCTATTTTGAGAATGGTATATGCTTGGTTGCCATGAATTATTCCCGAATAATTATTATTGAAAATTATGAATTGCAGACCTTAGAGATAATGGTGGACAAATGGATTAACGAATAGGTTTCCATAGAAAGGCTTGCTTGGGCCTAGTGGGCTATGCCCTTTTGGCCCATGCGTCGGTCATGGCTCTGGAATTTGGGCCGTGACATGACTGATCCTCGCTGCAGCGGAAAGGCATTCTCACTGGCTGAGTTTTTCTCTAAAACCCCTTATTTCAAACTTAATAAATTAATTCTTTGATGTTGGAAGTCCATGATCAACTATGATGTTAAAGAAGTGGAAAATAGGGCAGAAACCAAACAAGGTAGCAAGCACGACAGAAGGTTTCTCGCTGCAGCGAGAATAAATTCCCGTTACAGCGAAACCACTTGTAGACATCTCGCTGCAACGATAATGTATTCTCGCTGCAGTGAGTTACAGGACTGTAGCTAGCCTCCCAACCTGAGAGTTTCTCGCTGCAGCGAGAAACAGAACACCAAAAAGAAAGTTCTCATTATATCAAGAAAAGGCCATTCTGCTGTAATAACAAAATCAACTTGAAAATACTTAGCAATTTCCAAGGTTCAATATGCAAGATTTCACATACATTACAACTATATACCATATTCATGAACTTTCTATTGCATATATATATATATATATACACACACACACACATATAACCACCAATACCACCACCGCCTCACCCAGCTCATGTGCAACACCCACATCGTGCACATAACTTAAGTCATCGTGTGCATCCCGCACATCGTGCATAGCTAATACCCCCGTGTGCATCCCTTAAATCTCGCACAAGCAATATGATCATCCACACTCCCGCACCGATCATCACCGGCATGTGCATCCCCCACATCGCGTGCACGCGCGG
>NC_030851.1:16811388-16814097 GCF_000208745.1 Theobroma cacao | reverse complement strand
AGTTTGTAAGTTGTAGTTTTCATGATCATGAAATATATAAAGATTATCAATCTATGGACATACACTTGGAGTTGTAATTTACAAGTTTGGAGTATTAAAGATATTATTAAATGGAATTAGCATTAGTTAAGGTACGTAAATCTTTTAATTAATTTCTGTGGAGTATGCATGATAATAGAATGGAGGAACATAGTGCCGTGATACTATATGGTGAAGTTACTATACAATATGGAAAGAGTATTCTGAAGTGGGATTTATTAATTGTTGACAAGTGTTATAGGATGAGATGAATTTGAAAATATTGACTTTACCTATTATATGTGATAAGCATAAGAGGATACAAATGGTTATGGAAATTATGACGTAAGCTTGGAGGGAAACCAAACGGTTGAGAAGGATTAGTGTAGTAACCTTAAATATAGATGAATAACATTGATTAAGTAAACTCCAAGAGCCACCGTGCCGCGGTGCTAAGAACACTTCATGTCTAGGACGCATGAATAAAATGAGGCAGATGTGAAGTTGAACTTACGAGTTGACCTAAAGTCATTGAACTTGATTTTAAGTTTTGTTAACTGGAGTTTTAAGGTTTTGAAAGGTATCGATATGAATGAGTTAAAGCTGAAATGGTTAAAGGCGTTCCCTTCGGGGGGAGGGGAGCAAAAAGGTCTGGGGTTCGAAACTTGGCAAGAAGGTCCTGCAAGGCCTATCGTGTCGCCCTTAGGCGCGGGGTTTTGAGTAAGTTAAGTGATGGGGATCCAAACATAACAATACCTTGGAGTGGGCCCCGAAGGGGATGCCACATAAATGGCTAAGTTACAGGTTAAGTGATCACATGTTGTGAGACATAAGTTTAAGATAGATATCCTCAAGGAAATACTCAAGAGAAGTTCTACCGTGGATCTCGAGAAAGCAAGCACTAAGTTATGTGGTTATAAAAAGGAAGCTGTAAGCTAAGAGTGATATTCATATTAACATTGAAAGGTACTTGAGGAGAATCTAGTTTCAAGTTTTGCAATTTCAAGTGCAATTTATTAATTGGCTAAGGGAGAATGATGTTATGTTCATATGAAAAAGTGGAATAAAGGATGATTGAATTTGACCTTGATAATGAAGTCGGATAATGAAACTTTCCTAATATATTATGGAAATTGGAATTCGAAAATGCTTGAGGCATACATGATTCAAATGAGTCTGAGTCTTAAGTGACAAATCAATATCGGAATGCAATGAAGATACAATATATGTAAAATGCATGAAAGATAATCGAGGAATAAGGATGACTCTTAGGAATTATGGTATTGCATAACATGCAATGATCAAGTTAAGATAAATCTTTGAGGCATCAATGGGATTGTAAAACATACACGCATAATAGATTATAATTCAATGGAGATGACATTGTGATGCAATGATATATAGTATAAGGAAACTTAAGCATATAATTGGAAATGATAAGAAGAGAGTATAGGTATGTAAATGATGTGGAACTATGCACAGGCATGATGAGAATTTGTATGAATTATGAAGATTATTCTATTGAATCTTGGTTATGGATGGGAATGAACAAAGAGATATTAGTTTAAAGGCATTTGAAAACAGAGACCCGTATACGTAATGAGGAATATGGACATTTGAATGTGCATGTATACGTATGTGTGGAGTTAATGATGTACCCAACTAAAACGAAGAATGGTTTTAGTGGTTCGAGATTTGAACTTAATATATATTTGATGAGTTGTATAGATAATGTAACGATCAAGAATCTTATCAGAAGTCGATTTATGGTGACCTAAGGAATTTTGGGGAAATAATTAAGGGAATGTAATCTATAGTGTGATTAAGCCATATGAGATGGATTAATAGGATTAAGAAGATTGAAATTTCCTAAATGCTAGGTAAACATGAAGTATGTGGAAATAATTGAAGCCATTAATCTTCCCTAACGTTGAGGATATGTATAAGAATGAGAATGGCATGTTAATGATGTCGTAAACTACACAATAGTGTATGAGGATAACATGAATGAATGAAAGTCGAGAAATTTGATATGTAATGAAGTAATAAGATAGTGATTGGTATACCTAAATAAGTATAAAATGCGATCAAAATTGATATGATTGAGATGGAGTTATGGTTCAATTTTAATGATAGTAATAGAAGTGAAATACCCCATACTTTGATATAGTGATAAATAAAGTTGATCGAATGCAAATTAAGGTCAATTAAATTGTTTAAAAGTGATAAAAGACGAAAGGAGTAGTTTAGGATAAAAATATTTCACAAGTGAGAAAATAACAATAAACTAATAATAATTTTATCAGAGGAGAATTTGTGAGATAAAAGGTGATTCAGAAGTCAAGTGAGGCATAATAAGGTATTTCAGGTACCAAGGAGACAAGATAAAATTTTTAAAATATTAATATTTAGCCGGATGTCGAAATCAGTCAAGAAGAAAGATCATATGGTTGATTCAAGTGGGGGAGAAGATGACAAGCCCGACTCTATAAAAATAATTGTCATGACATACATGTGATGGATAACATGTTTGCACGCTAAGAGAGTCCCGAAAAAAATTTACAAAAGTCGGTATTATACCTAGACGTACAACAAAGTTGATTTAAACCTCGAACTAGATCAAATAGAGAATTTACGATGAAATTAAGAATTTTAAAGTCCCAGAATGGTTTAATATGGTGATTCAGAGTT
>NC_030851.1:16797744-16809331 GCF_000208745.1 Theobroma cacao | reverse complement strand
AACTGCATTATAGAAAGTAAGAGTTCACAGTCTTACATCCTCTTGGTCAATTGGAGCCCACGTGTCATTGCAGATCAAAACTTATATTTTGGTTATCTGTATTTCTATTCATACAATTTTTACTTTACTTTCATGTGCGAAAAATTATTTACGAATATATTTTATAAAATTTATTTTATGAGAAAATAGAATATTTTATTTATTATTTTTGAATAGTACTAGTTGTCAACAATTTGCTTTCAAATGAACTTTTAGATACTTAATTGTTTTTAAATCATTAAATATATATTTTCTGCTTACCTACTACATTTTTAGCAAGTTTTGAGATTTTTGACGAAAAATTACGAAAATACCCCTATGAGCCAGGAAATAATATTTTATTATTCTTATTTAAAAATGACTTATGATTTTTTTGAAATGCGAGATTTAATAACTATTGCTCATCGGGGAGATGCGGAAGTTGATGCTAAGCCTTGCGGGGTTTCAATCGACATTCGGGGTGAAGAATGTCTATCGAGGCCTCGCGGCGGTTGTCACGGGCCCGATGGGGAGTTTCAGGTCGTGACAAGAAGCATGCTTGGTGTCTTGATATAAGAGATCATAATTGTGAAGGTTACTGTTGATATGATTTTAAAGGATAATAATAGACATAAGTGAAGTACTCAAGTTAAATTAGAGGTAAATGAGGTGAACAAATCGAAATTCCCTATAAAGGGAAGGACATAAGAAGTCGAACATTGGATGAGAAAACAATACCCTCACCTTTTCTTTAAGTTCAGTAAATGAACTTTTGAGATCAAAATTTTATTTTAAGGAGGGTAGTGCTGTCAAGCCCAGCTTTACAATATGTTTATTATGCCATTCTTACATAAGAATGCATGTTTGCTTACTTAGGTACCTCAAAAATCGTTAAAGGACGACAATGTACCAAATGGTACAATTAAGTTGAATTAAGCCTCGAACTAGTCCAAATAGAGATTTTAAGATGAAATTGAGAATTTTAAAACCCATAATGACTTAAAATGGTGATTCGGAGTTCGAGGACCGATTTGGAGTCAAATTAGAATTTTCATGACCTAGGGGCAAAATGGTCATTTTGCTACCCGAGGTTAAAATGTGAGTGTTAGATGAAATTTTTGACTAAGATTGATCATTTGGAGTATAATTTGAGTTTGAGAAGTGAAAAATTTTAATTTTGATATTTTTCTAAGCATAGGGGTAAAATAGTCATTTTGCCACCCTAGGGGCAAAATTGTATCTTTACACCACCCAACACTTGTCTAGCACATGGATTTTACCCAATATTATCATGGATAATTGAGAAAATTTAAATGGTGGAGAGAGATTGCTTAATGGCTAAGTATGACACATGGACCAATGGAATGCTGACATGTGTCAAATTTTTATCCATTTATTATTTTGCTTATAAATTAGCACAAAATCAGCCTATTTCTCTTCATATGGCCGGCCAAAGGAAGAACAAAGGAAGAAAAGAAGAAAAAAAAAACCCTAGGTGGAAAAATTCAACGGAAAAGTGTGAAAATTCAAGGAAACAAGTGAAAAAATGTAAGATTTTTCAATTCTACTTTGTGATCTACCTTTCCTATGCATTCTTTTTCATTTTCCATGGTTGAGAATCAAGTTTACATGAGGATACCCTTGCTGGCCGGACATGGGGGGAGGAGTTTTGAACTTGGATTTGGTTAGATTTCAATGTATTTTAGTGTTTTTAGTTAGTTAGTGATGTGTAGCATGAAAAGCTTACAAGAAAAATTCATTTTCTCCCATCACCCATCATTGGCCAAATTCTCCATGTAGAATATTGGTGATGATTTTGATTTTATTTCAAGTGATTTGTTAGGAATTAGTGATTTATGGTGTGAGAATCAAGCTTGAAAAATTATAATGTTGATGCACCCACCATGGCCGAATTTTCCAAGAGAAAATGTGAGGATGATTTTGCCATATTTCAAGTTATTTAATTTGTGTTTGATGATTTGGAGTATTGGGAGAAAAATGGAATTATTTGGAGTTAAATTGGACATATTGGTCAATTAATCGAGTGATAGATCGAATTAGGCCAATACCGTTTTATTTAGGTACACAATTGAATTTGTGTAGAACACCGTATTTAGACGATAATTCAAAAATTTACATTCCATTTCATGCATTAGTATAGAGCCTGAATTGGTTTTATAACAATTTAGCACAAATGTAGTAAATGGCTTATTGTGCATTATGTCTAGGTGGTGAGCATTCTGGCAAAAGTAAAGAGATAGTACCCGAGGATCAAGAATCGGAGTACTCGAAATTCGACTCCCGAAATAGTGAGTAACCTTATTATCGTCTTAATTATCTAAAGTGGTTTTTATCTGATTTTGTGATTTTATGGAGAATGAGTTTAAATGGTAAATCTTTATGTTTTATAAGTGAAATGTGATTAAATGAAATGATTTTATAAATTGTCTTCAAATTGAAAGATGGTTTTGAAAATGGAGTAATTGGAGATTAATTGTTGTGTTATAAATCATAGTTTGAATTGAATGGCTTATGATAATATTTGCATGAATGGCTAAATTGGTATTTGTGTTGAAAATGTATGAACTGTTAATTTACCTTGAGAGGCTGTAAAATAAAATAATTGCCATGTCATGTTATCGCAAATTTTATTGTATGGTGGGTTATAAATTAGTCGCTGCAGTGGATGGGTTCCGTGGACCAGCCTATTAGAGGGGCATGGTAACCCTATTATATTCATACCTCAGTATGAGAGGCGTAGTTAGATAACTCCTGAGGTTAAAACTTTAGAGTTCACTTCATGCCAAACCACCACGTGAGGGTGAACTCAGCCAACGCCAAGGAACGGCTATGTTTTCAAAATAAAAACATAATTTATGCGTACATAACTTTTTAACAGATTTGGCAGACTCGATTGGGATAGCCCTCGACCAAGGTATCCCTGATAACTGAGTATGAGAATGATTTTGGCACGAGCCAAAGTTTTAAGAAATTCATAAGCCATGTTGATTACTCGATTTATATGAATTGATTTTATTTGGTTGAAACAAGTTGAAAGGTGATGAATTACAGTATGTTAAACTATTTTATCTGTCTCCATTTACTCGGTTTTAGATATTTTAGATGGTATTTGTTTACTCACTGAGATCATATAATCTCACCACCCTCTTTTCCACCCATTTCAGGCTCAGAATAGTCGGTAGATAGCTCACTTTGTTGAGGGCTACAGTTGGACTTGCATCCTCAAAAACTGTAGGTTTACCTCTTTTGATACTTTTGGTCGTTTGTGGGCCCACGTGTCACTGTAAATTAAATTTTATACTTTGGTTATCTGCATTACAGTATGTATGAATTTATTTTGCTTTTACACTACAAAAATTATTTACTAGGAACTCTATAAATATTATTTTATAAAATATTTTATTGAATATTTTTATTATATTCAAATAGTCATAATTTCATTTTAAATGAATCTTTTAGATATCTAAACTTATTTTTTATTATGAAATATGTGTTTTCCACTCACATACTACATTTTTAGCTGGTTTTGAGATTTTTGAGGAAAAATGACCAAAATGCCCCTGTGAGAAAGAAATTATTTTTCTATTGCTTTGATTTGGAAATAGTTTATAATCTCTCAAAACATGATACTTAACAACTGTTGCTCACAAGGGAGGTGCGAAAACTGATATGAAAGCCTTGCGAGGTTCCAGTTGGCATTCCGGGAGATGAATGTCTATCGGGACTTCACGGCGGTTGTCACGGGCTAGAGGGGAGTACCGGGTCATGATAGTACTTATCCATGTATGCTTATGTATATATGTTTAGAGAATGAAAACTCATGTATATGGTTTATGGTTGAAATTTATATGAATTTAACGTGTTGAACTTTGGAAACCTTTATGTGTTTTATGTTGATTTTGTCATTTCAGTAGGATGGCTTTTTCTTGAAAGTAAGGAAACTTTTTCTCACTGCTCTATTTCTCGCTGCAAAGAGAAACTCTAGGGTTGGAGGGGTAAGGCTGGCCGAAAATCTCGCTGCAACGAGAATGTTACTGTAGCTTCTCGCTGCAGTGAGAATGTTACTGTAGCTTTTCGCTATAGTGAGAAACTTTCTATTTTGTGACCAAAAATTTCATTGCAGTGAGATTGAATCTCGCTGCCGTGAAAAACTTTCTGTTTTGCTCCTCATTTGGTTCAGTTGCTACTCTATTTTTTATTTCTTTGATACCATAGTTGAGCATGGACTTCCAACATTAAGTAATTAATGAATTAAGTTTAAAATGAGGAGGTTTGGTGAGAAACCCTCGGCTAGTTAAGAAACCCTCAGCTAGTTGATAATTTAAGTTAAGTGTCGCTACAACAAAAATTCATCTGCAGCGAGAATGCCTTTCCTCTGCAACGAGGACTCGTCGTTTATTTGACTTGATTCGCATGAATGCTATTAAAGTTTTCACTCTCCAAATCCTTTGTTGAGCATGGACCCTTTTCATAAAGTGATTAACTCATGTGGGGTTTACATGAGGGGTTTTAATAAGAACTAAACCAAATTGCATTGTTTTGAAAAATGAATGCATCATGATTTCGTTTAACATTCCTTAATGTTTACTTGTTCCCTTTCTTGTTCACTCACTGGGTTTATACTCACCGTTTTCAACTTCATGTTTTCAGATCAAGAGGCAGCCGGTAACTAGGTCAAGGTGCCCTTGTAGATTCGTTTCCTTGGTAGGTATCTCGGCATTCAGTAGCCGTACATCACTTGGGTCTCTCCGCTAAAAATCGAGTCTTTTTTTTTAGATGTATAGACAAACTTGATGTAAATTATTAAGATACATGTTGTAGACAATGTACACTTGATTGGTATGCCACTATGAGATGGCAATGTTTAATATTATTTTGATTCAAAGTTATAAAATGTGACTTAGCAACTTTTAATGGAATGGTGAAAAGGTTATATTAATAGGCTTGCTTAGGCTTAGTGGACTACGTCCATTGGGCCCATGCGTCGGTCATGGCCTGAAATTTAGGTCGTGAGAGATATGATTTTAGACTTATTGTCTATATCATTTGTTCAATACGTATACTTGCATGTGCAAAATCGATAACAAAAGTTTGATAAAGAAGTTTAGGTTCAAAAAGGTAAGAGCTTTCGCAAAAATATGAATGATCAAAGAAGGTCTAGCTTAAGAAAGATCAGTTGAAGAATAAAGATGTGAACCTTAGGCTCTTTGGTTACTTAAAGATAGGAACTTTCTGCTCATAGCTTTCTCTCTTGTTTTTTCACTTTTTCCTCTTCAAGGATGACTCAAAATCTTTCAAAATCATCTTCTCTATTTTTTTTAGTTTAACATCCTTAATATGGATATTTATAGCCTCTAAGATTTTCTGCATGTAGGAGTGAGTTTTAAATCATTTCTTATACATTCAAAAGCTTGTAAAATTCTATTGCTTTTGTAAAATCGATTCTTTGTCACTGAGTTGTTGGTTCTACCCAAAATCTATAGCTTTCTGTCTTTAAAGAATCAATTCTTCTATTTTGAGGTTCGATTATTTTACAAACCTTTGCAATCTTGGAGAATCGGTTCATCATTGTGGTCTAGTGCCAAAATTTGAATTCAAGATTAATTTTTGCTGCTCCACTTTTGTCTAGTTGTGCCACGTTTTTCTTGGTCACCAAGTTTTTGAGTTGTACTTTGGTGCTTCAAAAACTGACTTCTTCTTCATGTAGAATCTTCTTTCTTCTTTGCTTTTCTCTTTCTACATTCTGTCTCTTTAGAATCGATTCTTTGTCTCTAAGGTGTCAGTTCTTCATAAATCCTGAAGCTTCTGTCTTCCAAGAATAGACTTTTTCTTTTCTCATAATCGATTTTTCACTGTTATTATTGCTTGAGAACTAACTTCTTCTTCTCTAAAATCAATTCTTCTTGTAATCAAAGAAATCGATTTTGCTTTGTTTTCATTTAATAATCAAGTCATTTCTTTTGAAAACTTGATTTTCAGGTTAGCACATTTAATTTTGAAAATGAGAGACCTTTGAGAAAATTAAGAGATATTTCTTTAAGTTCAAAAGCATGATCATCCATATTAAAAACATTTTTCAATCAAAGCATTTCAATATATTTTTCCTTTAAGTTCAACTTTGACAATCCTTTAAGGATTTTTTTCATATTCAAAGATATCTTTCACTCATTTTTAGAGCTTATTGAGTTCAATGAATTTTGTCATGTCAAAACAAGAATAAAGCTAACAATTTTTCCTTTTTTGATATGACAAAATTAAGAGTTAAATTTGCTGATTGAAGAAAGCTCCCCCTAAAAATATGCTCACTTATTTCAAAATATTTTTTCCCAAGTAAAGCTCCCCCTGAATTTGTGCTATTCCAAAAAGATTTACATCTAAGTTTGAAAGTACTTTTGAAAAATCCAGCCAACATAAATGAAAAGTGAAGTGCAAATTTACTCACTATGTTTCTCCTAATTTTTGTTATATCAAAAAGGAAAAGAAAATAAAGTGTAAGATTAATGAAAAGAGACACTTATTGAAAAATAAAGCATTAGTAGCCCAAGTTAAGTGTAATTATCAATCAACTTTTAAAGATAAACCATAGAGACATTCACAACAAGTTCAATTTATCACCAATCAATGATATGAACACAGTTATAGAAAATTAATATAATATTAACTGTGTGATAAGGAAACAAATATCAGGGCAGGTTTATCAATCCTAGTTCAGCTCTAATCTTGCAAAATTGTTATGTATCTAGAGGTTTGGTAAAAATATCTGCTAATTGATTTTGTGTTCCTACATATTCTAAAACTATGTCTTCCTTCTGCACATGGTCCCTAACAAAATGATGTCTTATTTCTATTGTTTTATTCTAGAATGATGAATAGGATTCCTTGTCAAGTTTCTTGCACTAGTATTATCACATTTTATAGGTATCTTCTTAACATGTACTCATGGTCTTCTAGTTGTTGCTTCATCCAAAGAATTTGTGCACAACAATTACTAACAGCTACATACTCAACTTCTGTTGTTGATTGTGCTACACTGTTTTGTTTCCTAGAAAACCATGAAACTAACATTCTTCGTTGAAATTGATAGGTTTTTGGAATGCTTTTTCTATCTATTTTGCAACCACCAAAATCAACATTTGAATAGGCATAAAGGTCAAAGCTTGAGCTTTTGGGATATCATTGGTGTATCAGTTAAATATCTGAATATTCTTTTGATAGCTTTTACATGTGACTCTTAAGGCAATGACTGGAATCTAGCCCACATTCTTACACTAAAGCTAATGTCTAGTCTGCTAGCAGTCAAATATAGCAATGAACCAATCATTGAGCTATAAAAGCTTCTAGTTAGTGGTCTTACCTTGTTCATCTTGATCAAGCTTAGTTGTTGTGCTCATTGGAGTTTCATATGACCTTGAACTATTTAGTCCAAACTTTTTGAGCATGTTTTTTGTATATATTGCTTGATTTATGAATGGACCATCTTGTCTTTGTTTAATTTTAAGACCAAAAAAGTAGTTTAATTCACCCGTCATGCTCATTTCAAATTCTATTTGCATTGACTTGGCAAACTTTTGGCTTAAAGATTCTTTAATGGCACCAAAAACAATATTATCAATGTATATTTGCACAATTAGGATATCTTTGCCACTTCTTTTGATGAAAATAGTTTTGTCAACTTTTCCTCTATTTAAGTTCTTTTTTATTAAGAAATTTGTTAGGCTCATACCAAGCTTTAAGAGCTTGTTTTAAGCCCTAAAGTGCTTTTCTTAATCTAAAGACATGGTTAGGAAATCCAAGACTTTCAAAGCCAAAGGGTTGTTCTACATATACTTCTTCATTTATCAGTCCATTCAAGAATTCACTTTAACATCCATTTGAAACAGTTGAAAGTCCATGTAGCATGCAAAAAACAATAACATTCTATTAGATTCTAATCTAGCAACTACTACATAAGTTTCATCAAAATCTATACCTTCGTCTTGATTGTAACCTTTGGCCACTAAGCTAGTTTTATTTTGAATTATGTTCCCATTTTCATCCATTTTATTTCTGAACACCCACTTTGTTCCCACATTAGGATAATCACTAGGTCTAGAAAATAATTCCCACACTTGGCTTCTTTCAAATTGGTTTAATTTGTCTTGCATAGCTAGAATCCAATAATCATTTTTTAATAACTCATCTATGGTTTTTGGTTCAATCTAAAAAATAAAAGCAACATAATTGCATACATTTTTATTTGAGCTTCAAGTCCTTACCCCTTGTTAAGGATCTCCAATAATTTTGCTTTGATCTACAAACCTCTTTTCTCTTGGATGAGTTCATTCTTTTTTTTCTGTAATGTCATCAACTTGTTTGTTCAACTCTTGGATTTGATCTTCATCTTCTTTGTTTTCACTACCAAGGTCAATTTCCTCCACCTTTTCTTGAAGAATTTCTATTTCATCATCAACAACACTTTTCTTTCTTGGATAAGGGTTAGCATCATCAAATAAAACATGTATGGATTCTTCAACAATCCAAGACCTTTTTTTAAACACCCTATAGGCTTTTGAATTCAATGAATAACTAAAAAAAATTGTTTCATCACTCTTTGCATCAAATTTACCTAAGTTATCTTTGCCATTATTTAAAACAAAGCATTTACATCCAAAAAGATGGAAATAAACCATATTTGGCTTTTGTCCTCTATAAAACTCATAAGGTGTCTGTTTAAGTATTGGTTTAATCATGGCTCTATTTCCTATATAGCAAGCAATGTTTATGGCTTTAGCCCAAAAATACCTAGGTAAGTTATTTTCACATAACATGGTCCTAGTAATTTCTTCTAGTGTTCTATTTTGCCTTTTTACCACTCCATTTTGTGGTGGAGTTCTAGGTGCTAAAAAATTATGCTGTATCCATTTCTATTACAAGGGTTTTCAAAGTCTAAGTTTTCAAACTCTCTACCATGATCACTTTTGATATTGAAAATTGCATAACCTTTTTCATTTTCTATCCTTTTGTAAAAGTTGGTAAAGGCTTCTAAGGCTTCATTTTTTTGTGCTAGGAAGAGTACCCAAGTATATCTAATGAAGCCATCAACAATCATAAATCCATAAGATTTCCATCCTAAGCTGGTTATTCTAGTAGGTCTAAATAAATCTATATGCAGTAATTGTAGTGGCCTAGTGGTTTTAACTTTATGCTTACTTTTGAATGATGTTATTCTATATTTACCTTTTGCACATGCATCACATAATTTTTCATTCTCATGATTATTCTTAGGTAATTCTCTTACTAAATTTGATTATGACAGTTTAGATAATATATGCATACTAGCATGTCCTAACTTTCTATGCCACATCCAACTATTTTCATTTTTATTGTCCATGAAACAAATATTGTTTATAGACAAGTTATCAAGGTAAACAACATATATATTACCTTTTCTATTTCGTACAAATAAAATTTTATTTGTCTTAATATCCACTACATAGCAGTATAATGTTTCAAAGATGACTCTAAGACCTTTATCACACAATTGACTCACATTCAACAGATTATGTTGAAGACCATTTACAAATAACACATTTTCAATAGGAGAGGAAGATATTTTATGAATAGTACTGATTCCTTTAATGTGACCTTTTGAATTGTCAACAAAAGTTACCTCTCCTCTATCTTTTGGTCTTAATTGTTTGAAATTTTCTTTACTTCCTATCATGTGTCTTGAGCAGCCACTATATAAATACCATATTCCTTCATCCTTAGTATTTGACTTTAAGCAAAAATTTTCTAATTTAGAATTCTCGTGTCCCATAAAACATAGGTTTCTAACATTTTCTTCTTCATTTAGTGATTTATCATTATCACTCCACGCAACCATCATAGCTTTTTTTTTTGAATCTTTAGTATGACTCTCTTTGAGGTTTGGATACTTATATCTGACATGACAAAATTTTTCACTCTTGCGGTAGGGAATATGATCATTCTCATGATCATCCCTTGATATGTTTCTTTCCAAGTTTCTATTTGGTGCATTTCTTTTAAGTTGTTTACTATTCCTTTTATTAATTTTCAAGAAGTTATTAAATGTTCTAGTCAATAAATGTATCTCCTCATCATCTCTTTTTTCATTTCAGTCTCAAGTTTTAAGAATTTTGAGAATATGGTGCCTTGGAAAGAAAGTATATTCTCATGTTGAATTTCATTTAATTTATTTGTAATGAAAGTACATTTTGATAACAAGATGAAGAGTTTGTTTTAAGTAAGCATTCATTATCTAGTTATTAAGGTACCATGATTCTATTGAGATATTAAAATACATTTGTATGAACCGTTACACATAGGAGACGTATTTTAATTGAATATAAAAATTATTCACAATCATGTAATAAAGCTAGTCACTTTATTGTGTTAAGGTTGTAGTGTCCAGATTACTTCCAATGAAACAAATGTGATTTTAATGCCCTATACTTTGATATGGTGTCTAATAAAGCTTATTGGATGCCAATTGAGGTTAATTATAATATTTAGAAATGATGAAAGATGAAAGGAATAGTTTGGGATAAAATATTCCTCACACGAGGAAATAATAATAAATAATAATATTTTTATCGGAGAAGAATTTGTGAGATAAAAAGTGGTTCGGAAGTCAATTGAGAAGAAGAAGAAGTCAATTCATGCTTAAGGCATGCACGATTCGAATCAGTCTAAGTTTTAAGTGACTCATTAAAGTCGAAATGCAACAAGGATATATATATATATATATGTTAGAGGTATGAAGAATAATTGAGAAATAAGGATGACTTTCAGAGATTGTGGTATTGCATAAGATGCAATGATATAATAAAGATGAAACCTTTGAAAGATCAATAAGATTATAAAGCATATACGAATATTGGATTACAATTTAATGCAAATGACATTTAGCAAGTGAGATGTGATTAATGACATTGTGATGCAAGGATAAATAGTACGATGAAACTCAAGCATATAATTAGAAATGATATAAACGATATAAAGTTGTGCATAGGCATAACAAGAATGTTGACATGCACTGTGAGGATTATTATATTGAATCTTGGATAGGGATGGGGATGAATAAAGGAAAATGTAGTCCAAGGCATGTGAACACATGGATCCCTATGCGTAACGAGGGATGTTGACATTTGAAATTGCGTGTACACATGTATATGTGAAATTGATGACTTGACTAACTAAGGTGAAAAATTGTTCTCAGTAATTGGAGATTTTAACTTCATGTATTGATGAATTGTATAAATAGTACAACGGCAAGAAGTCCCAATAGAAGTTAAACTATGATGATATAAGAAATTTTAGAAAAGATAATTAAAGAATGGGATTAAAGAAATGTAATCCATAACGTGGGAATAATTGAAGTATGTGGTGTAAATGCAAGACAAACCTGAAGTATTGTCACAACCCAATTTCCCGGGCCATGACCGGCGCATGAGCTCAATGAGCATAGCTCACTAAGCCCAAGCAAGCCTATCCATTTACCTTTGCTTAACAAATTTATCATATCATGCATACACACACACCTTTT
>NC_030851.1:16785844-16795256 GCF_000208745.1 Theobroma cacao | reverse complement strand
GAATCACATTATTTCTACTTTTCAACCTCAAATAACACTAATATTGATCAATATTAACCAAATGGGGCAAAAATCGTTTTATAAAAATTCCCGTTTAGTCCTCTAGTGGTAAAATTACCATTTTGCCCTTATGCTCCAAAAATACCGAGAATCATAATTTTTCACTACTAAACATCATTTTATACCTCAATAATCATAATTATATTTCATATAATTATTCTTGGTCAAATGTGATCAAATCTTGGCTAAAAATCTTCATTTTATCATCAAATGGTAAAGTAACCGTTTTGTCCCTAATCGGTCAATTTTCCTGATGGACTCCAAACTGGACCTTGAATTCCGAATCACTATTCTAAGCCATTCTGTGGGTTTTAAAATTTTCAAATTCCTCTTAGAATTTCTATTTGAACTAGTTCAAGGCTTGATTTAACTTAGTTGTACCACTCAGTACAATACCGTCTTTTAATCGAGCTTGACAGGGTCTCACAAGTATGTAGAAATAATTGAAGGCATTATCCTTTCTCAACGTTGAGACTATGTACAGAAATAAATATGGCATGTTTATAATGCTGTAGGCTACATAATAGTGTATGGGAACAAGATGAATGAATGAATGTCGAGAACCTTGGCAAGGAGTGAAACAATAAAATGGTGATTAAGTATACATAAGTAAGTATAATATGTGATCAAAATCGGTATGATTGAGATGGAGTATGGTTCGAATTTAATGATAATGATAGAGGCATGCTTGGAGTCTCAATATAAGAGATTATGATTATGAAGGGTACTGCCAATTTGATTCTAAAGGATAATAATAGACATAAGTGAAATATTCAAGTTGAATTGGAGGTAAACGAGGTGAATAGATCGAAATTCTCTATAAAAGGAGAAATGAAATAAGATCATGGAATGAGATTGATAACTCGATATCGACGTGAATTTGAGGACGAATTTTATTTAAGTGGGGGAGACTTTAACACTCCGTACTTCGATATGGTGACTAATAAAGCTTATTGGATGCCAATTGAGATTAATTATAATGTTTAGAAATGATGAAAGATGAAAGAAATAGTTTGGGATAAAATATTCCGCACACGAGAAAATAATAATAAATAATAATATTTTTATCGAAAAAGAATTTGTGAGATAAAAAGTGGTTTGAAAGTCAATTGAGGCATAATAAGGTATTTGTGGTATCGAGGGGACAAGAGGAGGCAAGAGGAAATTTTTGAAATAAAATAATATTAAAATATTAATATTTTATTTAGTGTCAAAATTTTCAATGAAGAAGGAGTATATGGTCAATCTAAGTGGGGGAGAAGAAGAATGAGAGAATTTTGGAGAAAAATGACGTTAATGGGGCCGCGTGTCTTTATCAAGTAAAGATAGCGCGAACAAATAAATATTTTAAATATTATGAGGACACCCCGTTAGAGTACAAACTTCTTACTTTGTTTGTACATATGTAGAAGAAGGTAATAGAAGGAAATTGGAGTTAAATGAGTGTTGGGAGGACTAAATTAAAATGGAAGGAAACAAAAAGGGCAAAACGGTAATTTTATGTGAAATTGGTCAAAACTTCCAAAGGAAGCTTTGACTCTGATTTTTTTAGGCCAAAACCGACCATATCCTTTCCCTCACCAGATTTTTCTTCTTCTTCATCCATGCTCCATGCCATTCTTGAAGCTTCCATGCCATTTTCTCTTTATCCACCATGAAATCAAGTTTTCTTCACTTTCCTTTCCATGTTTTCTTTTCCTTTCTTCTCCAAACTTCTTGAGCACTAAATTTACAGCCTTTAACCCCAATTTCTAGCACATCTAAACCCTAGGAGGAGAAGAAAGAAAAAGAGAGAAAGGAAGGAAAAGCTTGGTTTTGGTGATTCAAGCAAGGAACGATAAGAATTCTTGATTTTGGCTTGAGTAATCTTTGAAAATGAGTTAGTGACTTAGAGAAATGTCTTGTGGCAGAGAAGATTGGCTTGATTGGAGAAAATTGATAACATGTAAGCCAATAAAACCATGGGTACATGAAGGACTCAAAGTGGAAAAGGAAAACGGTAAGCTTAACACTATGTTTTAAAGCCTACGGTTAATTGAATATTGTGAGGAATTATGATTGTTCAAAGGATCTATTTGCATAAGCTAGTTGAAAATTGTTAAGATTGTATGGCATGTTGTTTGAAAGAAATGAAAAAGTAATATTGTGGATGGAGGATTGAGAAACAAAGTATTGAAAGTTAGATAGATAAGGATGCGTGTAAACTAAGAAATAATGGAGTGAGAGTGAGACTGATTGTTGCTGCCATATATCTGGATTATGTGTGGAAAAATAAGATGGATTTGGGTGGAAATTGTTTAGAAAGGTTGAAGTAGACACGTGACATCATAATTAAGTTGCCGGTGATATAATTTAAGGAATTACGTAAGCAATGGATATAAATAATTTTAGTAAAAATGTATTAAGATGTGAGTTAATTGAAGATGGTTTCATGATAGGATGAAAAATATAAATTTAAGTAAGGATTAATTGATTGAACTGCTGCCCGTATACGTATATAATAAAATATATTGAGTTCGTATTATTGTTATGAAGTGCAAAGATAAGGTTAAAGCACTGTGGTGGCGTGCTGGAGTAAACAACGAGCGACCGGCCAGTGAAAATAATCAGAGACACCTTCGATCAAATAACGATGTAATATCCCGCTATCGTAAGGTGAGTGAACTTGCTTTTCAAAATGTTTTGCGAAAATGTTTAGTTTTTCAATGAATCATTTGGGAATTTAATTGGTTTTTGCTCTAAAATTGCCTGGAAACAAGCCCTTGATAAAATGTTTGATGTTGTGAAATGTGAAATGTGTAAAAAGATGAATCCATATGTTTTTGTATGAAGTTGATATATATATATATATATATACTATGTCATAAATGGTACCATTGTGTGACAAATGTAACCATGCATGAGTTGGGTGAGATGTGGTGTCCGGCTATGTGCACGATGTGGTGGGATGCACATGAGCTGGGTGAGATGTGGTGTCCGGCTATGTGCACGATGTGGTGGGATGCATATGAGTTGGGTGCGACGTGGTGTCCGGCTATGTGCACTATGTGGTGGGATGCACATGAGCTGGGTGAGATAAAATGTTTTCTTGAAATTTCCTCTCTTTTCGATTTCATGCTAAATACGGTTCCTTCATTATGAAATGATTTAATAACCAGGGGTTTGATGGAGGGATTTTAATAAGAACGTGAACTAAGTTGCATTGTTTTCAAAGATGTGCATCATGATTTCTAAACATTCCTTAACATTGCTTGTTCCCTTCCTATGTTCACTCACTGAGTTTGTACTCACGTTTTTAAAATTTATGTTTTAGGTTTTTCTGAGTCAAAGGTGATTAGATCCTAGGATGAGGTGCTCCTCCCTATCTATTGCTCTGTAAGTTTACCATGACATTAAATGTTAGCAACCATGCCTAGAGTCACTCCGCTGACGGTCAAGTTCTAATTACGTGTATATGACTACTTGTTGTGAAATGCTGAGATTCACTTGTCAAATTATATGTATGTATATAATGGTTGATGATGCCATTATGAATACATGACTGGGTTTTATGAGTTGTTTTCAAAGGAATTGTAATTGGGCATTATGAATTTCGGATTCTAAAGGAATATGGATTAACGTATAAGATCATGTAAGTAGGCTTGCTTGGGCTTGGTGGGCTGAGCTCATTGGTCCCTTGCGTCGGTCATGGCCCGAAAATAGGGCTGTGACAGTGATTCACTTCAAGGGAATGATAAGTCTCAAATCATCGAAATGGTTGACTTCGAGTAATGACACTATAACATAAAATGGAATCATGTGAGAATCAAATTTAAGTTTAACCATTACTCAAACTTGATCTCACACTTATGCATTTGCTTATAATAGAACCAAAATCCTGATGGATAGTGGACTCATGTTTAATCTCCTTATAATCTTTGATATACCATGAGCATGATCATCATAAAATGTTGACCTAGACTCCATATGTTGAGATTATAATCGAGATGAACATTTGGGAACATATATCCAAATAGTGGAGTTCATAGCATTAACATCACTTCTAGTGATTTTAGGAAGATTGGTGATTAATCTGGGCCAAGTGGATTGATGAATTAGCTACTCATCACATTTGGATACTCAAAAGATTATATCTAGAGTATTGAATCACTAATTGGAAGAAATTTGAGACTAAGGGACAAAATTGACATAAATGGTAAAATGGTAATTTCACCTTTTGTCATTGGATGGTTATGAGGGTTCACAATATAAGGTTTGGACAACTAATAATTAATATCAAGTATTGAATCATTTCTTGTAATTATAGTTAATCCAAGAGTGTAACCATGAATCTATGATGGAGTGATTTCATGGTTAATAAGCTTGAATTATCTTAATGAGATTAAGAATAATTCTAAGTTTATTGGAGTTTGGAATATCTGTCCAAAGAGATTCCCCATTTAGCTTCGTAGAATTCAACTTGTTTATGTTGGAATGCATGTTTTATTTGATTAATTAAATTGTGTATAAAAATGAAAACTTTAAAAGGTTTTGTCTTAATTTAGACAAGAAAACATGTTTGTCTTAATTTAAACAAGATAACATGTTATGTCTTAATGTAGACAAGAAAACATGTTTGTCTTAATTTAGACAAGAAAAACATGTTTGTCTTAATTTGGACAAGAAAACATGTTTGTCTTAATTTGGACAAGAAAACATATTTTGTCTTAATACAAACTAGAAAACATATTTGTCTCAGAAGATAACATATTTTTGTCTTAATTAAAGACAAGAGTTGTCTTAAATTAAGATAATGCTAGGAGGATTCTTGTAAAATGAATCTAGACATCTATGTTGATAAAAGGAAACTCCATGTTTGAGTATCAATTTTTATTTATTATTAATTATTTTTTAAATAAAGAAGGATAATAATAAAATAAGAGTTATTATTTAACAAGAAATTTTATTTTGTCAAGAAGTCTAAATGATAATTAAAGAATTAAATTATTTATTTTTTAATTTTAATTTTGATAATTATGGAGCATATTTGATTCTTCGTAACTCTATATGGATGGTCAAGATTGATTCAAAGGTATTTGATTTTGATTAAACTTTTGAGTCAAGAGTTTTAATAAAAGGAGAAGAGATTGAAAGAAAAAAAACGTACGTGCCTTTCTTGAAAAAGTTTCAACCATCACTTCTGTCCTCCTCTTCCTAACTTTGCAATATCTCTCTTCCTCTTTCCCATTCTTGGTTAATTTCTTAAAAGAAAAATAGGCATTAATTTTTAGGAAGAAAAGAGAGACAAAATCGATTGCCATCTTGTAGCCTAGCATTCCAGACCTTGTCCTTACAAGGTTCAAGTTGAAGCATTCTTGAAAAGTAAATGGTAAACTTGTTTGGTCGAGAAATGAATTGTTGGTGTGGTGGCATTCTAAAATAAGAATCTCAAAATAAAAGGTATGTTTTATCTTACTTAATAAATTTTTATTTTTTAGGATGTGACTATGTTATTTGCAATAAGAATAATGTGTTTTTTCTCTTGTGTAACTGGATTGCTTGCTTCCTTTATAAAAGAAATTTTTTTAAATCTATTCTTTACACAATCACATCAATCCTCTTATATCCAACTCCATCATCAAGTGACTTTTCATCATTTTTCTCAATTGCCTTAAGAGTAATGCCTTTCTTCATATCTCTTTGACAACTTCATCCCTTTCTTCTTCATGTTTTAGAGCCATCTCATATGTAAGCAAGGATCTTAAGAGATCCAGCTTTAGAGCATTTAAGTCCTTAGCTTCCTCTATGGCAGTGACTTTAGGTCTCCATGACCTTGGTAAGCAGTGAAGAATTTTCTTCAATATTTGTGCATTTAAAAACTCTCTTCCTAAAACTTTTAATCCTTCAATAATTTTGGTGAACCTCTCAAATATCTCTTTGATGGACTCCTAATGTTTCATTTTAAATAACTCATAGTCAAGTATAAGCATATTCATCTTTGATTCCTTAACTTGACTAGTGCCCTTAAAATAGTTTTCTAAAATATCCCAAATCTCTTTTGTTGTAGGGCACATAATTGCTGGAATTCGGCCTCATGCTCAAACATGGAAATAATCAAGAAATAAAAGTATAATGCAACGAAAAAGGAAAATAAACATTTAATAAATGAAAGAACCAAATCCCACAAGATCAATGTTTGTGTTTTTCATGTAATTTTCAAATTAATTATGAACATTCAAATTAATTATGATGAGCCTCTTAGTGCAATACGATCCTTTCATCAAATATCCTGGATATGTCATAAAGCATGGCTCAATGTCTGCTTATGACATTCCATATTAGTTCTCATAATTCATGACTAACCTTAAGAATTTAGGAAACTAACTTTCCTTAAATTCATCATGCTTTAGCTAAAGACTTTATACAAGTTAATCAAGAATTGAGAACAAGTGAGATACATCCCCTCATATCGCTTGTAACAACCCGTACGCTCATATAGAAGCCAATAAGACCCTATCGAATAAGACAAAGGGTCAGTTGACATAAATTTAAGTGTCAAAGAACGGTAACAGGTGAAAAGAATACTTTGAAATAAAATATTATTTTATTAATAAAATAATATTAAAATATTAATATTTTATTTATTATTGAGATTAGTTATGGAGAAGGATTATATGACTAATCTAAGTGGGAAAGAAGAAGTAAGAAAGAATTTGGAAGAAAAATGACATTTGTGGGGCTCGCATGTCTTTATTAAATAAAGTTATAATGGGTAAGTATATATTTAAATATTATGGTGATACCTTGGTGAAGTGAAAATTTTATATTTTGTTTGCACATGTGTAAAGGAAGGAAAATAGGAGGAAATTGAAATTAAAGAAAGGTTGGAAGGACCAAATTGTAAAGGATGAAAAGTTTAGAGGGGCACATGGTAAATAAGGAAAAGTTTGAAGACTTATGTGCAATTTCAATATTTAAAGTTAAATGGACATTTACTAACCAAGGGAAATTAGATTATGTGGGATATGAAATGTACATGTGACTTCACTATTACATGCAAATTATAGCATGCAAAAAGGAGAAGTTAGTGGGGAACATGTGGGACCCCCACCACGTGAAGTAAAAAGAAGGATAAGACTAGGTTTATTTGCATGTAATGAGATTGGTGCATTAGGTGGCCAAATAAGGAAGGATAAATATGGGATGCATGTGACTTGAATGGTTTAACAAATGGCTAATTAAAATACAAGTAAAGCTTGTGCATGAAATATGATTGAAGGGGTAAGGTGGTGCATGGAATAAAGAAATGAAGAAAGAATGGAAAGTGAAGGTGGAGGTTGGAAAGGTTTCAAAAGCCTTTTTACCTTGTGATTTTAACCACATAAAAGAAAAAGGAAAATGCCAAAATAACCAAGCTTTGGGCAATCCGCCCATGAAAGTAAAGGAAAGGAAAAGAAAGCTTTCACAAGGCCATTTCAAGTTCTTCCTTGTGATATCCGCCCATGGCAAAGAAAGAGAAAACAAAATGGCCTTGCCTTGAGAAAACCGAACCTTTGAGAAAGAAAGAGAGGATCAGCTTGGAAGCAAAAAGAGAAAGGAAGAAAGGAGAAAGAAGAAAAGAGGAAGAAAAAAAGAGAAAGGAAGGTTCGACCTAGTGAACTCGAGACAAAAAAGGTAAAAAGATTGTCATTTTTGTTGAAATGCTTACTTTGTAAATCAATTGTAATGTAGGATTTTGTTTGTGGTAGCAAGAATCTAGAAAGATTCAAAGAACCCGAGGCATGCATGTAGGTAGATCTTGGAATGCATGGTGATTTTGGAGCTAAATAAGCAACGGGTAAGTGTTTTAGTCTTGAAATCACAAGTAGAAAGGAAAAATGAGATGTATATTGATTATCTATGTTTGTGGCAGCCATGGTGACTGAAGATGTGAGGAAGTTGTGAATCATGTGTGGAACTCAAGCTTAAACTGAAAGGTAAGCATGTAATGTGACTACATTGTGTTGTGTTGGCTTTAATTAGTTGATAGTATATGGATTGTTTGTGAAATGATTGTGAGTAAGGTTGATGAAAACTATGAGATTAGGTTAAGGATTTATTGATTGATGTGCTGCCCGTATTTTAG
Organism: Theobroma cacao; assembly: GCF_000208745.1. Taxonomy (NCBI): domain Eukaryota; kingdom Viridiplantae; phylum Streptophyta; class Magnoliopsida; order Malvales; family Malvaceae; genus Theobroma; species Theobroma cacao. Next base: position 16,787,092 of record NC_030851.1, on the reverse strand, counting down.
TACAATTAATTGTGCTGAGTTGAATGGTTGCTAGGAAGTGTATAAGTAAGGAAAGTTTACCGTGGTGGTGTGCTGGAGGAGGTAACGGATGACCGAGAAGTAAAATTAGCTAGATACACACTCAAATTAATAGCGACGTAGCGTCCCATTATTATAGGGTGAGTAGGGGGTGTCTAGTTCAAAACGATTTCGTAACATAAAATAACGTTTTATATACTACTATTTGTGATCGATTTATAAACTGTTATCGTGGAAAGCATAAGCTAGTAGAAATGCTAGGCAATTGTGTATGCCATAATGTTTAAAATTGTTTTCACTTATATAAGTTACATATGTAAAGGATTTTAAAAATCGGGAAACAAGAGTTTTACTACGATTTATGTCAAAATGTGCCTTATTGATTGTGCGATATGCATTCATGAATGAATTTCATATTCACCATGCTAATTTGGCATCTAAACCTCATGCAAAGGTTTTACATTGCGAGTTTTACTAAAAAGGGGTTTTTACATTGCTACCATGTTGAATATTCTAGAAGTGGTTTTGAAATGAGTTTTTGAGAACCCAACTTGATTTTTTAAATGGTTTGTCAAACTGAGAGATTCGAGAGAAGGCCGAATCTTACATCGAGATGGTGTGATCCTTGTGCACAAGTGAGCTCTAGCTAGAGAATCTTTGGGTTACCAATGAGCTGTTAGACATGGCTGGGGCCACACGGTCAGTGATTATACATGGCTAGGCCACAAGTGATAAATGCGGTTGTGACCGCTTGAATTCTCTAATGTCGACCAACATTGTCGAGACTACCATAGCTGTGGGATCCAGTGGAGCGGAGCTCTCGGATGTTATTTCGTGGAAGTGCATCCACTGGTTGTTATTTACGATTACCTACTCGATAGTGATATTGTCACGACCCAAATTTCGGGCAATGACCGGTGCATGGGCCTAATGGACGCAGTCCACTAAGCCCAAGCAAGCCTAATAGTCCGATGTGTTCACCATTCCATCATAAAACTGCTAAGTCATTTTTCAAAACTTAAAATCAAAATAGTAATAGACATTGCCAACTCGTATTGGCATTTCTCATTTATTATATACATACATTGTCTACAACATGTATTCCAATAATGTACATTAGGTTCGCCTATACATCTCAAAAAGAAGACTTGACTTCCAACGGAGGGACTCGATGAATGTACAGCTACTGAATGCCGAGACACCTACCAAAATATGGACACAGGTCTACAA
>NC_030851.1:16749073-16784744 GCF_000208745.1 Theobroma cacao | reverse complement strand
TATAATTACACAACATTATACTCAAGCATATATGTATATCAACATAATACAGCCACAAAGAAATCCATAATAATCACATTTCATTACATAAACCTTTTCTCAAAAGCTTGTTCCCAAGGCATTCATTTTCATGAAAAATTGTATAAAAATCATTCAAACACTTTGTCAAATCCATCATATCCCCAAAATCAGTTTTGAAGGTAAGTCCACTCACCAATTGATTTTAGAACTTTTAATTGACTCAAATCCCCCTAATGATCCAATTGGAATGATGGTGCTTCCTAAAAAACCTAGGATCACATTAACATAAACAATAGATTAATTTACACACTATGAAATCTAAAAGCTATCTCTTAGCTAGTTTTCAATTGGCACATTAAATGGCTATCTATGCTCACTATCTTAATCACTAAAAGTAATGAACATACTAAGCAATAAAACAGCTCATAAATCATAATTACTGGCCATTTTCTGCAGCTAAAAATCAAACTTGGTGCATCATTCACCCTAGGGTTCCTTTGTAGTTCGATTCTCTTCAATAGCTTCCAAATCAATAGAGTGATTCTCTCTCTCTCTAGAATGCCCAGCTAGTGAGAGAAAGTATGAAAACAAGATATTTCAAGGTTTTTGAAGTGAGAAGATGAAATAGCACAAGGGTTTATAGAAGGGTGCACCAAAAGCATGAAAATTAGAGCTAGAGAGAGAAAGTTGTGGAAGTTTGAAAATCAAGCTTCTACGGAGTTTGAAGAAACACGAGAGAGGAGAAGAAGAAGAAGAAGACCAGCTACTGGAAATTCAAGAAGGTGCTGAAAATTTCTAGATATTTATAGGCCAACTTATCCATTCCCATAAAATTATGAAAATGCCCTTCCACCAATTAACTTATTCTCCTCCAATCTTTTATGCAATCTTTTTGCTCTTTTAACACTGGGACAAGATCCATAATGGTCTAAACATACTCAGGTTCATAAAAACATAAAATTTTAACCCGAGGTGAAAAATGACCATTTTGCCCCTGTTATGAAAATTCTTGAAACTTCTAGTTTTCTTCATGTTTTCATCAGCACACATCATTTATACTGTCTTATGCCTATTTAGGCCTTAAAATATCATAAAACTTTCTTCTGGAAGCTTATTAGAGAAAATGATGAAACTACCCCTAGCTCATATTATTACATCTATACTTAGCTACAAGCCTATAGAGGTTGGGGTATCACAAATATCTCTTTGGGGTTTTCAATACGTATTCTTTCGTATGGTAAGAACTATAAGATTTTTCACAGCTCCCCTATTTATACTATGATGTTGGATTTAACTCCTCATGTATGTGGCGATTTGCAAATTATGTATAGGCTTTGATAATACTTGATTTCACAGGAGCATGCATGTTTATGTTAGATTGATTTGAGTAATGTTGTTGAATGATTTCAAAGATAGGAAATCTTATACCTATACTGTTTTGGATACATTTATTGTTAAATAATTACGTTGCACTAAAATTCTTGGTTTTACCAATAAGGCATAAATGCATCATTTTATTTTAATTGGTTTATGCATACTCTTATGTTTTAACATTCAAATCTTCTAGCCTTAGCTTGTTTCCCATCTACACCCTGCTCATGGAGTTGATGATCACTGAATCTATGAGACTTACCTCTTTATCTTCTTTTTGCAGATAAGTAATCAGCTCAAGCGTATTGCTCAGCACATCAAGATTTGCTGCAACGTAGGTAATGGCATCTCTTAGACTTCCACTCCGAGTTGCTCCGCGGCATAGGGGTCGTGTCGTGTAAAAGTGTTAGACTTATAAAACTTATTAGTCTATCAAAAATGTATTTACTAAAACTTTGAGGTTGTGTAACGAATACCACGTGTGATGTTGAAATTTATTTGGAGTTTATTAAGTCTGGTTATTAGTATCTAGATGTTACTTCTTAAATATCGTTGTTAATTTGGTTTAAGTAAACGATAGTATTAATATTGCCAGTTGATTTTTAATTATCCGAAATCTCAACTAAGGCTTGTTCGGGATTTGACGGGTTTACTCTCAAGTCTCAAACGCTAGTAACGATCAGGGAGAAGGTCTTTACAGATCACTTAGGGTGATGAATCCTTTCTTGACCACTCATCCACTTTGCATCCTTCATGGCATACCCAAAAACACCCTGTTTAGGCATTTGGTCACCTCTAGACCCATAAAGGTTGAATCAAAGTATGTCTTTGTCACGATCCAAATTTCGGGCCATGACCGGTGCATGGGCCCAATGGACGTAGTCCACTAAGCCCAAGCAAGCCTATTTATATGACCTGTTCACCATTCCATCAAAAGTTACTAAGTTACATTCCATAACTTTGAATCAAAATAATACTAAGCATTGCTAACTCATAGTGGCACACCAATCAAAATGTACATATATTGTCAAAACGTGCAATTTAATAATTTACATCACTTATATATATTTACAACAAAATGACTCTGGGCTTCTAGCGGAGTGACCACAGTGAAGGTGTAGCTACTGAATGCAATTGATACTTACCAAAGATACGAATCTACAAGGACACCTTAACCTAGCTACCGACTGCCTCTTGATCTGAAAATATGAAGTTGAAAACGGTGAGTATAAACCCAGTGAGTGAACAAGAAGGGAACAAGTAATCAATAACGAATGTTTACGAAATCATGATGCATTCATTTTTCAAAACAATGCAATTTGTTTTAGTTCTTATTAAAGCCCCTCATGTAAACCCGACATGAGTAAATCACTTTATGAAAAAGGTCTATGCTCAACAAAGGATTTGGAGAGTGAAAACTTTAATAGCAATCATGCGAATCAAGTCAAATAAATGACTGGTCCTCGCTACAGCGGAAAGGCATTCTCGCTGCAACGTAGCTGCAGTGAGAATGAATTTTCACTGTAGCGAAGTTAGGATTCAAGTTATTAACTGGCCGAGGGTTTCTCACCAAACCTCCTCATTTCAAACTTAACTAATTAATTTCTTAAAGTTAAAAGTCCATGCTCAACTATGGTACCGAAGAAGTGGAAAATAGGACAACAACCAAATAAAATAAGGAGCAAAACAGAAAGTTTTTCGCTATAGCAAGAATGATTCTCGCTGCAGCGAAATTTCAGCCATAAACAGAAAGTTTTTCACTACAGTGAGAATCATTCTCGCTGCAGTAAAATGCTACAATAACGTTCTCGCTGCAGCTAGATTTTGACCAGCGTTACCCCTCTATACTCGAGAGTTTCTCACTGCAGCAAGAATCAGAGCACCAAGAAAAAAGTTTCCATTCCCCTCAAGAAAAAGCCATCCTGCTGAAATAACAAAATCAACATGAAATACATAAAGATTTCCAAAGTTCAACATGCCAAATTCATATGCATTTCAACCATAAACCATATTTATGAGTTTTTATTCTCTAAACATATATACATCTACATACATGGATAAATACCAATACCACTATCATCTCATCCAACTCATGTGCATCCCCTCACATCGTGCACATAACTAGAGTCATCGTGTGTATTCCCCCACATCGTGCACAATTAGTGCCATCGTGTACATCCCCCCACATCGTGCACACGGGCACTTTCATCATCCAACACCCTCACCACTATCATCACCGGCATGTGTATCCCCCTACATCGTGCACACGCACGGTTATCATTATCACACAATGTTAGCCATCAATGCACAACATACAACATATATGTATATCAACACAATGACATAGAACAAGAATCCATAACAGCCACATGTCATATATAAAGACAATAATCAAAAGCTTGTTCCTAAGGTACCATTTTAAGAAAAGTTCAATAAACTCACTCAAAGGCATTGTGCAAATACATTCACATTGCCAAAACAGTTTTGAAATGCAAGTTCACTAACCGGTATCTTGTTGAACCTTTAGTCGACTCTACTTCTCTAATTGTCCAAATGGGGCGATGGGGCTTCGTTGGAACCTATTATCACATTAACATCACAATTAACTCAATTCTCATAATTACAAGTTCTACAAGCTATCACCTACTAGTTTCCAAGTGCCATTAAATGGCTATCCATTTCCACTATCCTAATCACTCCAAAGTGAATTTACAACCTCAACTACCAAAACACCCACAAGTCTAAACACTAATCATTTTCAACACTAAAAATCAATTCTAGTTCACTACTCCCCTTGGTATCTTTGTGCTTGAAAGTCTTTCCAAAAACTTTCAAGCTATTATTGAAACTTTCTCTTTCTCTCTCTAAAACACCTTACTAGAGAGAGACTATGGAAATAAGATTTTCTTCAAGGGTTTTAAAGAGAGAGTAGAAGAGCACAATGGTTTATAAAAAAGTGCACCAAAAGCATGAAAAGTGGAGCTATTTTGAGGGAGGTTATGGAGGTTTGTATCAAGCTTCCATGGAGGTTGGAAGCAAAGTGAAAGAGAAGAAGGAAGAAGAAGAAGAAGCTGCTGGAAAATGGGAGAAGAAGCTGCTGGAAGAAAGAGATATTTATAGCCCAAGCTTATCCACTCCACTTAAATTACCAAAATGCCCTCACAAGTTAACTTGTTCTCCTCCAATCCTTTATGCAATCTTTTTACTCTTTTGACGCTGGGACCAGGTCCATAATGGTCTAGAAATGCTCGAGTTCATGAAAACTTAAAAATTTTTACCCGAGGTGAAAAATGACCATTTTTCCCCTACCATGAAAATCATCACCATTTTTATTTCCTTCATCATTTTACCGATATTTTCATCATTCATTTATGCCATAGGCCTACTTAGGCCTTAATATTGTTTAAAACTTACTTTTAGTGGCTTACTAAGGAAATGACAAAATTACCCCTAGCTTGTGTTATTGCGTCTATGCCTAGTTACGAGCCTTTAGAGGTCGAGGTCTCACAGTCCTTACCCATACAAGATGACCTGATGTCTCAAGTTCGAGGACTAGTTGCACGACTATCACAGAAAACATATTCCATCAACATTTGAGTGAAACACCAAATGGAGTTCTCATAGTAAGTCATGTTCAACGAACTTGTGCTCTAACAAGCACCCATTTGCCATCTTCAAGTATCCCATACACTTCAATCTATGAGATCAATTGCTTACTTTCCAAGTAAGGAGGCTTAACATGTACCAATCTTTGAGCATTGTTAATGCCCTATCTTGACAATACAATGACCAAAAACTATTTTAGGAACATGGCTTTGATGCATAGAGATCTCATAATTGTAATAACTATACAATTCTCTTACAAAGCCTTTATGTTTCATGGGCTTCATCCAATTAGTACGTAATAACTCTTTATTATTGTACTAACATGAAGGAAAACCTCTATCACATAATGTTATGCGATTAAGTATGTATTAAATGAGACTTTATCCCTTGATCAATCTAATTGACTCTAGGGCATATACCAATAATTTTCCATTTACACTTGAGTCAATGGTTAACATATCCAATACCAAACTCTTTCGCTAAGCAAATGTTTCTCTAGTAGCACAACTCAAATTGCAATATTTGGGAGTATGTTAATTTATATGTTTGACAATCTCCATTACCATAATCGAAATACTAATTTAGATCACAATGAGACCTTGATTCCATTATTATGGCTCTTGTTGTTACTTTAATAACTCGGAATTGTTTATTGGTTTGTTAAACCAATGATCCAAATATCTCTCCTTTTGTAGCCTAAACAAAAGGTTTGTATCCAATTAGATATAACCATGCGGTTAGCCTTTGTTTTGGAACCATTCCAATACAATTGCCCAATCATGACTTTTTCCAATTTAGCATAAGATTCTCTCTATGTTAAACTCCTTTAACATGCCATCCTAAATTCTTTTATTGAGTTGCCTTTTAGGCTCTAACTCTTTAGTCTTATTATGTTTTTCTTAGATTGGCAAATGTATTTTGTACACTTTTAATGAGTAACTTATCTTACTCCCACAAACCTTATGATTTGCACGAAACTTGTTTGTCTCATTTAGTGTATGCAACTACTTTGAATTTATCCCACTGAATAGAGATTATTATCCAATCATTCATGTTGGATCATTTAGTTGACTCATCTTATATGAGCGGTGCACCAATATGCATCCTACTAGTAGTTTGTATTTAATAGATCCATCTCACGATTTATGCATCCTTATGCATCCCATTAAATCAATCTTTGTGTATAGATCTTATCTATTGGATTTCATAATTTCATGACCTTTAATCTTTAAAATGTCATTAGCTCTCACTATTTCTATCATATATAGAAATCTTTCCATGTAAACTTATTTACTTTCCTTTGGTGCGTTATATCCATAACTTTTATGTATATTTACATAAAATAAGTCATTCATCATTGGTTATAAGAGGAAATCCTCTCAAAGGTTAGTTCATGTGATTAATTAGGTTTGGAATGCTTTGTGATTCATCTCTTATGAATTCAATATGATAATCAATTTTTATTTAGTTCTAAGCATTCTAAATTTAGATCTTTTACCTCAATAAAAATGCTCCTTAACTAAATGTGTTCATAATCCTATTATGAATTCATTGAGTTTAGACTCAATTTTATTTAAGTCATCTCATTAATTTCCTTTTTGATTCATAATCAAAAGAAAAAAAATCTCACAATGATCTTATGACTTAATATTGGTTATTATTTATGCAAGGTTATACTTAAGGATAACTAATTTATAACAATTCCAAAATCAAATGAGATGTAATGTAAATATAAATATATAAGCTAAGCATCTTGTGCTACCAAAATTTAAATCTATGTTTCCCAAACATAAAATAAAATATTCAGCCTTAAGCCCAAAACAAAACATCTCATCGCCATGAAAACATTCAATGTTCAAAAATTATTTATTGTTCCACAATCTAATCTAGGCCAACAAGCTTGATCACCATCGACTGAGGTTCCCACCTTCATTGTCTTATTATTCACTGCTCCTTGTCATTAATTCCTACAATATGTTATACATATTAGAACCATTAATAAAGAGTAAGGTATCATATACCGAGTAGTGAAAAATAAATCATCATATTATTCATACCTGAAATGGAAGCTTCCTTTTTGTTTCTTCCCTTTGATGGATTCAAGTAAATCCTTGCAATTGTGCCTTTAATTCCCTAGTTTGTTGCAAAAATGACATTTATCATTGTCCTTGTCCTTCTTCACTACTCTACTAGGCTTCATACTTTTTGAAGTTGATACCTTTTCACCTTTGTCTTTCTTAGAAAATTTTCTTTTCTTATTTTTATTTTTCTTTTCTTTTCTTAATTAAAAACATGATTTGGAAAGGTAGGACACTCAAAATCGGGAGGTTGTTCAAAATATACTTCTTCGTTTATGAGTCTATTTAGAAGGACACTCTTTACATCCATTTGATATAGTTTGAAATTCATGTAACATGCAAAGGCTAAAAGCATTCTAATGGCCTCTAGTCTAGCTACCGGAGCATAAGTTTCATCATAATCTATTCCTTCCTCTTGACTATATCCTTTAGCAACTAATCTAGTGTTGTCTCTAGTTATGGTTCCATTTTCATCCATTTTATTCCTAAAAACCCATTTAATACCTACAATTGGATAATCATTTGGCCTTGGAACTAATTCCCATACTTGACATCTTTCAAATTGATTTAATTCTTCTTACATAGCTAGTATCCAATAATCATCATCTAAGGCTTCGTCAATATTTTTTAGTTCAATTTGAGAAATAAAGGCTAAATATTCACAAACATTTGGAACTTTAGCTATAGTTTTTACCCCTTGATTAGGATCACCATTGATTTTACTTTTATCAACCTCTTTTCTTACCATTGGATGACTAGGCTCACCTTTTTCAACAATTTGTTTAATTTGTTGCTCTTTTTTACTGTTTCTTCTTCATTCACTTTGGATCTTTCAACGTTGAGATCAAGTTCCTCAATTTGTTCTTGAAAGATACCTACATCATCATCATAATTTTCCTCTCTAGGAGGAGGGTTAAAATCATCAAATAAAACATGAATAAATTCTTCAACAATTAATGTCCTCTTCTTGAACACTCTATAAGCTTTACAAGTCAAAGAATATTGTAGAAAGATTCCTTCATCAATTTTAGCATCAAATTTACCAAGATTGTCTTTTCCATTGTTCAATAGATAGCATTTACAACCAAATGTATGAAAATAAGCAATGTTAGGTTTTTTCCTTTGTAAAGTTCGTAAGGAGATTTCTTCAATGTTGGTCTAACCATTGCCCTATTTACAATATAACATGAAGTATTAACTACCTCATCCCAAAAGTACCTAGGTATATTGTTTTCACATAGCATGGTTCTAGCCATCTTTTTTAGAGTCTTATTTTTTCTTTCCACTACTCCATTTTGTTGTGGAGTCCTAGGAGCCAAAAAATTATGGCTATACCCATTTTCATCACAAAGTTGCTCAAAACCTAGGTTTTCAAATTCTTTTCTATGGTCACTCCTAACATTTGTTATTTTGTAAAGTTTTTCATTCTTAACTCTTTTGCAAAAAGAGGTGAAGATTTTTAAAGCTTCATCTTTGTAAGTAAGAAAGAAAACCTAAGAAAACCTAGTATAGTCATCCATAATTACAAAACCATAATTCTTTCCACCTAAGCTAGTGATCCTAGTTGGTCTAAAAATATTTATATGAAGTAATTGTAAGGCTTTAATAGTAGTTACATCATTTTTGGATTTAAATGAACTTCTTCTATATTTGCCTTTAGCACAAGCATCACAAAGTTGATCATTTTCAAAGTTTAATTTAAAGAGCCCTATTAGAGGGTCTAAAGATAATATTTTTGAAATGATATTCATACTAGCATGTCTTAGTTTCCTATGCCATAACCAACTATCCTCATTCTTCCTAGCCATGAAACATACATTGTAAGAAGATAAATCATCCAAGAAAACAACATATGTATTACCTTGTCTATAACCAACAAAGAGAGTTTCATTGGTTGTAATATCAACAACATGACAAGTCAATGATTTAAATATGACTCTAAAGCCCTTGTCACAAAGTTGACTAACACTCAACAAATTATGCTTAAAACCATTTACAAATAAAACATTTTCAATTTGAGAGGAGGAATTTTTACCAATGGTACCAATACCTTCAATGTGACATTTTGAGCTGTCACCAAATGTTACATTTCCTCCTTTCTTTGGCCTTGATTCCTTGAAAGACTCCTTGGTTTCAATCATGTGTCTAGAGCATCACCTATCAAGATACCATTTTCCTTTTTCTTGTGCCCTTGACTTTAAACAAATGAATTCCTCTTACAAAAACAAAATTCAAACATTTGACTTTGGTACCCAAATTTTTTTGTGTCCATATGAGTTAGTGTCTTTAGTTCCTTTTAGAACCCACTCCAATTTTATCACCTTACCATGTACGGGTTTGGTTCCTTTTGGAAGCCATACACTTTTGAATTTCTTAGCTCTATAAGTGGTAGTTCTCAAATGGCAAGAATGAGTAGAATTTCCTACTTTGTGATAATAAATACATCTAGTGAATGAGCAATGTTTTTCATTTCCATTACCAAAGAAATTCTTAAACTGGGTTTCCTTTTTAGTACCATCATAGCCTATTCCTTCTTTATCACAGAATGTTCTTTGTGTTTCTAGCATGTCATACAATTTTTGTTGACTCATGTTTAATTTTGAAAATGTGATATGCAAGTTCTCTTTTTTCTTTTTCAGCTCATTTCTCTCAATTTTCAAGTCTTTGATTATGTTTTCTAGTTTTATTTTTTTCTTGACTAAGAATTCATTTTTGTAACACCCTGTACTTGGATACATTGGCTAATAAGGCTTATCGGATGCCAATTAAGGTTAATTAGAGTGTTTAAAAGTGACAAAAGGTGAAAGGCATGGTTTGGAATAAAATATTTCGCACACGAGAAAATAGTAATTAAGTAATAATATTTTTATCAAGGACAAATTAATGATATAAAAAGTGATTTGGAAGTGAATCAGGGCATAATAAGACATTTTGGGTGCCAAAGAGACAAATGAAAAATTTTGAAATAAAATCATATTTTATAAATAAAATAATATTAAAATATTAATATTTTATTCAGCGTCGAAATTTTTCACAAAAAGGACTATATGGTCAATCTAAGTGGGGGAAAAAGAGAAGAAGGAAATTTCGAAGAAAAATAACATTAATGGGACCCGCGTGTCTTTATTAAACAAAGCTAGCACGGGTAAGTAAATATTTAAATATTACGGTGATATCGCGTTGAAACATAAACTTGATATTTTATTGATACAAGTGTTAAGGAGGAAAAATGGAAAGAAATTGGAATTAAAAGATTGTGGGAGGATACTATTAAAAAGGGTGAAAACCTTAGAGGGTAAAATGGTAATTTTACCATTAATTGGTCAAAGCTTCCATGACTATTCATTCTTATCACATGACTGGTTCTTATCTCCAGCCACAAGATATTTTTCTCTTCTCCTCTATGCTCCACGCCATTTTCATGCTCCCACACCATTTCACCTTGCCACCATGCATTTGAAAAGAAAAATAGCTTTGTTTTACAAGGAAAACCATACTCTTGAAAAGAAAATAGATGATATCAGTTGGAAGAAAGGAGAAAGGAATGAAAGAAATAAAGGAGAAAGAAAAAGAGAGAAAGGAAGAGTAAGCTTGGTTTTGGTGATTCAAGCAAGGAAAGGTAAGGATTCTTGTTTTTGGCTTGAGTAATCTTTGAAAATGAGTTAGTGACTAAGAGAAATGTCTTGTGGCATCAAAGATTGGCTTGATTGGAGAAAAATTGGTGACATACAAGCCAATAAACCCGTGGGTACATGATGGACTCAAAGTGGAAAAAGAAAGCGGTAAGCTTAACACTATGTTTTAAAGCCTACAGTTAGTTGAATATTGTGAGGAATTATGGTTGTTGAAAGGATCTATTTGCATAAGCTAGTTGAAAATTGTTAAGTTTGTATGGCATGTTGTTTGAAAGAAATGAAAAAAAAAAGGAATATTGTAGATGGAGGATTGAGAAACAACTTATTGAAAGTTAGATAGATAAGGATGCATGTAAACTTCGAAATAATTGAATGAAAGTGGGAATGATTATTACCGCCATATATGTGGGTTATGTGTGAAAATATAAGACGAATTTGAATGAAAATGGCTGGAAAAGGTTAATATAGGTGCTAGAGTCATAAATAAGTTACCGGTAATTATAATTTAAAGAATTATGCAAGCGAAGGATAAAGGCAACTTTGGTAAAAATGTGTCAAGATGTATATGAATATGCAATGTTAATTAAGGAAAAGTGGCGATTCTAGCATAGTATGAGTTATTAACATGATGGTAATGTTTGAATAAGGAGGAAAATGGGAATGATAAACACTAAGATTATTAGATTTGGTTTATTGCTAGGAAGTGTGCAAATGGAAAATGGACACCGTGGTGATCAAATAAAGGAGAAAACGTACCCGGATAAGTGGCGAAGTGATATCCCTCCATTGTAAGGTGAGTGGGGGGTGCCTATTTAAAAAAAATTCCATAGCTATATAATGTTATACGTTTTATAAACATTGTCGGATTTCATTAAATGCAATTGTGGAAAGCATGAGCTATTAGCCTCGATAAGAGATTTCTAAATGGATTTACAATGATTTATTCATTGTTATTGTGGAAAGCATGAGCTAGTAGAACTCGTAGGAAATTGTGGATGCAAGTTGTTTTGAAAATTGTTTTGGATATATCTATAGATGAGCTTAATACGTAAAGTGTTTTAGAAACTGAGAAACAAGCCTTTTATACTGTTTTGCCTTCAAAATCTGTGCCTTGTATTTCTGGGTGATATGCATAGTTTAAATGATATAGTTAAATGATTTAAAATGCAAGTTTTGAGCATCGGTTTTAGTTTGATCTTTGAATAAGAGAATACACCATGCCTTTTTATGTGAAAAGTTGAAAGGTTATTGAACCTTGGTTTCAAATAGTTTTAAGCGAAAGACTTGGAAACCTTAATATGATTTTTGAAAATGGTTTTGATAAACCAAGTGCGTCGAGAGTAGGCCAACTGTCACTTCAGTTAATTGTGACCCTCGTGCACGAATGAGCTCTAGCTAGAGAACCTTTGGGTCGCTGACAGGCGGTTAGGCGTGGCAAGGGCCACGACCTATGATATGTATACGTGGCTAGGCCACAAGTCACCCCAGTTGAGTAAGACTCTCGGATGTGCGCGGTAGCGACCGCTTGATTCTCTGATGTTGGCCAACATTGTGGAGACTGCCATGGTTATGGGAATCCGGTGGAGTAAGACTCCCAGATTGTTATAACGTGGAAATGGGTCCACGTGTTGATATTATACTTTCCTACTCGAGAGCCTTGTGAGTTTTCAACTCGTGCTCTCTTGCATGGTGGAGAGTTAAGATTTTCTCTACAACTCCCATTGTTTAAATAAAAGCTTTCAATGTTTAAATAAAAGCTTTCAATGCTTACTTAACAAACATGAGTTGATTTAGGTGGTCGTACACTTGATTTCTTTACATGCCACACATTTTGAAAGCGTGCTTACCTTTATACTATGTTTCATATTTAGATGGAAATGATGTTTTCGGTAATTGAAACTCTTTCTGTTACACTTATTTTCGACACTGTTTTGCCGAAGAAACCATTGTGTTATGATTTTAAGATATTATTTTTACAAGGCACAAATATCCTTCTTGTTGTTTGGTTTATAAAATTAGCATTTTATATTGTGGTTTTATCATTCAAATGATCTGTTTATTGCTTGTTTCCCATCTACTCCCTTCTCACGGAGCTGATGATCACTGAGACTATGAGACTCACCCCCTTATTTCTCTTTTGCAGATACTGATAGGCCTAGCGTGCAATCATCGACACTTATGGTCCATCGCAGATAGGTAAAGGCATCTCATAGCATTTCATTCCAAGTCACTCCACTGCTAGAGGTCGAGTCATAACACTTTTTTTATTTAATTGTAAATGGATAATGGCCTTGGTATAAGTATTAAATTGGAGATTTTAGACTTCATTGTATATACTTATGAGTATATGTTCTAAAGATTGAATTGATTATTGTAATTATGGTTCAAGTTATGATACAAAAATATATGGTTTGAGCACTAATATGGATTGGTGAACGAATATAATGCATTATCGGGAATCTTTAAAAAGGCTTGCTTAGGTCTGGTGGGCTATGCCTATTAGGCCCATGCGCTAGTCATGGCTCAAGATGTGGGCTGTGACAATTTTTTACCTTAAGCTTGGATATGATGTTTTTGTATTTCAATGTATTTTCTTCATATTTATTGTCAAGCCCAGTCCTAAATTATCTACCATGTTACACAGGAGACTGATAGAGTGATTGTATATTTGAACAGTCTCGGAAGAATATTTAAAAGTCGATATTGTGCTTAAAAGTACAAGTAAGTCGATTTATACCTCGAACTAATTAAAATAGGGATTTTAAGGTGAAATTAAGAGTTTCACAGTCCAAGGATGACTCAAAATGGTAATTCGGAGTTCGATGATCAATTTAGAGTCAAATTGGAATTTTCACTATCTAGGGGCACAATGGTCATTTGCCACTTAAGGACAAAATGGAAATTTTAGAAAATATTTTTTTGGCCCCATTTGACTTATTGGAGTATGATTTGAGTATTGGAGTATGATTTGAGGTTTAGAAGTGAAAAATTTTCAATTCTCGTTATTTCTGGAGTGTAGGGGCAAAACGGTAATTTTGCCATACCGAGGGCAAAATGGTAATTTTGCACCACCAACACTTGTCAAATTTGTGGAATTTAATTATGGTGGGAATGGATAAAGATGGAATAAAGGTGTGGTGGAAAATTAAAATGAAAAGTCAAAATTAAAAAAAAACGAGCCAATGACATGATGCCACGTGTCATGCTTTTAATAATTTATTATTTTTTCTTTTAAAAAGGCACAAAAACCAGCCCATCTTCCACCCCATGGTCGGCCAAACCAGCAAGAAGAGAGAGAAAATAAAAACCAAACCCTAGAGAGAGAAAATCAAAGAAAAAGTGTGAATTTTCAAGGAAATTAAGTGAAAAAGGTAAGATTTTTTCTATGAAGCTTGAATTTTCTTATTCCCAAGCATTTCTCCTTATTTTCCATGATTAAATTGCATGTTTTCATGCTGATTTCATGGCTGGTCATATGGGTCTAGAGAGAGAAAATTGTTGGATTGATTTGATTTTGATATATGTTAGTGGTTAGCATGTTAGTAAACAAAATATGTAGAAAAACATTCATTTTTCCCATTACCTAGCCTTAGCTGAATTTTCAAGTCAATGGTCAGGAAGAATGTGATGTTATTTTAGGTTATTTGATTATGAAATCATGGTTTTTGATATGGAAATTAATGAATTATGGAAAGAAAATCAAGTAGGAAATATTGTGACAATGATGCACCATTTTGGCCAAATTTTTCCAAGAAGGAATATGAATGTGGCTTTGCTGATTTTTGGGTTATTTGGCTGGACATTAGTGATTTGAAGCATTAGAAAAAGAAAGAGGATCAATTGGAGCTAAATTGGATGCGTATTTCAATTTATCGGGTAAAAGACCGAAATAGGTCAATACGGTGTTTAGGCAAAATTTAGACCTTTTGCATTTCATACCATGCATTAGTGATCTAAATTAGTTATTTCAATTTAAGGGCAACATAGTAAATTCCTTGATTTTATACTGTGTCAAGGTGGTGTGCCCTTTGACAAAGGCAAGGAAATTACGCTTAGGGATCACTAAGCTAAGTACACCCGAAATCTGACCTTTTGAAACCTGTGAGTAAACCTATTATCGTCTGAATTATCTAGAGTAGTTTTTATTCAATTTTGTGATTTGTGAAAATTATTTTAAATGATGAATTTCTTGTTTTATGAGAAAAATATGAATTTATAAAATAAATGGAATTATAAAATAAATTGAATTTTTATAAATTGATTTAAAAATAGAATGTTGGATTGGAAAATTTGAGTAATTGGAGACCATGTGATTTATTGTAAATTATGATTTGAATTAAATGGCTTGTGATAAATTGGCATGATTGGCTGAATTTATACTTGTATTGAAAAATATGAATTGTTTGTTTTGCCTTGATAAATTGGTTAGTAATGTAATTGCCATGATATGCCATTAAGATTTAATCAATTGGTGGATTAAAGATTAGCTACTGTAATGGTGGGGCTTCGTGGACCAGCCTATTAAAGGGGCACGGTAAACTCCTTTATATTCTCACCTCGATCATAGAGGCGCGTAGGGTATCTCCTGAGGTGGGCTTTTTGAGTGCACTTCACGTTAACCACCACGTGAAGTGAGACTCAGTCAACGCCAAGGAACGATTGCTTTTTTTTTCAAAATAAAAACAAGTTTTATGATTATATAAAATTTTTTCACAACCTTGGCGGACTCGGTTGGATACCCCTGGTCCAGGTGTCCCCGAGTACAGGATTTGGCATGAGCCAAGTTTTGAGAAATTCACGAGCCATATTGATTATTTGGTTGAAATGAATATTCGTGTTATGAAAAATTTGCTGAAATGAATTATTTTTAATTGTCTCCCTTTACTCGCCTTTAGATTATTTAGATGGTGTTTGTTTACTCACTGATATTTTATAATCTCACCCTTTTTTTTTATCCCATCATTTCAGGCCGGGTTAGCCTGTAGATAGCAGACATCGTCGAGAACTATAGTTGGTCATACTACTTCAAAAACTGTAGGTTTACTGTCTTTACTACTTTTGTTCATTTGTGGGCCCACGTAGCAGTGTAAATTAAATTTCATACTTTGGTTTTTCGTATTATAGTTTGTATAAATATATTTAACTTTTACGCTACTAAAAATCATTTTCAAAATACTCTATAAATATTAATTTGTAAGAAAATAGAATATTTTGTCGAATATTTTTATTTTATTTAAATGGTTATAATTCCATTTTAAATCACGTTTTAGACATTTGAATTTAATTTCGATTTCGAAAGATGCATTTCTTGCTTAAGTACTACATTTTGGTCGAATTTGAAATTTTTGATGAAAAATGACCAAAATACCCTTATGAAGTGAAATTTATTTTTCCACTGTTTTAAATCAAAAAAAGGTTTAAAAGCCCCTAAAATATGACATTTTGCAATGATTAATCACAGGGGAGATAAGTAACTGATACGAAAGCCTTGCGAGGTCTCGATATGATTTTCGGGGGATGAGTACCTATCGGGACATCGTAGCGATTGTCACGGACTCAAGGATGGTTTCGGGTCATGACATTTAAATACTAAGTCATCACATGCATCTAGTAGTTCATCAAATGAATATGAGTTTTGGTGTAAAGTGCATGAACTAGAATTATGAAAGGTAGAGCGTACCTTAATGTCCTCAAGTGCCATGAAGTAAAGGTTAGTAACTTCATCTTCTTCATCTTGTCCTCAAGTGCCATGAAGTAAAGGTTAGTAACTTCATCTTCTTCATCTTGAGAGTCGTCACTATCACTCCCAATGGCAACCATGGCTTTCTTCTTGAAATTCTTTAAGGCACTCATCTTGTTTAGGCACTCATATTTAACGTGTCTCATTTTCTGCATTCATAGCATATCAAGTGGTCCTTACTATGTTCTCCCTTTGGCATATCTCTTCTAAAGGGTCTCCTACATCTATAGTTTCTTCTTAAAAAATTACTAAACCTCTATGCTAGCACGGCTATGTCCTCATCTTCTTCACTCTCATATCTTGTGTTCCTCTTTTCTTCTTCAATTTTGACTTTTAAGGCTATCCCTTTCTCCTTAATGTCCTTCTTCTTTTCATCATTTAAAGCACTTTCATGTTTTAGAGTCATCATATAGGTAAGTAGGGATCTTATAAGCTCTTCAAGCTTAAAGTCATTTAGGTTTCTTGCTTCCTCTATGGCTGTCACTTTTGGTCTCCATGACTTGAGAAGACTATAAAGTATCTTTTTAACTAATTGGGCATTTGGGAAATCTTTTCCTAAGGCATTCAATCCTCCAACTATGCTTGTAAATCTCTCATACATTTGGTTTATAG
Organism: Theobroma cacao; assembly: GCF_000208745.1. NCBI lineage: Eukaryota > Viridiplantae > Streptophyta > Magnoliopsida > Malvales > Malvaceae > Theobroma > Theobroma cacao. The sequence continues at coordinate 16,767,681 of NC_030851.1, read as the reverse complement.
TCTCACTTTCTTTCATCCTAAATAGCTCATAGTCATGTGTGAAAAGTCATATTTTAGATTCCTTAACTTGGTTTGTTCCCTCATAAGTTGTTTTTAAACTATCCTAAATTTGCTTAGCGATTTTACACATGGATACTCTATTAAATTCACTAGCACTTAAAGAACAAAGGAGTGTATTAAGGGCCTTGCAATTTGTTTGTATCATCTTCTTTTCTTTGTCATCCCACTTTTTACTAGTTTTTACAATTGTTTTTCCATCTACTTCCTTGGTGGGGAAATAAGGACTATCAAAGATAACATTTCACACAACAAGATCTACTAATTGAATAAACATCTCCATTTTTTGTTGGTCCCAAGTAAATGTGCTAGAGGGGGGTGAATAGCAGTTTTTGGCTCTTGGCAAGATGAGGAACTAATTTGAAAAGCAATGAAAATAAAAACAGAGTAGATAATGCGTAGAAATTTAGAGTGGTTCAGTCCAAGACCTACATCCACTACCTTGATTGTTAAACCAAGGATTTTGCAAACAACCCACTAAGAACGGTGAAATTCACAAGCTTTCACCAAGCTTTTACAATGACTTTTACCAAGCTTAGCCAAAACCTTTCACAATAGTTTTTACGGGTATCAACTAAAATCCAACACCTAACTTTTCAAGGCTAAGTTAGAACCTATACTCATTCAAGCAATCTTAGCTTGAATCAATCCCTTAGAGTGACTCACTCACTCTAAGAATACAAGAAGAGAAGTGATAAGAGTGTACCTATGGTCACACAGTTGATCTAAGTGGTACAAAGTGAAGTGCATATTACAATTACAAAGATAGGAGTTGAGTGTAGTCAATGAGAGAGAGTATTTGTAGGTTTTTCAACTCTTTTGTGTTCTTGGAAGCCTTCAAATTACATTTCTAGCCATTAATGCCCTTTTTTATACTAGGAAAATCAGCTATGAAGTGAGTTAGATAGTTTTTTACCATTGGAAATAGTTTTGTTGCAGTTCTGGCAGTTAATCTGTCTTATGGTGCATAATTCAAATTTTCTGGCAGAATGCTCTTAGTCAACTAACCGATATCTTAGTCGACTAAGTCGTCTCTGTCTTCTGATCCCAATTTTTGGCAATGTGCACTTAGTCGACTAACTTACTTCTTGGTCGACTAAGTTGGTTCTGTCTCTCAATACTCTTCAGCCCGCTAACTTTTGATTTGAATTTTAGCTGACTAACTCCTCATTAATCGACTAAAGGGCTTCTATCTTTTTGATCAATTGTGACTTCCTTATTCCTTTGCTCTTTGATATGTGCATTTGAATGATTTATAAATTATTTGCATACAATTTTTGTCCTGCACACTCAAGTAGAGATATTAGACACAAATGAATGAAAATGTTTTATTATCATAAAAAACTAATGGAGCCAACATTTTTTTCTTCCAATAAGGGTAATTCGTACCTGAAAAGAATGGAAGTATTTGAGTTGAGTGTCCTTCAGCAAGAACAACTGAGGTGGATTCCACCTTGAAGTTGAGCTTTGCTTTTGGATCACTCAAGATTGTTAGACCAACAAAATTGAGCCCTAACTCTGATACCAATTGTTAGTACAATAAGCTCAATGTGAATAATTCAAAGAGGGGGTGAATTTGAATATTTCTATAATTTAGAAGATTCCTTTTCAATTTTGAAAAAATAGAATTCTCTTAAGTCAATTCCCAATTTGAAAATAAGCAAGAGACTTGATTTCTTGCAGAGTGAGAGAGGTTGGAAATACAAGTGAAATTAAAGGAGTAAAAAGAAAAAAGAATCAACACATTAATTTTTACAAAGGTTCAACCTCTTTGCCTACGTCTTCTCCTTAGATTCAATAAAGAGTATAAAATCCACTATTGAAATAGAATTCAATACAATGCCCTTTATGGATCAAGCACAACCTTTCAATACACTGCCTTATATGGTTAAAGCACAACCACTCTACCTTTTATCTTGGTTAAGCTATAACCTTTTGAGTAAATATAATGAGAGGAATGTAAGTGTAGCTACAAAGCCTCTTGAAGGCTGAATAACAAATTAAGTACAATGTTTGGTGAGGAAAAGAACAAGCAATGAAGGCTCAATAAATGCTACAATAGAAGGCGTAAAAGCTAGAAAAAGTGTACAAAGAGGAATGAATGATTTTTGCTGAATTATTCTCTTTGGAGTTGTATTTCAAAGTCTTCCAACCTTCATAAATGTTATGAGAGCTTGAATTTATAGTTTTTAAAGCTTCATAGGTAGTTGAGGATGCATTAATTGTGGAAATAGTTGTTCAACACACTATCTAAGTGTCACGACCCAAATTTTGGGCCATGACCGGCGCATGGGCCCAATAGGTATAGCCCACTAAGCCCAAGCAAGCCTATTTATATGACCTGCTCATCATTCCATCAAAAGTTCCTAAAGTCACATTTCATAATTTCAATTCAAAATAATGCTAACCATTGCCAACTCATAGTGGCATTACCAATCAAAATATACATATATTGTCTAAAACATACATCTTAATAATTTACATCTGGTTTGTCTATACACAACAAAAGGGATACTCAATTTTCAGCGAAGAGACCCGGGTGAAAATACAACTATTGAATGCCGAGATACCTACCAAGGAGACGAATCTACGAGGACACCTTGACCTAGTTACCGACTGCTTCCTGATCTGAAAACATGAAGTTGAAAACAGTGAGTATAAACCAGTGAGTGAACAAAGGAAGGGAACAAGCAAACGATAAGATAAGTTTAAGAAATCATGATGCATTTATTTTCAAAACAATGCAATTTTGTTTAATTCTTATTAAAACCCCTCATTAAACCCTTAATTGGTTAATCACTTGATGATGAAGGATCCATACAGAACAAAAAAATTTTAGAGTGAAAACTTTAGTAGCATGCAAGCAAGTCAAGTGAAATGACGGGTCCTCGCTGTAGCGGAAAGGCATTCTCATTGAGGGTTTCTCAAATTATCAGCTAGCCGAGGGTTTCTCACTAAAACCCCTCATTTCAAACTTAATTAATTAATTCCTCAATATTGGAAGTCCATGATCAACTATGGTGCTAAAGAAGTGGAAAATAAGGCAGCAACCAAACAAGGTAGCAAGCACAACAGAAGGTTTCTCACTGCAGAGAAATTTCCTGTAAACATCTCGCTGCAGCGAGAATGTATTCTCACTACAGCGAGTTACAAGGCTGCAACCAACCTCCCAACCCGAGAGTTTCTCAATGTAGCAAGAAATAGAAAACCAAGAAAAAGTTTTCATTATATCAAGGAAAGGCCATTCTCTTTTCAAAAAAACAAAAGGCCTGATAATTCTATTTTATAGAATTATTTTACTCCAATTTTGTTATTAAATATTAACTAAGTCCTCAATTTTCAATTATTATTTTATTTATTTTTAGTAGTTTTTATAATTAGGGTACTTTAAGTTGGTTATTTTAATTTTATGTTTTTCTTGTTAATTTCGTTATTATTTATTGGTTTTTATTTCTTTTGTAGGATTAAAGGTGATTGAGCTTAATTTTGGAAAGTAAGGTGTAGACAGACCCAAAATCTGCTTGCATATACTTTGGTATTTTGGCCATATCTCAAGCTACAGAACTCCAAATGATGTAATTCTTGAACCAGAGGAAAAATAAGAGACAGAGCTACAACTTTTGTGAAGATTACTTTGCCCATTTTTGCTTCGAAGATTGACAAAATCGTGTTGGAAAATGGCTGGACGTACTGTGCCGGGAATGGAAATTTGTAAAGACTGATAATTGATTTTTGAGCCTTTCATTACACTTTTAAGCCCAATTAAACCCTAGGTCAGCTGAAGGAACTTTAGGTTAAGTCTTAGTACAAATAGGATATGTTTAACAACATTAGGAAAGAACCTTTGAGAGATTCAAGAAACTAGAAGTTGAGGCTGAAACTTGGAGATTAAGTCGGCAATAATTGTTTTGTGTTCTTCCTTAGCTTTTAATTTTCTTGTTATTTTCAATGGTTAAATTTATTATAATGTTATTTGTTTTTGCAATTATGAGTGGCTAAATTTTCTTTTTCTAGGATTGCAATTGAACTCACATGTAGTCTAAATTTTTAAATCTCTTTCTTACTTATTTTAATGGGATTTAAATTGTTTATCCTAATTTGTTCTTACTGCTTTTAATTGCCTAATCACCAATTAAATTGATCTAGGAACCTAAAGAAACTTGGGAAAAGGAGTTTAGAGTAAACTAAAATTGGGATAGCATATGACAAATTGATTGATTTGCGTATAGGATAGGGATATACCTATAGGCCGTATGTAGCCAGATTAGAGCCTAAACTTAATGAGTCTGTTTTAATTTCAAATCACATAGGGATATACTGTTTTGGTTAAAATAGATATTTTTATAGGTTGAGTTGGGAGACCCTTATAAATAATTTAGGACTCTAGGTTAGGAATTCAACCCATTGAAATAAGTTAAGTAAAAGAGGTAAGATTTAGATGAAGTGTGAGGGACATTATAATCCTAGGCTTGTTTGATTTGATATTTTCTCAAGTTATTATTACTTCAATTTTTCTTGTGGGTTTTAATTTTAATTAATTAGTTTTAGTTAATTAATAAATTTTGATTGTTTGGATAAGATTGAATTGTTCTAATTTTAGTAATTAGTAAAGTTTTAGATCAATTCCCTGTTGGATCGATACCTTGCTTGCTAATATACTATCTATTCGATATGTATAGTTGCGTAATAGAATTTTAATTGACAAGTTTTTGGCACCGTTGCCGGGGAATTATTTCTAGATTTATTACTAATACTAATTCCAAGCAATTTAGTCTTACTTCAAATTTTGTTTTCCTTGTTTAAATTTTAGCTTTTGTTTTCTTGCAAATATCTTTGGTCCTTGTATGCAAAGAAAAGACAACTTGAATCTTGTTCCTTTTGATCTTGAGATAGAAAGAACTTTCAGAAGACGTCGAAGGGAGAATTTACAAGTTGCAGCTTTAAATCAGACAATGACCAAGGATAACATTAATAATGGTAATAATGCCATTAATGTGGTTCCCGAAGCAAATGGAGCATTGCAAGATTATGCAGTTCCTCTACTACAAGGTTTGCACCAAAGCATTAGGAAACTTTCCATCAATGCAAATAATTTTGAAATTAAACCAGCCTATATTTAGATGATTCAGTCTTTAGTCCAGTTTGGTGGGTTACCCAATGATGATCCTAATGCTCATTTAGTAAATTTCCTGGAGATTTGCGATTCTTTTAAATACAATGGAGTAACTGATGATGCTATTAGATTGAGACTGTTTCCATTCTCATTGAGGGATAAAGCAAAAAGCTGGCTTAATTCACTGCCTAATGGGTCTATCACTACATGGGAGGAATTGGCTCAAAAGTTTCTCACAAAGTTCTTTCCGCCTGCAAAGACTGCAAAGTTGAGGAACGATATCACCTCATTCACACAATTTGATGGTGAATCCTTATATGAAGCTTGGGAGAGTTTTAAAGAACTACTGTGAAGATGCCCACATCACGGGCTTCCTGATTGGCTGCAAGTTCAGACATTCTACAATGGGCTGATTGGGTCAATTAAAACCACAATTGATGCTGTTGCTGGTGGGGCATTGATGAGTAAGAATGCGGCAGATGCTTATAATTTGTTGGAAGAGATGGCTTCAAACAATTATCAATGGCCTTCAGAAAGGTCGAGTTCGAGAAAAGTTGTTGGAGCCTATGAAATTGATGCAATGAGCAACTTAGCCGCGCAAGTAGCTGCATTGTCCAAGAAGATTGACACAATGGGTGTTCATGCAGTTCAAAATTCAATTTGTGAGATGTGTGGGGATGGCCATTCAAATGATCAATGTCCATACAATTATGAATCAGTCCAGTTTGTAGGGAGCTTTAACAAACAACAGAACAACCCATATTCCAATACTTATAATCCTGGTTGGAGAAACCATCCCAATTTTTCATGGAATAACAATGCAAGGCCTTCCAATCCAAAACCCAACATGCCTCTGGGATTTCAACAACAAGTTAAACCACCAGTTCTTGAAAAGAAGCCCCAAGTGGAAGAACTTCTCTTGCAGTATATATCTAAGAATGATGCGATAATTCAAAGCTTTGGAGCATCCTTGAGAAATCTTGAAACCCAAATGGGACAGCTTGCAAATTCCATCAACAATAAACCTTAAGGTTCTCTACCTAGTGACACACAAATCAATCCTAAAGGTAAGGAACAATGCCAAGCAATCACTTTAAGGAGTGGAAAAGAGATTGAAAGGGTGAATGTAAAAGCAGTTGAACTTGAGAATGAAGTTATTGATAGTGAAGGAATGTGTGAAAAAGAGAGTGAAGTCAAACAGAAAGAAGATGTCAAGGCTGAAAATCATGGAACTTCTTAAGTCATCCATCCTCCACCACCTTTTCCCCAAAGGCTCCAAAAGCAAAAGCTTGAAAATAAATTTTAGAAGTTCATCAATGTCTTCAAGAAATTACACATAAATATCCCTTTTGCTGAAGCTTTGGAACAAATGCCCAGTTATGTCAAGTTCTTGAAGGACATCTTCTCCAAAAAGAGAAAGCTAGGTGAGTTTGAAACTATCTCCCTTACAGAAGAGTGTAGTGCAATTCTCCAAAACAAGCTGCCACCAAAACTCAAAGATCCAGGTAGTTTCACAATCCCTTGCACTATTGGTAATTTATTTTTTGCAAAAGCTTTGAGTGATTTAGGTGTAAGTATCAATTTAATGCCTTGGTCAATTTTTGAGAAACTTGGTTTGGGTGAATACAAACCCACTTCTGTAACTTTGCAATTGGCTGATCGTTCTTATGTGTACCCAAGGGGAATTATTGAAGATGTTCTTGTCAAGGTAGATAAATTTATTTTTCTAGTTGATTTTATAATTCTTGACATGGAAAAAGATAGGCAAATTCCAATCATTCTTGGGAAGCCATTCTTAGCAATTGCTAGAGCCTTGATTGATGTTGAAAAAAGTGAGCTCACTTTGAGAGTTCAAGACCAACAGGTAACATTTAATATTTTCAAAGCTTTAAAATTACCTGTGACATCTGAAGACTATTTTTCTGTGAGTGTAGTGAATAATTTGACACATGATGTTTTCTTAGAAAAAAATCCCAATGATCCTCTTGAAGCATGTTTAGTTGCTAACTCTGACAGGGATGATGATGAGTTTATTGAATATTCAAATTTGTTGAATGCTCACTCCAGATTTAGAACTAATCATCAATTTGAGTCTTTAGATATTTCAACTTCTTTGGTGCCAACTTCTAAGCCTTCCATTGAGGAGCCACCTACTTTGGAACTCAAACCTCTGCCAACACACTTAAGGTATGCTTTTCTTGGAAAATCTTCCACTCTTCTAGTTATTATTTCTGATGCTCTTATTAGCTTGCAAGAAGAGAAGTTATTGAGAACACTTAGAGAATTCAAGAAAGCAATAGGGTGGACCATAGCTAATATTAAGGGAATTAGCCTTTCTATTTGCATGCATAAAATTCTTCTTGAGGAAGATCACAAAGCCACAATTGAACAACAAAGAAGATTCAATCCCATCATGAAGGAAGTGGTCAAGAAGGAAATCATCAAGTGGTTGGATGCCGAAATAATTTACCTTATCTCTGATAGCTCATGGGTAAGTCCAGTTCAATGTGTTCCTAAGAAAGGAGGAATGACTGTGGTGGCCAATGACAATAATGAGCTCATTCCAACAAGAACGGTGACTGAATGGAGAGTGTGCATGGAATACCGCAAGCTCAACAAAGCTACAAGGAAAGATCACTTCCCTCTTCCATTCATTGATCAAATGTTAGATCGCTTGGCTGGTAAGGAATATTATTGTTTTCTATATGGTTATTCTGGCTATAACCAAATTGCTAGTGCTCCTGAAGATCAGGAAAAGACTATATTTAAATGTCTTTATGGCACCTTTGCTTTTAGAAGAATGCCATTTGGATTATGTAATGCACCTGCCACTTTTCAACGATGCATGATGGCCATATTCACGGACATGGTGGAAAAATGCTTTGAGGTATTTATGGATGATTTCTCAGTCTTTGGAAATAATTTTTATGATTATCTTTTAAATCTTGTTAAGGTACTCAAGAGGTGTGAAGAGACAAATTTAGTGCTCAATTGGGAGAAATGTCACTTTAAGGTGCGAGAAAGTATTGTTCTTGAGCACAAGATCTTTAGTAATGGCATTGAGGTAGATAAAGCAAAAATTGAAGCAATCGAGAAATTACCACCTCCAATAAATGTCAAAGGTATTAGAAGTTTTCTTGGTCATGCTGGTTTTTATAGAAGATTTATTAAGGACTTTTCAAAAATTTCTAAACCACTTTGCAATTTATTGGAGAAAGATGTGCCATTTAAGTTTGATAATGAATATCTTGTTGCTTTTGATGAATTGAAGAAAAGATTAATATCTGCACCTATCATAATTAGTCCCAATTGGACTCTTCCTTTTGAGCTAATGTGTGATGCAAGTGATTATGCGGTGGGAGCTGTTTTGGGACAAATGAAGGATAAAATCTTCCATTCCATCTATTATGCTAGCAAGACTTTGAACGAGGCTAAGAAAAATTATACCACAACAGAAAATGAGCTCTTGGCTGTAGTTTTTGCTTTTGACAAATTTCGCTCCTATCTCTTGGGGACAAAGGCGATAGTGTACACTGATCACTCAACTATTAAGTATTTGATTACCAAGAAGGATGCTAAGCCAAGATTGATAAGGTGGATTCTCTTACTTCAAGAATTTGATCTTGAGATTCGTGATAGAAAAGGAACAGAAAATCAAGTTGCAGACCGCCTCTCAAGATTAGAGATTGAAGCTCAAGGTAAGGATTCAACCTTCATCAAAGAGACTTTTCTTGATGAACAAATCCTTCAAGTTGGTAAGAACTCACTTCCTTGGTATGCTAATTTTGTAAACTATTTGGTAAGCAATATTATTCCCTTTGATTTAAATTTTCATCAAAAAAAGAAATTTTTGCATGATGTTAAATTTTATTTTTGGGATGAGCCTTACTTGTTCAAATAGTGTAAAGACCAGATGTTCAGAAAATGTGTCCTGGAAGAAGAGATTCAAAGTGTACTTCACCATTGCCATTCTTCAAATTATGGAAGACACTTTGGAGGAACTAAGACTGCTGCTAAAGTCCTCCAATCAGGTTTGTATTGGCCTACATTATTTAAGGATGTTCACAGTGTTGTTTTACATTATGACAGGTGCCAAAGAGTGGGAAACATCTCAAGGAGACAAGAGATGCCTCTCAACAACATAATAGAGATAGAAATTTTTTATGTATGGGGTATTGACTTCATGGGTCCATTCATATCTTCATATAACAACAAATACATTTTGCTTGCTGTGGATTATGTCTCTAGGTGGGTTGAAACGACAACCTTTCCTCATAATGATTCGAAGGTGGTAATGAATTTCATCAAGAAGAATATTTTCACTCGATTCGGCACTCCAAGGGCAATCATTAGTGATGGGGGAAGTCACTTTTGCAACAAGTACTTTGATGCACTTCTAGCAAAATATGGAGTTAAACACAAGGTTGCCACTGCGTACCATCCTCAAACTAGTGGCCAAGCGGAAGTATCGAATCGCGAAATCAAGAGGATTTTGGAGAAAATCGTGTGTCCCACAAGAAAAGATTGGTCAAAGAGATTGGATGATGCACTGTGGGCATATAGGACTGTTTACAAGACCCCGATTGGTATGTCTCCATATAATTTGGTCTTTAGCAAAGCTTGTCACTTATCGGTGGAACTTGAACACAATGCTTATTGGGCTGTGAATAAGTTAAATTTTGATCTACAAGCAGCAGGTGAGCAAAGCTTATTGTAATTAAATGAACTTGATGAATTTCGCCTTCAAGCTTATAAGAATGCCAAACTCTACAAAGAGAAAACGAAGCAATGGCATGATAAGAAGATATTGGCAAGAAGCTTTGAGCCAGGACAATCAGTGTTGCTCTATAATTCTCATTTGAAATTATTTTCGGGAAAGCTCAAATCAAGTTGGTCTGGTCCTTTTATTGTCAATGAGGTATTCCCACATGGAGCGATCGAAGTCAAAGGGACAGACAATCGAAAATTTAAAGTCAATGGACAAAGATTAAAACATTATTGGGGAGGCGAAATTAATCGTCAAAAGTCCTCAATTCGCTTGCTTGATATGGCCTAAAGTCTAAGTTAGTCCACCAAAGACTATAAATGAAGCGCTTCTTGGGAGGTAACCCAAGCTTCTTAACCTTACTCATTTTTATTTTATTTTATTTTTAATTTTTTTACTTTATTATCATTACTATTATTATTATTATGTTAATCTATTTTTTTTTCAGGTCATTGGATTTAAAAAAAAAAGGGTCAAAGTTGCGGCCCTCAATTTGAGAGTCGCGGCCATGAAATGTGCTAAAAAGGGGCTGAAACAGATAGTTCCAGCGTTGCAGCCCTCACCTTAAGTGCCGCGGCGCTGAACAAATTAGAAAACTGGCAGAAAGGTTGAGCGTCATTGTGCTCAAACCCGAAGCGTGATGCTTCGGGATAGTGTAGCTAAGTGCCGTGACCCTCACAAGTGAAGGCCGCGGCGCTGGGTCAGGGCCCATCTCCAACCTGTTAAAAACCCTTTACTTTTTTGTTTTGTTTCCTGCTTTCTTTTTCTCCTGCCGCCAAACCACTCTCCCCATTCCTCAACTCCTTTCAACTCTCCTACATCTTTCTTTCTCTTGCACTCAAAATTTCTGCACATATTTCTGTTCGATTTTTTTTTGATCTTTTTCACTTAAAATCTTGCATTTTCTGTCAAGCATTTTTTTTTCTGCACTTTTTACATTCTCAAGGTAAGCATTCCTCCTCCCCTCCTTTAAACATTTGGATTGGAATTATTTGTCGTAGAATAGGGATGAGGTTGGTGTTAACTTTTCTTAATTTTTGCACTTTAAATGAGTTCATTGTACCTACTTGTTTATGGGTCTTTTCATACTTCCTCATGTATAATGCTTAAAGTGCAGAAAATTTAATAATTAGTGCTTAATTTTTGTTACCCATATAATGGATCCATGGAATTTTTTTTGCTGCTGACAATAGACTTGATACAAACTTTGTTGATGTGAGTACATGATGGGTTTGATTCATTTTTTTTTATGCTGGGTTGAATAAGTAGAAAAAAATTTTGGAATTATGATGCAACACATGGCATATCTAGTAAGTTTGGATGAGTACATTGTCATAGAATTTTTTATTTTATTTTGTGAATTGTGGCATTGTGAAAACTATGATTATGAGGAGGCTATCTTAATGTTCTGAGGCATAGGGACTTTAGGCTGCATCTCAAGAAATAAGATTGTCAATGGAAATCTTGAATTTGATTTGTTACATTGGACAGGCACTAATTAAGCTCATACTTATAAATCTTTCATATTTTCATGCTTGTTGATACAATACTACTTGCATATTTTTCCTCAGAATTTATTTTGATAATTAACTTTCATTTGTAGGAATGGCACCAAAACGATCCAAGCCAAGTTCGAGTGGATCTTTTGATAGATTGAAGTTTATATCTGCCAAAGCCTCTGCGCGTTATCATACATTCTTGATCAACAAAGTGCCCATTCCCGAACGAGGAATAGAGATCCCCATTCTGCCTTACAAGGAGATTAATGACATGATTCGTGACAGATATTGGTGTCAATTTTGTCACCAACCTGATGCAGCAGTGGTTCCTATAGTACAACCGTTTTATGCGAATGTGGTTGAGCATGTTGATGGTGTGGCATTTGTTCGTGGTAAATGTGTTCCTTATCATAGCCAAGCTATCAACGAATTTTTGAGAACTCCAAATGTTTAAAATGATGAATATGGGCAGTATTTGGGTGATCATCAGGATTGCAATGAGATTATATCAACGTTGTGCGTTGAAGGAGCCCGCATGGTGAGCCAGTTTCATTAAAACGGAGTGTCATGAAAAAGGAGATGAAAGTTTGGTTACATTTTGTAGCGGCACGGTTACTCCCTTCCACTCAAATCAGTGATGTCACGAAGGATCGTGTAGTGCTTATTTATGCCATTGTCACACATAAATCCATTGATGTTGGTAAGGTTATCTCTCATGCCATCCTACATATGGGTCGCACTAAACGAGATGGTATCGGTTTTCTTTCCCTCATCACTGCTTTATGTGCTCGAGCTAGTGTGCAATGGAGTGATAAAGAAGAGCTTCAACAACCAAAACTTCCTATCACCATGGGCATTCTCCAGAGATTAGAGGAATCTACACAAGTTGCTAGTAGGTCTTCCCAAGCTGCTCTCCCACCTCCACAGACAACACCCACACGTAGTGTTGCTCAATGAATGGAGCGCATTGATCGTCGTTTAGATCGTCAAGAAAAGTAAAATCGGGCAATTGAACAGATGATGCGAGCCTATGCTACACACGTTGGGATGGATATGTCTACTTTTCCATCGTTACCCATGAATTCTGACTTTGAAGATGATTTTGGTGGTGTTGATGTGGCAGACTTGTAGACTACCGATTAGGAGTGAGGGGAGTATTCTTGTCCCTTGTCTTCTATTTTTGTTATCACATTAAGGGCAATGTCCATTTCAAGTTTGGGAGAGTAGTTTAGACTTTTGTTAGTTTATTTTTTTGTTGCTTGCTTTTATTTGCATGTTTTGTTGTGTTTTCGAAAAAAATAATAATAATAATAATATTTTGAGATAGTTGTACCTCATTCATGATTGTCCCAATCCTAGGATGATATTTTAATTATTTTTTGATTCTTAACTTTTTGGAAGCATATAGTTATGATTCATTTTGCATATGATATTTTTGTGTTAACTTTATTATAGAATATGACTTCCAATAATTTGAGCACTACACTCTTTTACTTAGAATCTTTTGTGTGATTTAGAGAAAGTTTATGTTGAATAGAAAGTATAGTGAAGTCAAGAATTCTAGAATTTGTTTGATTCTCTCTCGAGGCGAAATCTTAGATAACACTTAGGATAGGAAGTGATTTAGGCCATCTTTGAATTGTTTGAGCCTTTTTAAGCCCACCTTGTTATATTTATCCTTAGTTACCCTTTTTGAGTCTAATTTACCTTTTCTTTATAATTACATAGCTATATTAGCCTTGGCCTATTCATTTAATCTCAATAATTTGAACCTTTCACCCTCTAAGTATGATAATCTTTCTAAAGAATGGTTTGAGCTTAAAGATAAATTGAGGGAGAGAGCCAAAAAAAAAGTGTGATGGCTATTGGCAAAAATTACCCATAGTTTATAATTGTCAAAAAAAAAAGTTTAGGGGTAAGAAAAAAAAAGTGAAATAAAATGTGTGGTACAAAGAAAAATTTACTTCAAGTTTGAAGGTGCTATAAAAATTTTTTGAGCTCTTTATATAATTTAGATTGATTAAGTGCTTAGGGTGAAGTTGAGCTTAAATATATCCTTTATCATACCTTGACCCTAGCCTTACATTACAAGCTTGATAAAGACCTATTGATCCTTGAATAAGTGTTCATCTACATTAGTGGAGAGAGAGATGAAAAGCAAACTTATGAAATCTTGTACTAATCTATGCTTAGATTTGGCATAAATTGATTTGAATTGCATGATATTCTTTGTAAGAGAGCATTCACACACGCACACAGAAGTCCAGTCGAAAAATAAGTTTTCACTTGAATTGATGCATGAATTTAAGGATTAGCTGTATGTTACCTTAAGTTGGAATTGGAGTTGATTTCTGAGGGAAAATTGAGAAATCATGATTTGGTATTTCTATCTCTTGTTCAAGCAATTTTTTTTTTTATGTTCAGTTTTCTTTTGTGATTTTCTTTTGCTTGAGGACTAGCAAAATCTTAAGTTTGGGGGTGTGATAATTCTATTTTGTAGAATTATTTTACTCCAATTTTGTTATTAAATATTAGCTAAGTCCTCAATTTTCAATTGTTATTTTATTTATTTTTAGTAGTTTTTATAATTAGGGTACTTTAAGTTAGTTATTTTAATTTTATGTTTTTCTTGTTAATTTCGTTATTATTTATTGGTTTTTATTTCTTTTGCAGGATTAAAGGTGATTGGGCTTAATTTTGAAAAGTAAGATGTAGACAGACCCAAAATCTGCTTGCATATACTTTGGTATTTTAGCCATATCTAGAGCTACAGAACTCCAAATGATGTAATTCTTGGACCAGTGGAAAACTAAGAGACAGAGCTACAACTTTTGTGAAGATTACTTTGCCCAGTTCTGCTTTAAAGAAATATAAAATTGTGTTGGAAAATGGCTGGATGTACTGTACCGGGAACAGAAATTTGTAAAGATTGATAATTGATTTTTGGGCCTTTCATTACACTTTTAAGCCCAATTAAACCCTAGGTCAGCTGACGGAACTTTAGGTTAAGTCTTAGTATAAATAGGATATGTTTAACAACATTAGGAAAGAACCTTTGAGAGATTCAAGAAACTAGAAGTTGAGGCTGAAACTTGGAGATCAAGTCGGCAATAATTGTTTTGTGTTCTTCCTTAGCTTTTAATTTTCTTGTTACTTTCAATGGTTAAATTTATTATAATGTTATTTGTTTTTACAATTATGAGTGGCTAAATTTTCTTTTTCTAGGATTGCAATTGAACTCACATGTAGTCTAAATTTTTAAATCTCATTCTTACTTATTTTAATGGGATTTGAATTGTTTATTCCAATTTGTTCTTACTGCTTTTAATTGCCTGATCACCAATTAAATTGATCTAGAAACCTAAACAAACTTGGGAAAGGGAGTTTAGAGTAGACTAAAATTGGGATAGCATATGACAAATTGATTGATTTGCGTATAGGATAGGGATATACCTATAGGCCGTATGTAGCCAGATTAGAGCCTGAACTTAATGAGTCTGTTTTAATTTCAAATCACATAGGGATATAGTGTTTTGGTTAAAATAAATATTTTTAGGTTGAGTCGGGAGACCCTTATAAATAATTTAAGACTCTAGGTTAGCAATTCAACCCATTGAAATAAGTTAAGTAAGAGAGGTAAGATTTAGATGAAGTATGAGGGATATTGTAATCCTAGGCTTGTTTGATTTGATATTTTCTCAAGTTATTATTACTTCAATTTTTCTTGTTGGTTTTAATTTTAATTAATTAGTTTTAGTTAATTAATAAATTTTGATTGTTTGGATAAGATTGAATTGTTCTAATTTTAGTAATTAGTAAAGTTTTAGATTAATTCCCTGTGGGATCGATACCCTGCTTGCTAATACACTATCTATTCGATACGTATACTTGCATAGTAGGATTTTAACTGACAAGGCCATTCTGCTGCAATGACAAAATCAACTTGAAAATACTTAGCAATTTCCAAGGTTCAATATGCAAGATTTCACATACATTACAACCATATACCATATTCATGAACTTTCTATTGCATAAATATATATATATATATATATATATATATATATATATATATANNNATATATATATATATATATATATATATATATATATATATATACATATATAACCACCAATACCACCACTGTCTCACCCAGCTCGTGTGCAACCCCCACATCATACATATAGCTGGAGTCATCATGTGCATCCCCCACATCGTGCACAACTAATACCGCTGTGTTCATCCCGCACATTGTGCACAGGCAATATCATCATCTACAATCCCGCACCCGTCATCACCGGCATGTGCTCCCCCACATCACACAGATGCTCGGTTATAATTACAAATAATATTACTATCAATACATATCATATATATATTTAGAGATATATATATATATATATATATATATATATATATATATCAACATAACACAAGGCACATAGATTCATCACAGTCGCATTCCACAACGCAAAACGTTTCATTAAAAGCTTGTTCCCATGCATATTTTTAGAGAAAAACAGATAAAATATTTCAATGGATTTAATCAAACACTTATGCCCTAATCCCAAAACATTTTAATGCAAGTTCACCCACTTGTATTTGTTAAATCTTTACCCAGCTCCAACTTCCTCTAATGGTCCAAATGGGGCGGTGGGACTTCGTTGGAACCTTGGTAGCTTTGTAATTGAATTTCTTTCCAAAAATTTTCAAGCTATTATAGAAGCTCCCTCTTTCTCTCTCTAAAACACCTAGCTAGTGAAAGGAAGTATGGAAGTAAGACTTTTCAAGGGTTTTAAAGTGAGAGAGTGAAACAGCACAAATGATTCTATGAAAAGGTGTACAAAAACATGAAAATTGGAGTTAACTTGAGAGAAGTTATGGAGGTTTCAAAACAAGCTTCCATGGAGGATGAAGGAAGAAGAAGCTGCTGGAGAAATGAAGAACTTGCTGGAAAAAATGATATTTATAGCTAAAGCTTATCCAAACTCTACTTAAATTACGAAAATGCCCTTAACAAGTTGGCTTGTCCTATCCAATCCTTGGTGCAATCTTTTTACTCTTTTGATACTGGGACAAAGTCCATAATAGTCTAAAAATACTTGAGTTCACGAAAACTTAAAATTTCGACTTGAGATGGAAAATGACCATTTTGCCACTACCTTGGAAATCATCATTATTTTTATTTCCTTCGTCATTTTACCCTTATTTTCATCATTCATTTATGCGTTAGGCCTACTTAGGCCTTAATATTGTTTGAGAGCCTACTTCTAGGGGCTCACCATGAGAAATGATGAAATTACCCTTGGCCTGTGTTATCGAGTCTACACCTAGTTACGGGCCTATAGGGGTTGAGGTCTCACACCAAGCTTCAACGATCATCATCTATCGATAAATTTGTCGACCTATTGATAGATTTCTCGATCTATCGATAGATTGCCTTCAATAATTTTCAAATTCACACCATCCATCAATAGATGTAAGTACATATTGATAGATTTAACTTAGAATCATTTTTAATCATCCTGGGATGGCTATCTATCGCAAAATGTCGTGCATCTATCAATAGATGCAAGTCAAGGGCCTTTTGAAATGTTCTCGAGTGCTTATCAATTGATAAATATTGTGTATCAATCGATAGATTCAAGTCAGAGTCCTTTTATATTGTTCCCAGCTGACTATCTATCGATAGATGCACTCATATTTATCGGTAATTGTTCACAATCTTTTATGTCCAAGTGCTAAATTGTTTGTTCAATCAAAACTTAGACTCAAATGAAACAGTAAGTTTAACACTACCCTTTTCAACAACTAGCTTAATACACTTCTTAAAATGATATGCATACTTAGGAGTGAGGGATGCCAAATTGAAATTTCATTTAAAAGGCTAGGCTAAAATAATTATGTTGTTAAATGAAGAAAAGGGAAAATTAGGCTCAAAGGGGTATACTAGGGATAAAAATATAACAAGGTTGGCTTGAAAGACTTAAACGGTCTAAAAATGGCCTAAGTCATCTCCCTAACTAAATATTGCCTAGGATTTCACCTCAAGAGAAAATCAAGCAATTCTAGAATTCTTGACATAATTCAAAATTCTCATCAATGTAAACCTTCTCTAGATATACACAATAATTCAAAGTAAAAGATAGTGCTCAATATATGGAAATCACATCCTAACAACGACACTTAGCAAAAGAATTTAGCACAAACCAAACAATACCCGCATTTACCAAGAGCTAAGATACAAGACAACTAAGTTCTCATTATTGGATTAGGAAATAATCAAAAAATTTAGCACTAATTACTCTAGATCCTAAAATTTTCAAATAAGAGTAGTGAAAAGTAAATGATACTAACCTAAAACATGCATGCAAATAAATAAAATCTCAACTTTTACAGAAAAATCAATTTCTAGAAAAATAATTCTTCCCCTCAAACTTAAACTTAACATTGTCCTCAATGTCAAAAATAGATAAAGAAAAGGTAAAAGAATACTCCCCTGGTAATTGAAGGACTCGGAAGAGGCTCTATTCCACTTCCTCATCTTCATCATTATCACTAATGCTTATAGGAGGTTTTTTTTTTAACTGTAAAAAGAAAATAAATAGAGATTAATCAACAAATAAATGAATATATAAAAACAAAAGCATAAGTTTCAAAAGCTTGGGTTGCTTCCTAAGAATTGCTTCTTTATAGTCACTGGCTTGACTAGGGCATCCTTTTTTGCACTTCTTCATCCACAACATAAGGCTTGAGGCTTAGTTTATTAACCTTGAATGCTCTGGTAAGCATTCTAAAAATCTAAATAAGGCCATAAGACAAAACCTTCACCACTATAAAAGTTTTCCACCAATATGGTTGAAGTTGCCACGATAAAATTTGGAAGTGTGAACTAGAGAGTCCTACTTATTGTCCAATCTCAAAATCAAGATCAATGGAAGGTGGTGGTTCTGACTCTAGAGTTGGTGCTTGCTTGATTAATTGTCACGACCCGGAACTCCCATCGGGCCCGTGACAACCGCCGCGACGTCCCGATAAGCACTCATTACCCCGAATGCCGATCGAAACCCCGCAAGGCTTAGCATCAACTTCCGCATCTCCCCGGTGAGCGACAGTTATTAAATCTCGCATATCAAGAAATCATAAGTTGTTTCCAACTCAAAACAATAAAAA
>NC_030851.1:16665072-16746703 GCF_000208745.1 Theobroma cacao | reverse complement strand
TACATTATTGGTCCATTTTTTAAATTCTTATCTTTTAAGCTTTAAATCTCCACCACACATTATTCCTTAAAATATACATAACTTAGATAAAATTCTTAAACTTATCCAAAGTCTTGGTGAAGTAATTTTTGATATTTACACTTTTGCCCCGTAAAAATCAAAAATTAATTTTTTGCCCCAAAAACTGAAAAATTGCCCCTAGACATATTTTTCATCCCTTATACTCATATCATTCCCCAATTTGTCAAATGTGATCTAAATCTCTCAAAATCTCAAAATTTGTTCGCAGATGGAAAATTACAATTTTACCCCTATATAGTGAAAATTTAAATTTGACTCCGAATTGATCCTCGAACTCCTAATTAACATTTTGAGTCATCCCTGAACTGTGAAACTCTTAATTTCACCTTAAAATTCTATTTGAACTAGTTTTGAGGCTTTAATCGACTTAATATTACCATTAGGGGCAATATCGTCTTTTAACGATTTTTCGAACTTCCTAAATATACAAACATTCTATCGAGCAAGTGAATGACATATTATAATTTTTTTACAAAGCAGGGTTTGACATTAAATGTGGTGGAATAGGCTTATCTTTACCTTTATCAACTACATCCATTCTATAGTAACTTTCTATAAAGGAAAGATACTTAGTTAATTGAATATATTAAACTAGGCTACCCCTTTTCCAATTTTGAAAGTTATCTTGCCATTATTCACATCAATGATTGCTCCAACTATAACTATGAATGGCCTTCACAGAATAATAGGAATTTTAATATCCTCTTCCATCTCAAGCATTATGAAGTTCATCGGAATGTACAACTTCCTGACTTTAACCAAGATATGCTTTGTAATCCCAACAAGGTACCTAATTGTTTTGTCTACTAATTGCAAAGAAACTACAGTAAGTTGTATCTCATTCAATCCAAGTTTCCTAGCAATAGTCAAAGGCATTATTGAAACCTAGCACCCAAATCACACAAAGCTTTAGAAATTTTAAAACTACCAATAGTGCAAGGAATAAAAAAACTCCATAGATTCTTAAGCTTTGGTTGAAGCTTATTTTGGATCATAGCACTGCACTCCTCAGTTAAGTGCAATTATCTCAAACTTTTCCAATTTCCTCTTTTTGGTCAAGCTGTCTTTCAAAAACTTCACATAACTTGGCATGTTTCTAAACTTTAGCAAAAAGGATATTAATATGCAGCTTTTTAAATACCTAAAGAAATCTCTAGAATTGTTTGTCAAGTTTCTACTTTTGAAAATGTTAAGGAATAGGTGGTGGAGATGATTGTAGAGGCTTTATATTTATTTTTCTGCACTTAATTTTTCACTAGAATTTTCAACCATAACATCTTTTTCAGCATCTTTCTCAACTTCTTTTTCATTTTTTTTTTCAATTTCTCTTTCAACAAGCTTAACCAAATTTTCAAAATTTAAATTTTTACCACTTACCTCTTTTCCATTTACCTTTTTTCCACTTCTAAGTGTGATTTCATTGCAGTGCTCCGGTCTTTCTCTTTTAGGATTGGGTTTAGTGTCACTAGGTAAAGCACATTGAGGTCTAATATTGACAATATTAACTAACCGATCCAATTGTGTCTCAAGATTTCTGAGAGATACTGATTGGCTTTAGATTAATGCAAATTGACTTTGAATGATAACATCATTCTTTGCCATGTATTGCATGCACATCTCTTCCATTGTTGGCTTGTTCTCTAGCATAGGAGCTTAAGGTTGTGGTGGAAATCCTATAGGAAAATATGGCTTAAGAGCTTATGAAGATGCTTGGTTGTTGTTCCAAGAAAAATTAAAATGATTCCTTCACTTCAGATTATAGGTGCTGGAATAAGGATTATTTTGTGGCTGCCTATTGTTGGCTCCATTAGTTTTTAATGATAATAAAATATTCCCATACATTTGTATCTAATGCCTTTACTTAAGTGTACAGGAAAATTAATGTATGAAATTAATAAATCAATCTTTCAAAAGTGTATATCAAAACAAAAAGAGAGATAAAAACGATAAGACATGACTGCCTAACAAGGAGGAAGCTCATTAGTTGAATAAGGAAGAATGTTGGTTGGCCAAGATTCAAATTGGAGAAATGGTGGGCTGAAGATTACTGAGAAATAGAACTAACTTAGTCGACCAAGAAATGAGCTAGTCGACTAAATGCTTACTGCCAGAACTACCAGAGACAAGAAGCAAAAAACATAAACAACTTAGTCAACTAAGATATTGGTTAGTCGACTAAAAGCATTCTATCTGCAAGTTTGAAAACTACACTAAAAGACAGAGTAACGGCTAGAACCGACTCTCAATTGTCTTCAACGGCTAGAAAACTATCAAACTGCCATCAGAGTTGTTTCTCCAAGTATAAAAGGGTCTTCCAACAATTAAAAAGTAGTTCTTGGAAGTATTAGAGAGATTTGAACCACATAAGAGCTGAAAAACCAGAAAATCTCTCTTGTGCCCTGCTGCACCTTAATGCCCATTCTTTGTACTTGTATTCTGCACTAAACCTTGTGCCATTTAGATCAACTTGTGATCATAGGTACTTTCTTTTACTTCTTTTCTTGTATTCTTAAAGTGAGGAAGTCACTCTAAGGAGTTATTCAAGCTTGGGATAGCTTGATTGTTATAGGTTGTGGTTGAGCCTTGGAAAAACCACTTTGGGTTATAGTTGAGCCAAGAAAAACTAGTGTAAAAGGTTTTGGTTGAGCCTTGTAAAAGCCATTGTAAAGCTTGGTGAAAGCTTGTGAATTTCACCGGTTCCTAGTGGATTGTTTGGAAAATCCTTGGTTGGATAATCAAGGTAGTGGATGTAGGTCTTGGATCGAACCACTCTAAATTCTACTGTCTTGTTTACTTTGTTTTTGTTTTATTTTCTTTCCTTCATTTGTCTCACTTTGTCTACACTTAGAGACAATCTTTGAAAGAGCCAAATTGTGCTATTCACCCCCCCCCCCTCTAGCACATATTATTGGGACCAACACCTATTTCCAACATAATAAGTTTTTTTAGTGTAAATGGGACAATGGTCACTAAAATGTCCTTCCCCACATAAATCATAAGTCATAAAGGAGCTCTAAACTGCATTAACACTTAAACTATCAATTTTCTTGATGAGAGAAGCCAATTGTGCAATCAAAACATTAATTATGTCAAGCTCATGGATACTAATAATTTTTCTTGCCCTCAATCTTTCAAATGTCTATAGGTAATTATTTGAAGCCATCTCCTTTAGCAAATTATAAGCCTCATCAATGGATTTACTCATAAATGCACCTCCAGCTCCAACATCAATTGTGGTTCTAATTAGTCCCAGTAAACCATTATAGAAAGTCTAAACTTGCAGCCATTTAGGTAACCAATGGTGGGGACATCTCCTTAGCAAGTCCTTATACCTCTCCCAAAGACTCATACAATGTTTTAGAATCAATTACACAAAATAGGTGATATTAATATGCATCTTTGTTCTTTTAGCTAGTGGGTCAAGAATTTTTGAGCTAAATCATCACAAGTATTAATTGAATCAGTTGGAAGCGAATTCAACCAACTTTTTGCTTTATCTCTCAATGAAAACAAGAAAAGCCTTAATCTAATGGGATCATCAATAACACCATTACTTTTAAAGTATCTCAAATCTCTAAGAAATTCACAATATATACATTAGGATCATCATTTCGCAATCCCCCAAACTGAACAGAAGTTTGAATCATTTAAATGATTACTGGCCTGATTTCAACATTGTTAGTTCACATGACAAGTCTACAGATGCTAGAATGAAGGTCTTGAATGAGAAGCGCTGTATATTCTCACAAGGACTTATTTTCTTGTTCTAGTTGCCCTTGAATTTGCTGATCTCCTTTTTGTTCAGCCATTGTTTCAAATTAAGTTGACCTTTGTAGATTTTCTTTTCGAATTTTTTGAATAGCCTTTTCGATTTCTAGATCCAAAAGAACAATCTCCAAAGTTCTCACTCTTCGCGTACAATGACCAAAACTACCTAAGAATAAAGAAAAAGAAAGTTTCAATTAAGATTAAGATTGCTTGGTATTAATATTAACAAAGACAATTTAACACAATTCCCTGACAACGGTGCCAAAAACTTGTTTGTTGGATAAACCATGCAAGTGCACATATTGTAAACTAGTAATAAAATGAAAGTAAAGTTCGTTCTCATGGAAAATTGCACTTAATCTACTACTATTCTTGCCAAGTACTAAATTTGACACAACTTAATCTTATTCAAACAACCAAAATTAAATATACTTAAAATTAAAGAGAACTAAAATTAAACTAAAACTATAAACAAAAACTGGAGCAAAAATAACTAGAATCAATTAACCAAAAGTCTAAAACCACAATATCCCCTCAATGTTTCATTTGAATTTCTTCTATTCTCTTTTTACTTACTAGATAGCTGAGTTGTTAACCTTGAGTTTTAATTTATTTATAAGCCTCTATCAAGTTTCTTATAAAAATATCTATCCTAACCAATTTACTATATATCTATGCAAATTGAAATTAAAAAAATTCATTAAGAACAGATTTTAAATTTGGCTACATATGATAGGTAAGTATATGTCTACCATACACTCGAATCAAATCAATCATCTCATGCAATTGATATCAAATATATGCTATTTCATCCAAGGCTTACTCTAAACTCCATCTCTCGATTCCATTGAGGTTTCCAAATCAATCTAATTGGTGATTAGCTAATCAGACACATTAAGAACATGATTGAAATAAACAACTCAAACACTATCAATCATAAGCAAGAAAGAATATTAAAAACTTAGACTACGCGTTGGGTTTAATTGCAATTCTAGATTAAAAACTTAGTTCAACATAATGTATGTAAACATCATCCAAAAAAGTATAAACATTAAAACTAAACAAGAAAGTGTAAAGAAAAGAACTCCAAGATTTGGCAATTATTTTATCTACAATTCCTTCTTTGAATTTCTTGCCTTTTTGCTAGCTTCAATGCCTCTTTTTCTTCATAAAACTCTTGCTTAATTCATGCTAAAACGTGCTTTGAAAGGTTTCTTAAATAGGCTCACAATTGTGTCAATATAGAAGTTCAAGTGCACAAAAAGTCTTTTCCCTCGTTTAAACCTCTTTCTATTTTTTTTTTTTTTGCTTTTTTTTCTCTTCAGCGCCATGGCACTGGCTGATGGTGGCCACAACACTAACCATCCTAGAAGACCTTGAAGTGTTGTTTGACATCAGGGTGTCACAGTGCTGGCCCCATGGCGGCCGCGGCACCAAGGCCTCTGACTTGATCTTCAAGCTTTACTATAATGTTTCAATTTCAACATTATTTTTTATCCTTTTTCATGTTGAACTGGGAAAATGGTAAACATGAAAGTTGTAGCTCTACCTCTTCGATTTCCAATCGTTTAAAAATCACTTTAATTGGACTTCTGTAGTGAAAGATATGCAAACAAAACCACAACATATGCAGTTGAAGTCTGCACCTAAAATGCATCTCTTTCACAAAATAGGCCTTCTTTTCAAAGCACACTTACAAAAACATAAAACTTAAATAATAATTAAACTTAAAGCAAAATAACATAAAATAGCCTAATGCAATTGAACCCATAATAAATAACTGAAATAATATAAATAATTAAAAACAAGTAAAAATAATTAATACTTAAGCTAAATCTCAAAAACTTAGACAAAATATATTGAAAATTAAGACCAAAGAACTCTATAAAATAGAGTTATCAATGAGCCTAGGTAGTGATTCAATCTTGAAACAATCATTTAAGTACAAACATGAAACATATTTCAAGAATTGTTCTTAGACTAAGCATTTAAATATTTAAATTCTCAAGCATGATTTTTCAATGTAAGCACATGAGAAATGATAAAATCAAGTACTTATAAACAATTTCTCATATTTCAAATTTTTTCAATTAAGCACAATAGAATTAATAATATCAAAATGATTGCCATGTTTTGGAATAAACAAATTCAAGCATTCATGAGAATTTTCCCATTTTCCAACAAGTTTTGCAATTTCAAGAACATGTATTTGCACCAAATGATCATGAGAGTGTTCATAATGCACGTTTTTAAGGGCCAAGATCTTTCTTTTTTTTTTTAAGCTGACACAGAACCACTTTATTCGATTAAACTAGCTTTAATTGATTAAACTGTACTGTAAAAGCAAGTTTAAAAACACAAAACAGTTTTAGTCGATTAAAGTGAACTTTAATCGATTAAAACTCTTATGACTTTAAAGCTCAACTTTACACATAAGCAAAGTAATCAATTAAAAGACTTTTTAATCAATGAAAATGAACACATTTTATTCCAGAATCATTTAAATCAATTAAAACATGATTTTTATCAGTAAAAATCTTACTTTAAGTACTTAAATCCTACTTTAATTGATCAAAACAAGAAATTAAAGCACAATAACCACACAATTTTATCAAAAACATATTCAAATCAATTTAATCGAAGTTCATTCACATTAAACATTCCTAATGATGTCAATCTCAATATGCTTAGTTCTAAAGTGTTGAATAGGATTCTTTGAGATGTTAATGACACTTGCATTGTCACAAAAGATGCGAATATTATGCATGGTCATGCCAAAGTCATTCCACTAAATAATATATCAGGTCTACTTGTTGTTAAATAAAGAAGTGAACTAATCATACCTCTATAGAGCTTTTGGTTTACATCTTTCCTTTCTTATCTTTATCAAGCTTTTGAGGAGCCCATTGGTGTTTCAATTGACTTCACATTCATCATACCAAACTTTTCAGCATCTCTTTAGTATATTTAGCTTGGTTGATGAAGATCCTACCCTCACATTGCTCGATTTGTAGACCAAGGACGAAACTTAATTCTCCCATCATGCTCATTTCAAACTCACCTTGCATTTCCTTAGCAAAATTCACACATAATTTTTCATTAGTAGCATCGAAGACTATATCATCAACATATATTTGAAGAACAAGTAAATCATTTTTACTTTTCTTAATAAACAACGCAGTATCTACACTTCCCTTAGAAAATCCTTTTTCAATCAAAAATTTGAAATCCTTTTATACCAACCTCTAGGAGCTTGCTTCAATCCATATAAAGCTTTGTGCAATTTATAAACATGATCAATCTTTTCAAGAGCATAAGGTAACTTTTTGCCATCAAGTGTTATGCACATAATTTCATTATAGGCATCAACAAGAGTCATCATTACATTTTGTCAATTTATAGCAATTTATCTTAATCAAGTATAAGAAATATTTAACAAATACATAATCAACATAATATCACCAACAAGCCAATATCATATTTCACATAAGGTTGGTGGAACATACTCCAAATTTTGTTACAAATAGTCAAAATGCAAATGTCATAATGAAAAATAATAAAACCAATAAATTTAAGTCATGAAAAATTTCTCATTTGTCAATTTCATTAATGTAAGCACAAAAAATATAAATTTACACCAAATAATTATGAAATAATCATAGTGCATATTTTAGGAGCCAAGAGTCATGATTAGAATGAAATCCATGACGTAATTTAATGCAATGGACAAGGAATGGAGTAATGAGTCATTTTAAAGCATAAAAACTTGCCCATTTTGGCTACTATCTTGGAAGTATTGATACTTGCACTTTTGTTGCTCGAAAATGCAGAAAATTTTTACTTTCAAAGCTTGTGCAAAGAGTCCAAAAATAATAAGTGAGTAAAAGTAAATTCAAATAGCTTTAAAATATCATTTTGGACATGTATATCCTAAAATTCTTCAATAGAAACATGTGAACTCAAAATTTGGCTCTCATTTTTCTATCTTTGCTTATTGTTCTCAAACTCTAAGTAGTTAAATAGATCATTTAAAAACTTATGCCTCTAATACGCTCAAACATGCTCAATTTTCATCATGATGCATGAATATGATTTATAAAATGCACAACAAATATATTAAGCAACATTTAAGCATAATAAGCATCAAATTTAACATTTTCAATATTTTTCCAATATATGGATAGAAATGCCCTTGAGATCATCCAAGCATTAATTATGCATTCATTTGCAATAAAAACAAGATATAATAGCATTTTCAGCACAAGGTACACTTGTTCAAGTTATATACATTGAAATCATTGTAACCTCAAGGACGTCAAACTCAAGATCATGCTTAAAAAAACCCTTTCAATTAATTTCACCAATCATGAGAGAAATACCAAATAACGTGGAATTTGTGCAATTTATATAACTATATCAAATCAATTTTGCTCAACCATATTATATCATCAAAAACAAAGAATTAATAAATCAATTTCAATCAAAATGGGCAAAAAGGTTTTCCAAGAAAATCATTTGATAAAGATTTAATCTCTCTTTTCAAAATTTTGCACTTAAAATATACAAAATTTGAGTTAGACATGCTTTGCATAAAATCATGAGCTCAGTTCGCTCAATTTTGTTTAATTATGCTCTAAATGATTTATGAAATATGCAATAAGCATAATGAATCATGTTTATACATGTTAAGGTTCATTTTCAAATATCTCAAAATCATGTGCCAAAAATGCTCTTATGAACATTCAAGCTTACGAGCCAGCATAAACATCCAATAAGAACAATCAATAAGTATTTTCATCATGAAACAAACTTGTCCAAGTCATAAATCATTATAAACTTAAGGATGGCAAACATTTTTCTCATATAAGCTCATCTTGCTTTAAGAATACCAATTCAAACAGTCAAAGCTTATCATGCTCAAGTTTAACCAACTTAAAACATTCAAATAAGTCTTAAATGACAAAGCAAAGTTGTTGAAGTGATCAAATTATCTTAGACATAAGGAAATCACAAAGTCAAATCTTCAAACTCAATTTACCTTGTTTATGCTACTAGAATAGGTAATTATGTAAATCAATCTATTAATCACATTTGCCACTTCACATGCCATCAACATCAAACCTTTATGCTTAAAAATATGCTCAAAAATTATTTTCCTCAGAAGAATATCAAATCAGTTTCACAAAACATGAGGAAATGATTATCAAAACAACTTTCCACAATCAAGCAAAATCAATAAAACTTAAATAATATAAGAAAAACAAGCAATTTTCTCAAACAAATGAATAACTTTTGGCATAAGCATGAAGATCAAACATAAGCACATCCTACATATTTAGGCTCATACTTCCTTCAAGATTACACAATTTATAGCATGTATTATAACAAATCAAATTGCGTAACCAAAATTTATCAACAAAGATCAAATGAGAGTAAACTAAGAATTATGCACTTAAAATTCAAGCAAGAAAATAAAATCAAAGTTTTCAATTAAGAAAAGTAAACAATTTTAGAAACCAAACTAAATCAATGAAACATTCAATAAATAAGCAATCAAAATACTCATTTAAGCAAACAAAAGGCTTTTAGCATAAAGATCACCCATTTTCCTTTACGTGTGACTAGAAAGCATTCATTCTTCAAAAATTGTTCCTCCTTTCTCTAGCACACCTACAAGAGACATTTTTCACTTGATCTATGGTATCCAAACTGTTTTGGATCTTTGAAAGTTAGTCTCGTCACACAAAGTTCCTTTTGAAACCCACACTTGTCGAAATTTGTAAGGTACACATTTTCTAATTAGACAAGTGTATGAACAATAACTATAAAATGTGTAATGATTGCATTTGGTCATTTTAGAAGCTGAGAAATTCATGAAAGCCTTTTGTTTCTCACTTAATAAATCTTCAAATTTCTTTTTCGCATCAAAATTTCCTTTTTCTAAAATATCAATTTTCTTTCATTAAGCTTCAAAATCCTTTTTTTCAAATTTTCATTGTCTTTTTCCAATTCATTTTTTTCACCAAAAATTCATTTTCAACATGGAAATGGTTTTCTTGTGCTTCAAGTTCATTTTCTCAAACTCAAATGCTAATCCACAAAAGCATCATGTAATTCATCAAAAGCATATAAATTAAGTTCACAAAATGAAGACCTTACCTTTTTCTCTTCAAGAGCCATGAGGCATAATTCAATTTGATTTGAGGATTCATCTTCACTTGATTCCTTATTTGCATTTGCCTTGTTTTTTGTTGAGCATTGATTCTGACAAGGCTTGTCGTCCAATTCTTTTTCCTTATTTGTTTTTCCGTATAACTCTTCTAATTTTTCTCAAATTTCTTTGGCACTTTTGCACATGAACACTCTATTGTACTCTCTATAATCAAATGCACAAAAAAGAGTGTGCATGGCCTTAAAGTTTCTATGTACTCTATTCATTTTAGCTTTTGTCCATTTATTTCTATCTTTGGGAGTTTTCTCACCATTTACTAAATTGGTATTCATAGGGATAAAGGGACTATCTATAATGACATCCCACATCTCATAGTCATTGACCTTAACATAAATAGATATCTTAGCACTCCAAAATTGGTAATTGGTTCCATCAAATAGAGGAGGCCTGTTTATAGATTGACTCTCAGCAAAATTAGATTTTTTAGCAGACATAGGATCTTCCCCTTAAGATGTTAAGCATTAAATTCAAGGGTTATGCTTTAATACCACTTATTGATCGCAATGGACTATTAAAAGGGGGTTAATAGCACTTAAAAAATATTTTGAAAGCAACTCTTGAGCTTGAAAAACATTTTGTATAATTTTGAAATGGAAGGTTTAAAACTTGTTAAAGTTAAGAGGAACCAAATAAGAAGAAGGTAGAAAGAAGTGGACAAGACACAAATATTTATAGTGGTTTGGTCCTCTTGACTTATGTCCACCGCCTTGATCTCCCAATTAAGGATTTTCAACCCAATTTCACTAAACCAATGAATTGATAGCTTCCACTAAGCTTTTACAATATGAGTTTCTAACCCAAGCTCAAAAATCTTTATAAGATTTCTAAGCTTTTCTAAGCTTATTCTACCCCTTAGAGTGTCTCTCACACTCTAAGGAAACAAAGAATAAAAAGAAAATGAAGTACAAATGATCACTTAGTTGATCTAAGATGTACAAAGTTAAGCTCAAACCTCTTTTACAAAGATAAGAGTGAAGCACACTTAAAAAGAGAACTTTTTAACACTTCTTGGCTGTAAACTTGCCCTTGGATGGTTCTCTTTTACATTTATGATCGTTTGAACCTCTATTTATACTTAGAGGATAGTTTCTAGCCATTAGAAACATTTTTAGAGCAAAAATAGCCATTATTTTATCTTTTAACAACTCTTTTCAAATTTGATGGCAATGCTTTGTTAATCAGTTAAATATGAGCTTTAACTGATTAAAGCTTTTCTGTCTTGTAGTCTACTTGCTTGTGTTACTAGTTAAAGGTGACTTTAACTGATTAAAAACATTCTGTTTTGAAACTTCTCCAACTAGCAGTTTTTCTTAATTGGTTAGTCCTCCCTTTAACTAATTGATGTTTCTTTTCTTTCAACTTTAACTAGTTGAAATAAGCATTAACCGATTAAAATATCTTCAAATTTGAATTCCTTCATTTGGCACCCTTTAATGGTCAACTTCATTTTGAATTTAAATTTTGGCACTTTTTAGGTACTTAAGTTTGATCGTTAATCGATTAACTTCGATTAATAACTTTTTGTTTTGTGTCCAATACCTTCTTAACTGATTAAGCCTTATGTTAACTAGTTAAGACTTTTCTACCTGTCCTTAGTGGAGCACCCAAAATTGCTTTAACTGATTAAGGATTCGTGTTAATCAGTTAAGACTAATCTATCTTTTTTAAAGCTTTTTCTTCTTTGCTTGTTTGACCAATTAACCCATCTTGTAACTAAACAGGCATCGTAACTTGCTTTCAATAACAAATAAATTAATAAATTTAAGCTTTCTTCTACATACTTAAACAATATGATTAGACATCAATGAATAAGGAATGTTTTCTTATCATAAAAAACATATGTAGTAAACAGTCGAAATTTGCTTATGGTCCAACCAATTTCGATGATTCTATACTAGCTCCTCCTCTTGAACTCAAGGATTATCAGCAAATGAAGGACTCAATGAAGAATATGGTTGCCAAGTAATCGAGTATCCAAGCGACCCTTAAAATGATCTTTCATAAGTTTCCACCTACTTTCAGGTCTTCATCACAGGAGTCCCAACTGCAAACATAGCCACAACCACAAGCAAGGTTGTACATACAGTTTTCTGATGATGCGGGAGAGGCACAACCAATAATAGATTTGGGGTATAATGTTGGATTTAAACATTTATATTCATTTTTCATTAGTTTGAAATACCATTTGTGTTTGTTTTTCATTGTATAATAAAATTTAAATAGTTTTAATACATATTAAAACATTTCAATATATTCATGTCAACTGTGACTAGGGAATACAGAAATACAAAATAATAAAAAAAAGTTTTAGGTGAAAACGATTTATCGACAGATAATATAACATGCTGACGGATTTCCATAAATATTTACCGACGGATGTTTTCCATTATCGACAAATATAAAGCTTTACCGACAGAATTGCCAACCAAAAGCATATGTCGGTGATCATTATCGATAAAAGTTGCTAACCAAAAGTTGAGTCACCGACCAGTCCTAATGCTGATGAATCTCAATATTTACTGACAAAATCGCCAACGAAAAACTTTGCTGGAGAATCTTCTGACAGAATATTCCATCGCCCATGAAATAAACATTATTGACGATGGTATTTCTAACAACCAGCCAACGAAAGTTTTTGTCGACAAATCCGTCGGTGTACCGTTTTACCGAGGGATTGTAACTCTTCACTAACAGAAGTTTTCGTTGATAAAGACCTTATTTTTTATGGTGTCTCTTTCAGTTGATCTACCACTTAGTCGGATTCGTTTCTTCAAAAATGCTTCGAACCTAAAAAAACCCAAGACTTTCTTTCTACACGAGTTCTTTTATACCCATTGCTATTATGTTGGTTTTAAAATTGATTTCTTGAGTTTTGGATTGATGTAAATTACTTTATATAATTTTTTGTATTTTTCCTTATCTTTGTTTAATTTTATTTTCTTCTTTTTCGTTTTTCTGTTTTTTCAAATTTCATATTTCATATTTTAAGATCCCAACAAAATGAGATATCTCCAACTACTACTTGCTAAGCGAAGAAAATAAAAAAAAAAGCAGTTTTTTATCTTTATTCACAAGAACAAATCATTTCAAATTAAAAAATTAAAGAATTACAAGTTTACAAAATTATCTATTTTCTTTCAAATTTTATCTTATAATCTCCACTGACAATGCGTATACTGATGAATATAATATAATTTTTATTTTTCAATTCTACCCAACAGATAGATGGAAAAAATAAATCGGTTTTTCAATTCTTTTTTTCGGCTTTCTAGATTTCCTATCAAGCACACCGAGATAAATCAAGATTATGGTTTCTCCCGATCCACTTTTCTTCTTTCCCATTTTTCTACCCTCCCTACCAAGCGAAGTCTTATGAAATTTTTTGAAAGCTTCAATATTGACAGTAAAATAAGTTTTAAAGAGTAAAGACTGAAAAGAATATAGTAACAACAATTTTAAAAGGAAAAATCAGCTGTGGTGCATATACCGTATACATATGAACCAAGTCTATATTACAGACTCCTTCAGAATATCTCCATGTAAACAAATTAAATCCATAAACCAAGTTAACCAAACTAGGAGCCTTCTCAAAACTTGTGGGGCAGCAAAATTTAAAAATAAAAAATAAAAATAAACAAATAAAGAACTCAAAATAAATATTAGAGGTGTTTCAAAATGCATAAACTAATAAATGCCTACCGATAATATTGATTTCCTTCTTGACCAAATTTGCTGTTGCAGTCATCTCCCAAGGCCCCCACATGCAGTAGAGAGCATCTTTCTAGTTGCTCCACCCGTTTTCTCATTCTCATTTACCAAAAGAGCTTCAGCAAAGCTCTTGGACATTTTTTTTACGAAATCATTAGGAAGTGACACAAAGTTCTGGGATTCACCAACAAAATCATCTGGAGAAGCGACCATGCTACTTAGCTGTCTAGCCTTCCTTTCCTGCATTGCTTTCTGCCGTTCTTCATAAAAGTAAAAATCATCTAGGATGGATGAATGACTTTCATAATTTTTAAAAATGTTCAACATCTCAATACCCTGCTCCAATTCCACCTGCAATATTATTTGATGCAGTGTAAGGCACCATTCAGAAGAGTTGTTGCAATGGAAGATGGGAAAGATTATACCTTACTTGATGTAAGCACAGTCAGATAAAATAAGTGCAATGGTGCGAAAACTAAATTCATTGGATGGCACATCATCAAGTCTTACATATCAGCATTGTACGTGAAATTTTGCTTGCATTCACAGTAACTCCTAACATAACAAGTTGTGCATGCAATACATGCTTACACACAAGTTGTTCAAACAGAAACAAGGGTTGCTTCTAGCTCTGATATGTACATTGTGCCTTGCAGTTTATCGAGTTATACATCAAAACATTTCAACAAAAATTATAAATACACCACCCTTATGACTTGAGAAGTACAGGCAAATAATGATGGTGGAAATGAAGTACACAAATTTCATGTTAGCTTGGCCAAATTCAATTCGATTCTAGACCAACATAATCATCTCAGCAGCTCAAGTAAAACAACCGCGATGTGAGGCCATAATGGCACTAAATTTGAATGTAACCGGAAATGCCAAGTATCACATCACCACTCAAAACTGGCTATAAAGTGTCAATCCCAAATGAATCCTTACCTCTTGAGTATCCCTACTGTTAGTTACTGGCTTGTTGTCATTATTTTCAAGCAGAATGTGGCGGAACTGACTGTTGGGGACATCTTTAATAATGTGCCACTTTACTGGGAATTGCCCCGACCACTTATCCTGAAGCCAATATTCCACGCTTTTGTCAAAGTCAACAGGTCCCACCATCTCAGCCACTCCACAAAACTGAGCACTAGCATTCACCTGCATGCATAACATATAAAGTGAAGCTAAGTTAGTTTCAATCCTCAATCATGATCTCTTCTTATAAATGAACCAGAAGGGAAGCACATGAATAAGGTGGTAAGCATTTCAACCTAATATTTACATTGCTCACCACATCCTAATCCTTGTTCATCATAATGCATTACCAGTTATTGTTATTCAACCAATTGTTTAATTAGGTTATATGACTGTGCATCAACTTTCATGTTTCTTGTAATCCACCTATCACCTAGAATACAATGCAAGGTAGATTACCGAAAATAGCAGAAAGACAGGCGATGTCACTTGTTTCTCTTTTGCCTCATGATAAGCAGTATCCAATTTTTTGTTGCCACTTGGGGTGCTTGCCCAGACACCATACTTTATGCTCTTGTGAATATTATCTTCACTATAAGATTTTATCACAAAGAACTTTGCATCCACATAGTCAGTGACAAAATTCTGTCGGTTGTATGATCCATTGCTAATGCCATTAGTTGGGCCATTCTTGCTGCTATCAACAATAAAACCTTTGGCGGTTATCTGACTTTTAGGCTTAAATGCCCTAGGTCCCTTGTTACGCTCACTTAATGTATCAAGTGTTACAGTACAACTACATGAAAAGTCCTTGCAGTTTCCCCCTTCTCTTGCTTCATCAAGCGAAGGCCAGTTCTGACCATTTATTCCTAAGCTAGAACTGGAAACACTGCCACAGCCAGAACTTTGATCACTTCGGCTACCAGTGTAGCTTATAGAGCCAGAGCCAGAAGAAGAAACAAAACCATAAAATGATCCTTTCAAGAAAGAAGCCTGCATAAGATTTAATTGTTAAATAATAGACTAGAACCCATCACTTGGGAAAGAAGCCAGCATAAGATTTAATTGTTAAATAATAGACTAGAATCAATCACTTAGCACTATCTATTTCAAACACATTGAATATAGTATTGACTTGGAAACCAATTAGAAACATCTCAGAATTAAAACCTAAAGATGAATCAAGGATGTAAATGTCACCAACTCACCATTCCACACAGAAATTCATGATTATGAGATGACATACAGGGCTTAGCAAATAAGCTACTACTTGAGCTACAAGTCCAAGAGGCACTCATAAAAAAGCCTCAAATCTTTTTAAGCTTAAAAAACACATGCTTAAAACAGATGCTGCTTGGAGAAAAGATGTGTAAAGCATGCTCTATACATGTTGATCCATTGAAAAAATTTTGGGTAATTTTGGAAGCCTTGTACAATTGTATCTATGTGTTGTGTCAACTGAGGTATGAACAAGTCAAACCTTTTCACAAACAACTTAGCCTCAACTTTTTCACAGTTGAGCTTGAGTAGGTGAGAGAGCCGAGTTCAAGTGTGCTTATACTTGGAAATACTTGTGTAAACAACTATTGTCCATGAATTTCATAAAGTTTCCCAACAAAAGAAAACATGTGTTTAAATTATTAAACAAAATAGGGATGGTTTTATTGTTGATTGAGAAATTTAAACACAAGGCATGCTTATTGGGAAGCCCCCAAACCTCATGCAATTGAGTCTTTTAGCTATTATTTTCAATTCAATGGAATTAATCAGATTAAAATATTCTGTTTGTAGACAGACTACTACTTGTCTCTACTGAACTGGCATCTAGCAGGATTTGCTATTCCTTTTTTGGGGCTGGGAAATGTTCGATCCTACCGTGATGATGTAGCAACTAACTAGCCAAGTTAAAAGGAATAAAAAGATCCCAGGAGCGCTTGAAACCAAATAGGATCAACAATAAAAACTAAAAACCAGAAGAAGAAAGATTCCTCTTTCTCTCACACCACCTCCATTGCCTCCTGCCTTCCTCCACTCCCTCTCCAGCAATGTGACCGCTACATAGTCTCTTCCCTCTCAACAAATCAAGGCAGAGTCAGATGCTACCAAAGGCAGATGGTTACAAAATGGCAGAAAGCTGAAGTTGATAGCAGCTTACTCAAAAACTCAATGGACAACAGAAAGCTTCCTACCTAAGTGCATAAGAATGAATATGAAACACCTTATTGCAAGAAATTGGAAGAGGAAAAGTGCACAAGTAAAAGAGAGATGTGTGGTAATGATAGGGGGTAAGAAGGAGAAATGAAGGAGAGAAGGTAGTCATAATGATGGTTAGATAGAGCAAGATAGTGCAAGGCACTAGTGATTGTCTTGGTGAGAAGAGAGTACTTGTCCCTTCAACTTTGATCTTTATCATTTCTTTAGATATAACTACTTGTCGGTTCTTGAATTTGAGCTCAGATTTGTTTTCTTTCCCTGCTTCTCCCTTAAAACTTGGCAGCTATACCCAGGAGCAGGTCTGGGATTTATGTTCAGTGGCACAAACTAACATATTTAATATTAAATATACAAAAAATATAAATGCAAATTAACTCAAGTGCAACAAAAATTGCTTTGCTAGGATAAAGATAATACATTACAAATGTTCTTTACAGATGTTTATCATTTGGAAGCATCGTAAAACTTTTTAATTATCTATAGTTCAAAATATATTTTCCTCTATATATGTAACCAAACAATCGTTCATTCAAGAATCCTGCTTCAAAATCAAAAATGTTTTTCCCAAAATATTATTTGGTTATTTCTCTAGATACACCAAATTATTTTAATAGTATAAAAATATTCAAATAGTAAATAAATTCTGTCATACTCACAAACTATCAATATACAAAGAAAGCAAATTACTTGAATATCTTCTAGTTTTGAAAGAAGCAAGTGGGCCCCTTTGTTTTTTTGGCATTTCTTTCATAAACTTACAGGTTCTTTTTTTACATTTGTTACATTTTACAACTTTTCTTTGGATGGGAAAAGCAATGTGAGGTAGAAAACAACTTTTTGGCTTATAAATATTTTTCACTTTTAATGTTTTGTAGTTTTCCAAATCTTTGGAGGGTCCCATGTCAATAAGAAATTAATTATAAAACCTTATTTTATTAATATTTACATATTATAACCTATTATTTTGCAAAGTGAGTCACTCTTTATAATAATTATATTTTATTTTTTGTCAATTCCAGTGGCGGTAGATATAAAGGAGCTAAAATTTCTAGCTATTTTTATAATATAATCAAAAGGACATTAAAACTTCAGTGGGGGCAATTTCCCCCACCCTAGATCCATCCCTGGCTATGCCAGCCAACCACATCATTAATATAAGAACCATTTCTCCTTACAGGTGCCAATTAAGCCAACTTAACAGAGCACATGTGATGTTTTCCATCCATAATCTATTTAATTGTACCAAGATTAAAAATCTATTTAATTGTACCAAGATTAAAGTCCAATAACCTGCTTATTCCCCCATCACCCCTTCCCCCTCCCCCCCCTCCTCCCCACAAAAAATATAGAGAAGCTCAATTACAAGTAATAGCATAATGCCTGATTTCATTAATGATATATGCTTTGCTAGTTGCTTATAGCAGACATGCAAAGTTTCTGGAAAATAGGGAATGAATGTTCCAAAATTATCAATGGCCATTTACAATCTCCAAATAATGCTGTTTTTTTTTTTTGGATAATTAAATAATGCCAGCTTCTGACAACCTGAAAATATGTGATAGGTAGAAAACTAACCATTCCAATGTCGTTTGAAGGAAACTCTAGTGAACCAACTCGTTTTGGAGAAGCTGCTGGATATGATGTCTGAAACAAAGAACTCTTCCCAATAAAAGGCTTTGAACAGTCTGAGCAGAATCCAGCAGCCCCAAACCCATCAAATCCTTGATATTGCATGCAATGCTTGCCAGAGTTTCCCAGGAAGTTGCTTCTTCCACCATATGATCCTGATGGAGGGAGATAATTTGGTCTCAGGCCAAATCTTTTTCCATCCAGTTGTTGCTCAATATTCACAGGAAACTCTAGATGAGAAAATTGAGCCTTTGAAGTAACATTTGGAATGTTTAGAGGAACTGATGGCTGGTGATAAGATGAATCTGAGGTAGGGAAATGCCTTGTAGTGGGTAACCAACTAGGATCCCCTACAAGAGGCAGCTGAGATGAAACTGGAACATAAGGTCTATGTGGCATTTGAGAGCTGTGCCTAAAACCATGAAATCCAAGAGATGCAGTTTCATTGTAGATGCCCTGTGTGAGGTGAAGAAAAAGAAATGCCTTTTTAAGATATACTGGTAGAAAGAAAGGTAGAACTAATGAAAGGGAAACCATAGAAGGTTTACACACATGAAAGCCACTTTCCAAGCCCTCAGCGCTCAAATATGGAAGGAATGAACCCTGTTTATCAGCTGCATCTTGCAAGCAGAGAACTTCATGAGTAGTAAGCAAAATAAGAAAGAGCATTATGTGACAGTGAAAAACAGTATTCCGTATTCCATCATCCATGATTGTGCTAACTAGCTATCTAAGCAACCTTGATCCATAGATTTACATATCACGCCTCACATTCAATTTAGAGTCCCCCTCAATGGAATCTAAAAACGGGCCCTTTTACATTCTATATACTAACAACAAAACATCAACCTTAAAAAATCCAACAATCATGCAACTATCAAAGCATTCTAGAAGCACATTCCTGCAAGTTCACTACAGACTTGGAGATAATTTGATGAAAGTTTTACCTAATCCTAGGCCAATATGGAAAAAATTCTACAGTATCAAACATGGATAAATGATAATACTATATCAATCATAAAATAATGATAAAAAGAAGTTCTTTGTTGTGCTGCTTGTATAGATTTTATCTTCAAAGCTCACCAGTAGCTTCCCCACATCACTATAGGTAAGACAAGACATATATTGAAGACATTTTGATTTCACTTTCACCCAAAGGTCCAAAATATATATACAAGAAGAATTGCTAATTGCAAAATAAAATACCCTTGCAATTGGCAAAAGAATGAATATCTCTTTCCTTAAAAATATCCAAGTTGTAATCTTGTATAAAACTACACATAATCAAAGCTAAGTTTATATAAACAAGATAATTTTTTTATGACAAATGCAGAGGACTAACCTTCAAGATGGAATTGTGCCTCGGTGGAATAGGCATTAGACAAAAAGGTTGTCTTAGAGTCAACCACAGTGGGCATGAATCTTGACTGATCCGCACCGTCCCTCAAGGGACCAACTGTAACCAAATCCTGCTTTGAAAAAGAACAATAAAAAAAATTAATCATATCTTCAGCTATAGCCAAAGGATACTAGCAACAGTCAGCAGATTGAAAATGACAATATATAACCCAGTCAAGGCAACCGACAAAAAATAAGCACTGCATGCAATAATATACCTTATCAGTCAACAGGTTGCGATTAGCAAGGTTGTTGTTCCTATCCAGAACCAAAACGTTCAAAGCCTCCGCAGAGTCTAGAATCCCACGAACATTATCAATTTCTTGGATTAACCAAACAAATAATGTGTGCATGTATGCAAACAAGTGCGCCAAACATTGAAACATAAAAACCCAGGAATAGATAAAAACTTTTAAAGAAACATGAATTTTTGACTATGGAATGCAGAAATTCACCTCGCAGGAAAAAAAAAAGTGTGTTAAAAAAAGGATATATTAATATCAGTTGCCAAACATTAATTATTTCTACGATCAACTTTAATAAATCCTTCGGAAATGGCAAACCAATCTCGTACTAGATTCTACATTTCTCATTCGCTCGTTCCTTCAATTCAAACAAAAACAAAGAAAAGAAAGGCCATAATTTGTCGGAGCAACATTGAAAAATAACAGCCTAAAAAGATGGCATCAACTTTCTCTCTTCTTTTTTTCTCTTTTCGTTTGCTGAGATTATGATTTGAAGAGTGACGTACCAGCAGAGGTTAAGCGATCAGAACTTTGGTGAGCCATTGTCATAAACTACAGACCAAACGATATATTTATGTGTATTTGTTAGAGATAGGAAGCTTTTGTTTGGTAAAATTTTGGTGAAATATTTTTGGCTGGGAATCGGGAGAGAGGGGTTTGGGGCAGAGTTGATAGAAATTAACAGGAATTGCTTCGCTTTTTTCGTGTTTGTTTGGTGGAGTGTGGGTATGCTAAGAATAGTGAGGAGAAGGAGAAGAGAGAAGGGCAGACCTTGGGAGTGATGAAAGGAGAGGGAGGAAATAGGAATAGGAAATATCTGCGCGTACGCAGAGTTGGCGAAACTCCACTAGTCCACCTGCTCCCTCTAGCACTCTAACACCCCGTCCCCTCCAAATCCAGCAGTTTTTCGGTTACGTCACTCTACGTTACTAATTTAACTTCTAGTATTGGCATGCCTACATTATCTGAGATAAATGGGAGAAAACTAGAAAATAAGAAAGAAAATTATAATATTCTTGCAAGCTAATGTCAATACTAAACATAATTATTATTTTATTTTATATATGTTAATCCAATGAAAGGAATTTATATGGTCAATTAAGGTTTAATTTTTGCAAAAATTATTTTAAAAATAAAATTTTGAAGACATAATATTTAAAAAAGCTCTTAAATTATTTAAAAAAATTTAAATAAGCTCTTATACTTTTTATTACATTCAATCAAACTCTTATTTTTTATTTCAAGTCAAATAAACTTTTTATAACTAATTATTGATTTAGTCAAAATATTTATTATCATTTTATGCCACATGACGCTACCGTGACATACTAAAATATTATAATTGATGATGATATGACATATTAATTTAACATGAAACTATAATTATGCGATATTTTTCACCATTCACATCAACGTCATGTTAGTATAATATGGATATAAAATGAAAATTAGTATTTTGATTAATAAAAATTAGTTAATCATTACTCATAAGGGTTTATTTGATTCAAAATAAAAGTATAAGCACTTAATTGAATAAAATAAAAAATTTTAAATTTAAATTTTNTTTTAAAATTTTTTTAATAATTTTGGAACTTATTTGAATATTATGTCAATTTTGAATGTATTAAGTTGACGTGAGATACTGCATCAATAAAATCATTTGACGAGTAACTTAATTTTAGATAAAATTTGAAAATATCTCTATCTATATTAACAAAAAAATATTTATTTATTTTATATAAAAGTTATACCATACATTTCATCATGTATAAACTAATAAATTTAATTTATTAATTATTACATAAAAATATCATTTACTTTTCTATCTAAATGTATTTTCTTTTTTGCTTTTATAAAAAAATCAAGAATTAAGTCAAATCAATTTCGTTTATTTTTTTTTATAATGTGAAGAGATAGGTAGAACATAAATCACTTTTAGATTTTTTTTTCTATTTATTTGATGTATAATACACTTCTTTAGGTCTTTACGAAATATAATGACTTTTAAGAGAAATTAGAAAGTTGATTGTTTAATATGTTTATTTATTGATTCAATAAAAGTTAAAATGGCTTCATTGGATGGTTCAAGAATGCACTTGGGTCGTGAAATCCTACTGGAAGAATCAAAATGAAAAAGAAAAAACAAAAGAGAAATGCAATATGTAAAAATATTTTTATATCATTTGAAATGCAATTTCTTGAAAACCGTAGCAAAAAAATATTAAAAGTTAAATGTTTTCTATCTAATTACTGCCTAGGTTGTCATCATACATCATTATTATACATCATTATAACAATTATTAACTATGTCTCGTTCATTGAACTATGGCAAAATTTTAATACAAATTTTTGCTTCTTAAACATGACTATTATACTAATTGTTCAAAAGTTTGCTTATAAATTTTTGTATTTAAAAAAAAGTAATAAATTTTGAATTTAAACCCTCAATTTTTTTTGTACATTTATTAACTTTAACTTTTTGAACTAATTTAAGGTAACAAACAAATGACACATATCACATTAAATTCAATTATAGACTATTACTCTACAAACCATCGGTAAAATTTTAAAATTCACAAATGGAGTTAAAATATTGTCAGATGTTTTTTTATTTATCATATATAGTTTATAATGTATTTAAGGGTTTTTTTTTATCTAATGATAGTGTATAGTTTAGGTCACTAAATACTAACATCTCATTAATGAGGTAAAACTAAAAATTTTTAAGAACTTAAACTTAAAAATTCAAAAAATTTAGTAATTAATTAAATGGAAAACAAAAAAAAATTCTCTATGACTTCCTCCCAAACTTCTTTTATTGTTCTCCTCTCTTTCATCCCTCCTTAACTCCAACATCTTCTTCTCCCTTCTTCACATTCCATTAAAAATAGATTTAGCAAAATTACGGAACTTCAAGAGATTTCAAGATAATTTTTACTGGTTGATTTTAATGATATATTTTTTAAGTGATGTCTACATTTGATTTAGGATTATTTCAAATACCTAACTCTCTCTCTCTCTTAGTGTGAAACCCCATTTCTTAAATTAGGCTAGAATTGCAACCTTACTTTATTTGGTGAGCTATTAATTTAAAGTTTTTGAACATGATTATAAAACCATTTTAACTTAGAAAATTCATGTTTTGATAACCAAATGTGTTTGATCGAAAGTTGTGGCCTTGGAAGGTCAAATGGGATGATTTTGAACTCAAAAACAATATTCTATACCAAATCAATCAATACATGCTCATTATGTATCAATAGATCAAACCCAGAAAATGATTCTGAAGAACATCTATGGACAGATGATCTCATCTATCGATAGATGGCCAAATCTATCGATAGATAGACTCAATCTATCAATAGATTAGGCCTAGACTGAAAAAATAAGGCATTTTGATCTTTTCCCACTCATTTTAAAAGCCTTAAACCTTTTTTACTTTTCTCCATTTGGAAAACAACGAAGTTTTTCCTTGAAAACCCAGCCACCCTCTTCCTTTTTTCTCTCAAATCTTGTCTTCAACAAAACTTAAGGATTTCAAGCTTTTAAAAGTCATTTTCAAGCTTAGACTTTGATTCTAAAGAATGGAAGGTAAAGTTCACTATTTTAGACTTTTAAATTTAAAGATTGATTTGTAGAGATTTATAAGTTCTTATAAATTTGTTTTACTCATGAAAACTTAGGTTTTGAGTTGGTTTTGGAACTCTTAAGCTCACCAAGGCAAAGTTGCTTAAACTTTAGTGACGAGCAGACTTAAATCCTTTAGTTGGAGTTAGATTAGCTACTGATTTGTTGAGTATGAGTTGCTAGATAAAATTTATGGAAGGATTAGGTGATTATTAGTCTAAGATTATGTTATAGAACTAAGTGCCAATGATGGAAAACTTAATGATAAGTGTTGTGGAGAAGGTTTGAATTTTTGAAAAACCTAGTGTCTAACGAAAGGTCTTAGAGAGCAAGACACGCTTCTGTGGGGTGGGTAAAGGTGGGCAAAGGCTACGTTTTTAATTATTTTAGTATAATTAAGCATGCCTATTCTACAACCTTGCATATGAATGAATTTCAATGAGTTTGTGCTGTGAATAAAGGTTTACAAGTATGTTTTGATGAAAACCATAGACTAAGTATATTTAGTCTACTATGTATTAGTTTTGAGCATAGAAAACAAACCTTTCAAAGTTTTGTCATCTCAAACATCTCATTTGTCTATGATTGATGTATGGTTGATGGTTTTAAATGTTAATGTGAGAAATGAATTCTCATTAGTAAGGCCATGGTATTTATGGTCATTTTATCTTATAGTTGTTGATATGGTTGATTGACTATGGTTATATGATGTCTTAACCTTTTATTGGTCCCAAAAAGCGTGCTAGAGGGGGTGAATAGCATTTTTGGAATGACACTAAAATTCCTTCCAAGTAAAGAGTTGATTAATGGAATTTGAAAATGGAAGTTTAAAGCTTGCTAGAGGAATGATTTAAGTGCTAAGAGTAAGAAGAAAATAATAAAAGGTAGACAAAACACAATGATTTATAGTGGTTCGGTCCCCTTAACCTACATCCACTACCTTGATCTCTCAATCAAGGATTTTCAAACCAATTCACTAAAATCAGTGGCATTCCCAAGCTTCCACCAAGCTTTTACAATGGCTTTTCACGGGTTCAGCCACAACCTTTAACAATGATTTTTTCCGGGATCAACCAAAACCTAAAACTAACTTTTGGCTACCACAACAACAAAGCTAACCCAAGCTTGATCAACCCCTTAGAGTGTCTCTCACACTCTAAGTAAACAAAAAAAAAAGAGAAAGGATGAAGTACAATTGATCACTTAGCTGATCTAAGATGTACAAAGTTAAGCTCAAACACTTTTTCAAAAGATGGGAGTGAAATACAAATGTAAAGAGAAGGTTTTTAGTCTTCTAAGCTTAAAATCATTTTGGATAACTTCTCTATCTGATTTTTGACTGTTGAAGAGGCTTTAAATACTTATAAAATCACTTCTAGTTATTGGAGACAGAAGTTAGGCATTTTTTGTCGTTATTTTGTCCTTTTTTGATTAAATTCAAAATTTTGACAGTGAGCTTTTAGTTGGTTAACCATACTTCTTAGTCGATTAAGTCTTCTCTGTCTCGCAGTCTGCTTTACTTTCTTAATCAATTAAGAGCTTATTGTTTCTAGAGCAACTAGCTTCACC
Organism: Theobroma cacao; assembly: GCF_000208745.1. Classification (NCBI taxonomy): domain Eukaryota; kingdom Viridiplantae; phylum Streptophyta; class Magnoliopsida; order Malvales; family Malvaceae; genus Theobroma; species Theobroma cacao. The sequence goes on along the minus strand of NC_030851.1, from coordinate 16,721,257 downwards.
AACTTTTCTTTGTTTGATTAATTCTTCTCTTAGCTTGTAACACTGATATTCCATTTTCCTTAAATAGCCATGAGATATGTTAGTCATCCGAGACTTTTTGAATTGTTCTTCACAAATTTGATTACCTTCATTTTGGATCTTCACTTTTGGATTTTAGCTAACTAACGCCCTTGGTTAACCGACTAAGAGCTTTTGTTTATATCTAGCACTCGCTTAACTGATTAAATCTTATGTTAACCAGTTAAGACCTTTCAGCTTGTCCTTAGTGTAGCGCCCATAATGCTTTAATTGATTAAGCATTTGTGTTAGTCAGTTAAGACTAATCTGCCTTCATTAAAGCTCTTTCTTCTTTACTTGTTTAACCAATTAACCCATCTTGTAACTGAACAAGCATCTTGACTTGCTTTCAAATACCAAATATATTAATGAATTTAGGTTTTCTCTTGCACACTTAAACAATAATTAGACACCAATGACTGGGAATGTTTTGATATCATAAAAAATATATAGAGTTAACATTCTCTCTCTCTTATTTTTGATGATGACAAAACACTCCTAGATTAAGCGTGCAATGTTAATGTTCAATATGAATGCTTTAAATTTTTATGCATAATGAGTTACTCCCCCTTAGTCAATGCATCTAGTTTTGTTTAAAGATTTGCAATAAACTATTTATAATATCCACAATAGCTAAGCAAGATATATTGAATATCCATAATAACTAGCACATAATATTCAATAAACCCATAACTAAGCATCACATACATAAATTAAACATGAAAACCTATCACACTCAATTTAACTTAGTTTTCCTTCTCTCCTTTTTTGTCATCATTAAAAAAGATATTCAAAACTCCCTCTTAATGAATGCATCTAGATTTTCCTTTAATCTTTAAATCAAACTTTATTAAATAGGTATCATAAGCACTCATATACTTAAGTCATATAAGCTTATAGATATAGTTCAATAACTTCAAGAGTCAAGCTTATAACTATATAAGAACAGATGTATGGGAGTTAAATCATTTCAAGAACTTGTCAAGGATCACTCAAATAATGTTCAAGCAAATTTGATCACTTTGTCATAATCAAAACTATAATAATTTTAAAGCTAACAATCTCCCCCTTTTTGATATGACAAAACTATGAGCATAATTTGCACTTGAAATGATTTTAAAATCTCCCCCTCAACATATGAATAAAATTAAATTTGCTCATAAACCTTCTCCCCATTTTTGTTATATCAAAAAGGTTAAAAAGAATGAGCATTAAACACATAAGATCGAAAAATAGAGGTTAGCAAAATCCATCAAGAATATAAGCATTAAGACCATGAATATGTAACCATAAAGTCACCAAGTCATCATATATCTACACTTAATATCCTCAACCAAGTCATTAAGAAATATACCCATTAAGCACATTCAAGTATTAATTCATCAAGAGAATCATCAATAAGAAAGCCACACGTATATATATACATACATATATATATGTACATATATATATATATATGTATGTATATATACATACATATATATATGTACATATATATATATATAAGCGAAATGTGGACATAATAATTATGAAGTTCAAGAAAGATAATCATAAAGATGTTCAATTAGCACATAAGCCATATTTCAACTCCAATACCAAGTGTTAAAGCTCAATATACCAATTGATAGATATAAGTAAAATCTCTCCCTTTGTAAAAGCACAATATCAATTATGAGAGATAGAATCATTTTAAAGCTCATTATATCAATTGGTAAGGCACCGGTAAAGACTTCCCTTATCATTAAGCATTCCAAACATATCAACTTCAAGGCCTAAAACATTTAAGAACGATATGATCAATTTAAAGCTCAAGAGAGAGAAAAGGCAATTATAAAGCTTGATGTTAATTTTAAAGCTAGATCCTAATTGAGATAACTTAATACTTTATATTAATTATGCATTTCAACATTCAAGTTTAAGTGAGAAGCAATATAAGGCAAAATATCTATTTTGGTGTTTAAAAAGATGTTACCTTAGCAAAGAATACCAATTGTTGAATTCTCAACTAACTTTGTTGTTGAAGATCTTAATTCCTTATGATATTAAGGACAATGATTGACTCCCCCTTAAGAAATCATAAACTCAACACAAATTGTTGGAGATCCTCAATAGATCAAATTTAGGAGAGAAATCATGAGCCTAGAATAAATGAGCATTCAAATGGATATTCAATTTATTTCCCTGATACTCAAGTATTCATGGAACTAAAAAAGTATGAGCATTTGAATAAATGTTCAACATATGCATCAAATACTCATAATTTCAAGAAGTATTTGCAAAATAGTTCCTAGGCATGTTTAAGGTATCAATAGTCTTCAAGCATCATTCTCAATTATCATCAAGTATTATCAATCTTCATCAAACATTCATTATTTATTCTTAATATCAATCAGCCAAGCAATATTAACCAATCATTTCTAGGAAATTCCTTGATTCATATATAAAAATAGCAACTCAAGGAGAAATTAAAAAAAATCATCATTAAGCATTATTTAGTGAGTATTCTTCCAAATTATTTTCAAGCGGTCATTCATCCAAGTCATTTTGAAGCAAGCATTGCAAGATGTATTCTTTAAATTATATATGAAATTATCAATTCAAGGCGAACTTTCACAAAAGGCATATCATTATTAATAAAGCATGACTAAAGCATTTTGCATTTATTGTAATCATGTATGAGAGTTATGATCAAATAAGCACAAACGTGATTATAAGAAATAACATGGCTGTCTTCCTTAATCGTGATTCCAATTCTGTTCATCAAAATGCAAGCATGAGTTCAATATAGACATATACCCATTCAAAAAATATGCAACCATTGAAGTTCAAGATACATGCAATTTCTCAATAATTCATGATTCATCAGTGATATCAATTGTTAGAGAATATTGAAAGTAGAGCACTCAACTCATAAATACATTCAAAGTGAACATTCAATCATCAATGAATACCAATTATCAAGATTCAAGAAAGAGATATTTAATCAAAGCACATTAGGTATTCATTGCTAACTAAAGCTATAGGCCATATTTTATTTGCAATGTCAAGTTGTTTATGGTGACCTATAAGCTAAAGTTGCATGCACACAAAATCTTTAGATCATGTAAATGTTCAGGCTCAATGAAGACATAGTTAACATTTAAATGCATATTCAAAATAAATTTTAACTATGTCAACTCACAAAATATGACATGATCAAACTTGACAATTAAATTCATATTCAAATGCATAGCTCAAGTCAAGTCTTAGACTTCAAACCTTAAGGTCAAGCATAAAGAAAAATCATATAAACATGTGTCTTGACCAATATGGTTGATGAACCAAGAATATTTTCATTAAGTTCAATGAGTTCATCCTAATCGAGTTCGCATGCATAATTATGAAATGAATTTTAAAACAATCATTTAAGCACAAACGTAAAATGTATTTCAAGAATAGTTCCTAGATTTTGAACATTTCAATTTTCATGAGAAGATATTATCTATATATGCACATGAAAATTTAATCAGTTTAACAAATTCAAGTATTGATGAACAATTTCTCATATTTCTATTTTGCCTTTGTAAATACATGAGAATTTATGGAATCAATATGAGTGTCATGCTTGGGAATAGATGGATTTAAGCAATCAAGAAAGTTTTCCCATTTTTCAACAAATGTTGCAATTTCAAGAATATGTACTTGCACCAAATGATCATGAGAGTATACATAATGCATGTTTTTAAGAGTCAAAAATTATCTTTGAAAAGGAAATTCATGGAAGAAAATATTGCAATGGACAAGAAGTAAAGTAAGAAGACATTTTGGAACTCAAAACCTGTCCATTTTGGCTTTACAGCACTTAAGAGTCGACTATATATCCTTGAGGGTCCATTTTTTATCATTCCAGCAGCATTGTTTGTATTTTGTTCTCCAATAGTCGACTTGCTATGCTTAGGAGTAAATTATGCTTGATTTCTGCATATTGAAAAGCTAGAAAAAAGTGCAAAACATGCAATGTTCCAAGGTATAATGATCTCAAGACATGGATTTGTGTGAGAACAATTTAAAATTTTATTTCAGCCATGTTTAGAGCATCATTTTGCACATGTATGATCAAAGATTCTTCAAGAAAAACATATGAACTCAAATTTTGGCTTTTATTGTTCATTGTTCACAAGTGCTAAAAAGTTGAAATGCTCATTTGAAGAATCATGTCTCTAATATGCTTAAACAGATTCAATTTACATCATGATGTGTGACTATGACTTATAACATGTATAAGAAGCATTTAAACAATGTTTAAGCATAGTAAGCATCAAATTTAACATTTTAACAATTTTTTAGCATACGAACAAAAATATACTTGAGGTTATTGAAGCATTCATTTGCAACAAGAACAAGATATAATGGCATTTTCAACACAAGGTATACTTGTTCAAGTTATATATCATTGAAATCATTGTAATTTCAAGGATGTCAAACATTGCAACTAGAACTGTTCTTTTGCTTGAAAAATGCCATCAATGTCAAATTATCACACTAAAGATCATGCTTAAGAAATCCCTTTCAATCAATTTCATAAATCATGAGAGAAATATCAAGCAAAATGGGATTTATGCAATTCATGTATCAATTCAATTTTGCTCAACCATGTTATATCATCAAAAACAATAAATCAATTACAATGAAAGAGAATAAAAAGATTTTTCAAGAAAATCAATTGATAAGGATTTAATCTTTCTTTACAAACTTTTCAACTTGAAACATTCAAGATTAGACATCTTCGTGAAAAATCATGAGCTCAATATCTCTCAATTAGGTTCAATTATGCTTTAAATGATTTATGAAATGTGTAATGAGCATAATGAATCGTGTTTATGTATGTCAAGGGCCATTTTCAAATATTTCAGAATCATATGTCAAAAATGCTCTTATGGCCATTCAAGTTTACATGCAAGCATGCACATCCAATAAGAACAAGTCAATAAGTATTTTCATCATGAAACAAACTTGTCCAATTGATAAATCATTATAAACTTAAGGATGGCAAACATTTTTCTCATATATGCTCATTTTGCTTTAAAAGTACTAATTAAAGTAGTCAAAATTTTCAAGCTCATTATCAACCATCTTGAACTATTCAAGCAAGTTCTAGAATGTAAATTAAGATTGTTCAAATGGTCAACTTATGTTAGGCACAAGGAAATCAAGGACAATTTTTTTTTAATTCAATTTTCATCAGTTTTGGCTACTTGAATAGGTGTGAGTGTAAGTCATCAAGTATGCTTAAAAATCATTTTTCCTCAAAGAAGTAGTATGGAAATAATTTCACAAAACATGAGGAAATTTTATAGAAACAATTTTCCATAATCAAGCAATCTTGATAAAACAATTTTCTCAAATAAGAATGATGATATATTCAAGATCAAATATAAGTACATACTCAATCTTTAGATTCATACTTCCTTGCAACTTATAGCATGTATCATATCAAATCAAGTTGCATACCCAAGATTTATCAATAAAGCTCAAGGAATTATGTGCTTAATATTTAAGCAAGAATAAGCAACCAAAGTTTTCAATTAAGAAAAGCAAACAATTTTAGAAACCAAGCTAAATCAATGAAGCATTCAATAAATAAGCAATAGAAAATCTCATTTAAACAAACAAAAGGCTTTTAGCATAGAGATCGCCCATTTTCCTTTATGTGTGACTAGAGAGCATTAATTCTTCAAGAATTGTTCCTCCTCGCTCTAGCACACCTACAAGAGACATTTTTTCATTTGATTTTTGGTATCCAAATTTCTTTGGATTCTTGAAAGTTAGTCTTGTTGCACAAAGTTCCTTTTGGAACCCACACTTGTTTAAATTTGTAAGGTACATATTTTTTAATTGGACAAGTGAATGAACAATAACTATAAAATGTGCAATGATTGTATTTGGTCATTTTGGAAGATGAGGAATTCATGGAAGCCTTTTGTTTCTCATTTAATAAATATTCAAATTTCCTTTCCACATCAACATTTCCTTTTTCCAAAATATCAATTTTCTTTTGGTAAGCTTCAAAATCCTTTTCCAAATTTTCATTTGCTTTTTCCAAGTCAATTTTTGTTTTCATCAAAAATTCATTTTCAGCATCAAGTATGGAAATAATTTTCTTGTGCTTCATATTCATTTTCTCAAACTAAAATGCTAAATCTTTAAAAGTATCATGCAATTCATTAAAAACATATGAATTAAGTTCACAAGATGAAGAAATTACCTTTATCTCTTGAAGAGCCATGAGGCATAATTCAATTTGATTTGAGGATTCATCTCCACTTGATTCCTTGTCTGCATTTGCCATGTTGCTTGTTGAGCATTGATTCTCACAAGACTTGTCTTCCAATTTCATTTCCTTCTTTGTTTCTTCATATAACTCTACTAATTTTTTCTATACTTCCTTAGCACGTTTGCACATGAACACATTATTATATTCTTTATAATCAAGTGCACAAATGAGAGTGTGGATGGCCTTAGAGTTGATTTGTACTCTCCTCATTTCAGCTTTAGTCCACTTACTTCTATTTTTGGGAGTTTTCTCACCATTTGCCGAATTAGTAATCATAGGGATGAAAGGACTATCTGTAATGACATCCCACATCTCATAATCATAAGCCTTAACATAAATGGACATTCTAGTACTCCAATAAGGATAGTTTGATCCATCAAATATAAGAGGCATATTTATGCATTGACCCTCAGAATCAACAGATTTTTCTAAAGCCATTTGTATCTCCTCTAAGGATGTTAAGCCTTAAAAATGAGGGTTAGACTCTGATACCACTTATTGAACGTGCTAAAGGGGGGGTGAATAGCACTTTTGGAATGACACTAAAATTCCTTCCAAGTAAAGAGCTGATAAACGAAATTTCAGAAATGGACATTTAAAGCTTGCTGGAGGAATCATTTAAGTGCCAAGAGTGAGAAAAAAATAAAAGAAGGTAGACAAAACATAATGATTTATAGTGGTTTGGTCCTCTTGACCTACATCCATTACCTTGATCTCCCAATCAAGGATTTTCAAATCAATTTACTAAAATAAGTGGAATTCTCAAGCTTTTACCAAGCTTTTACAATGGCTTTCCATAGGTTCAGCCACAACCTTTAACAATGGTTTTTCACGGGATCAACCAAAACCCAAAATGGCTTCTTACAAGCTTAGCCACAACCTTTAACATTAGTTTTTCCTGAGATCAACCAAAACTCAAAACTAACGTTTCTAAGGCTTAGTTAGAACCTACCACAACAACCAAGCTAACCCAAGCTTGATCAACCCCTTAGAGTGTCTCTCATACTCTAAATAAATAAAAAATAGAGAAAAGATAAAGTACAATTGATCACTTAGCTGATCTAAGATGTATAAAGTTAAGCTCAAACACTTTTTCAAAAATTGGGAGTGAAATACAAGTGTAAAGAGAAGGTTTTTGGTCTTTTAAGCTCAAAATCACTTTGGATAACTTCTCTATCTAATTTTTGACTATTAGAAAGGCTTTAAATACTTGTAAAATCACTTCTGGCAGTTGGAGATAGAAACTAACCGTTTGAACTATTATTTTGTCCTTTTTTGCTTAAATTCAAATTTTTAACAGTGAGCTTTTAGTTGGTTAACCATACTTCTTAATCAATTAAGTTTTCTTTGTCTCGCAGTCTGCTTTACTTTGTTAATCGATTAAGAAAGACTTTAATCGATTAAGAGCTTACTGTTTCTAAAGTAACCGGCTTCACCAACTTTTCTTTGTTTGATTAATTCTTCTCTTAGCTTGGTAACACTGATATTCCATTTTCCTTAAACAGCCATGAGATATGTTAGTCATTTGAGACTTCTTGAATTGTTCTTCACAAATTTGAGTGCCTTTATTTTGGATCTTCATTTTTGGATTTTAGCTAACTAATTCCCTTGGTTAACCGACAAAAAGGCTTCTTTTTATATCTAGCACTCGCTTAACTGATTAAATCTTGTGTTAACCAGTTAAGACCTTTTTGTTTATCTTTAGTGTAGTGCCCAAAATGCTTTAATTGATTAAGGATTTGTGTTAGTCAGTTAAGCCTAATTTGTCTTCATTAAAACTTTTTCTTCTTTACTTGTTTAACTAATTAACCCATCTTGCAACTGAACAAGCATCTTGACTTGCTTTCAAATACCAAATATATTAATGAAAATAAGCTCTCTCTTGCACACTTAAATAATATAATTAGACACCAATAAATAGGAATATTTTGCTATCATCAAAAACATATATAGTCAACATTCCCTTTCTCTTATTTTTTATGATGACAAAACACTCCTAGATTAAGAGTGCAATGTCTTTGTTCAATATGAATGCTTCAAATCTTTATGCATAATGAGTTGCTCCCCCTTAGTCAATGCATCTAATTTTCTTTAAAAATTTGCAATAAACAATTTATAATATCCACAATAGCTAAACAAGATATACAATGCCCATAGTAGCTAAGCAAGATATATTGAATATCCATAATAACTAGCACATAATATTCAATAAACCCATAACTAAGCATCACACACATAAATTAAACATGAAAACCTATCACACTCAATTTAACTTAGTTTTCCTTTTCTCCTTTTTTGTCATCATTAAAAAGGATATTCAACACTCCCTCTTAATGAGTGATTCTAGATTTTCCTTTAATCTTTAAATCTGACTTCAATTAATAGGAATCATAAGCACTCGTATACTAAGTCATACAAGCTTATAAATATAGTTCAATAACTTCAAGAGTCAAGCTTGTAACTATGGAAGAACAAATGTATAGGAGTTAAATCATTTCAAGAACTTGTCAAAGATCACTCAAATAATGTTCAAGCAAATTTGATCATTTTGTCATAATCAAAACTATAATAATTTTAAAGCTAACACCTTTTAATATGTCAGTGATTGGAATCACCCCTTTATTGGATTGAATTTTGAATATGGGATTGTTTGTATTGTGATTGAGGGAGCTTATCGAGATAAGGTCTAGTAGCTAGTAAGGGTAATTACTAACCATTATGCACAATGAGTTACAACTTGAGCTGGTAGAGGTAATTTCCCAAAACTTGTTAGATATGGTAATTAACAGAGTTCTACCATTTTCTTTTGTGGTCGGTGACTATATGTTCTGGACCTTTCTAGTGTGACAACACTAGATGATTTTCTTTCCCTTAGCTAGTGCTCTAGGGTTTCTTTGACGTGATGTCTAATGTGATGAATTTGTATTATGGATGGTGCTTATTTGATGTTTGAACATTGGTTACTTGACTATGGATGACTAATAGCCTTAGTTGATGTCCTAGTGATGAGTTTTATGTTGAAAATTTGAACTCCATGCTTGAACTATCAATACTTTCGAGAAAAGTATCAATAGATAGCTTCCATTAACCCTTAAGTTGCATTTTATTTGCTATTTATCGATAAATCAAGCAAATCTATTGATACTTCTAGGCAAGTATAGAAAGATCGAGTTTGTTTTGGGCTATTTCTTTACTTTTCAAAGGATTTTCTCAGTGCAAATGATTTGGTTTTATAATTAAACCTTTGGAATACTTGTTTATGTATTTTAAACATTTTCAAATTGATTTTCAGCAACCAATTTCAATTAAATCACTTGTATCAGTTTACAACATTTGAATTCTTTTGAAAGGCTTAGAAATCATTTAACAAACTATAGTTTATAAAAACATTTTACTATCCTTGATTCATTTGAAAGACAACAGACTTGGAGACTATGGGATTATTTGGTCCATGATTCGTTTGGAAGTTAACAGACTTGGAAACTATGTGGATATTTGATACTTGGTTAAGCAGGAATGTTTTATGAATATGCTTGGAGAGGTGGGTAATGATTTATGATTACGCTTGGAGAGGCGGGTTTAAATTATGGTTATGCTTGAAAAGGCGGTGTTTGCAAAACATTTGATAAATGTTTAAATGCATATTTTTTGAAAGTGTATTTTGTTAAATATTCTTCCCCATTAGCTTGTTTCCTTTTCCTGTATTTTCTCATAGAGTTGTTCATAACTCACACATGTAAGCTTGATAACTCTATGATATAAAGTTATTTAGGCTTAACTTTGATAATAATTCAGCCTAGTTTTTACAGTAATACACAGAAATTAGTAGATTTTATTTAAATTATTTTAAGTTAATTAATTTAAGTGAATCAATCTAATCTTAGTTAATTTTATGCTTAATTTAGTGTTAATGTGATTAAGATAGGTTGTTATTGATTTATTCGTGTTTTTGTAGGTGTTTAATAAAGGAAGAATTTTAATGGAAGAAGCAAAGCAACTTCAAGGTACAGACATCTACTGCACATATTTTGGTATTTTGACCATAAATCTCTCTATAAAACTTCAAATGAGTTGATTCTTAGACCATTGGTAGGCTAAGAGAAAAATATAAAACTTTCATGTTTACCACTTTGCCTAGTTCAGCTTGGAAGAAAGTAAAAAATCTTATCAAAATTGAAGCATTGCAATAGTCCTAGAGCAATTACGATTTCTACTAATTAAATGGTCGAGGCTCGGCTTTGGTGGAGTAGGTTATCGCTCACGTAGTCTAATGAGGAAATTCAAATTAGAATTGACTTCTTTCTTCACCCAACTTGACCTAACTTTAAAAAAACAAGAACGAGACACCGGTTTGAAAGCTTAGATCAAGGCACAAAGTCATTGAAGCTGAGAAGAAGTTAAGGGATGCAAGAAGATTTGGAAGATCAAGATTACAGTTCCTGTGTTCTATTAACTTTTTGTTATACTTTTATTTCTTTACTTTGATTTTAATGTTTAAACTTAATTTGGTGATGATGTGTAACTTGATGGGGAACTAAATTATTTATCTAAGATTATGATTGAACTCAATACATAGTCTGATTTATTTATCTCTCTTTCACTTATGTTTGATCTATTTAAGTTATTTATTCTATTTTGTTCTCAATGCTTCTAGTTGATTGGCTACCAATTTGATTGAATTGGAAACCTAGGTTAAACCTTGACGAATGAGATTTAGGTAGATCTTGAATAAAATTGCATATGATTGAATACACTTAGCTGATTAGGTGGTTTGATTTGCATATAGGTTAGACATACACCTATAAGCCATATGTAGCCAAAATTAGAGCACAAATTTAATGAATCTTTCTTCAATTTAATTTGCATGGACATATAGTAAATTAATTGGGAGAGAAATTTTTATGAGAAACTTGATAGAGGCATGTAAATAAATTAGGACTCTAGGTTAACAACTTAATCCATTAAACTAAGTTAAGAGAAAGATGATATTAGATGAAGTATTGAGGGACATTATAATCTTAGGTCTAGTAGTCACTCGAATCTAATAAAGTAAACTTGCTTATAGATTTTAGATTAGTTTGAGTTATTAGTATTAATTTTTCTTTTTAATAATTAGGTTGTTTGAATAAAATTAGGGTGTGTAATTTTAATAATTAATAGTAAGGATTAATTCAATTCCCTATGGGATCGACACTCTACTCATCATTATATTATCTTTGCAATACGTGCATTTGCAAGAGAAATCAACAAGTTTTTGGTGCCATTACCGAGGAATTGATTTTTAATTCTTTCTTGTTAATATTTATACCAAGCATTCTTAATTTTACTTCAGATTTTTCTTTTCATTTCTTTTTCTTTGTTTTTAGGTACTTTTGGTTGAGGTAATGAATTATTATAACTATTAGTGGCCATTTGAACAATTTGAGCCTAAGAGGGTTGTGAGTGATTATGAATTGGCTATCAGTGCTTTAACTGCCCAAGTAGATGCTTTGTCTTAGAAAATTGACACTTTAGGTGTTAATGTTTTTCAAAGTCGTTTTGTGACATGAGAGCTTTGTGGAGATAGGCATTCAAGTGATTGTTGTCCAACTTATTATGAATCAATGCAATTTGATGGAAGCTTCAATGGGTAGCAAAATAATTCATACTCCAACAGTTACAAGCCAAGGTGGAATCACCAAAATTTTTCATGGAGTAATGATTAGGGTCTTGCATATTCATCACAACCTATTTTCCATAATGGTTTTTAGTCACAAGTTAGAACCCCTATACTTGAGAAAAAGCCAACTTTAGAAGCAATGTTTATGCAATACATGGCAAATATAGATGCAATCAATCAAAGTCAAGAAGCTTCACTAAGAAACATTAAGACACATGTGAGTCAACATAGTAATGACATCAATAATAAGCCTCAAGAAACTTTACCAAATGACACGGAGCTTAATCCTGAAGACAAGAATATGGTAAGCATCTTGACGAGGTAAATGGCAACAATGCAGTAGATGTTGGAGATAAAGTAAATCAAGAGAATACTTCCAGCAAGCAAGTTCAAGATGGAGAAATTAAGCAAGGGGAGGAAATATCTACACCACCATAAGTTAAGCCATATGTGCCTCCCATTCCTTTTCTGGATATAGTTGGTGAGTTACCTAAGGAGGTTGTTGATATGGAAAATCCAAAGAAACCCTTTGAGGCTTGTTTTGTTCAAAATGCAACAACAATGGACCAGAGTGAAGAACTCATAAATGTTACACATGTTTTGAAGGCTATACCCAAAGTGCATTATTTAAGAAGAACTCAATTTAAGAAGTTGGGTAAAAGTCTACCTATTCCACCACCTTGGTTTGAGCAAGCACCAAATCTTGAGTTAAAGCCACTATAACCTTATCTTAGGAGGAGGCTACTTTCACACCTCAAGTTTTTTCCATGTAAACTAAAACATTCGTAAAGGGTGAAGGAAGACCTCAACCAAAGTCAAGCTATTGACTATAAAGAAGTGCTTCTTGTGAGGCAACCCAAGCTTTCGAAACTTATATTTTTTTTCTTTCTTTTCAGTTGTTTTTATTTTATTTTATTTATTTTTCTATAATAATCTCTATTTATTTATTTTTAGTAAAAAAAATCCTTCCACAAGTGATAATGAGGAAGATGATCATAAGGAAGAAGAGGAAGATTAGAGCTTCTCTACATTCATCTAACTACGACATGTAAGATGCACTTGTTGTTTTATATCATTACATTTCTTAGCTTATTGTCTTTTGGAAGGAGCTACTTCTACAGTCAGTTTTGGTAAGTGGTCATATGGCATCTATTAGGTGTTAGCCTTTCTACATTGAGTCATACTCCATTGGATTTGGTTTGATGGTTCAGTCTTCATATTTGACTGTTATGGATTTTGACTTTGTTTATATCATGTAATAATTGATATTATGGATGATTGCCACAAGATGTATTATACTTAGATTATTATGTATGTTGCTTCCACATTATGAGCACATGAGTGTGTTAGATTGAAATGACATTTCTATTACATGATATAATCATGCTAATTTTTGTTTACATATGACTCAATGGTGATGGTTCCCATAAAGCTCATATGGTTATTGGTTTATTATTCATCATTAAGCTTACTTGGTTTAAGAAGGTCACTCCCATCGATACCCTTACACCAGTCATGTTTGGAATTTGGCTCATGACATTTAGGGTTTTAGCAACATTCTCTTAGGGATTCAGTAGGATTTTAGTTTGGATGGCTATTGAAAAAACAAGAAAAAGAAAGTGGAAAAGGTTTCGGGGAAAATTTAAAATGTTTTAATTTTTAATTTCAATGGAAAAAAAAAGGAAGATGGAGTTAGAAAGAGGTAAAAAAAATAAATGAAAGTTGTTGTTGTTGAATTTTCACACAAGTGCATGTGATCGTAAACAAGTAATATAGTAGAAGCAGAGTATCATTCCCATAGGGATTTGTTTTTCAATTTTCACTAAGGATTAATATTTTATAATAAATTAATCTTATTTAAGTAATTAAAAATTAAAGAAAAACTAATTAACAATGAAATTAAAATAAATACTAAAATACTAGTAGCAATTAAATATAATTAAGAAAGGCAATAGTCTAAAGACTTAGGATTATGGTTTCACTTAACATTTCATTTGATACCAACTTCTCTCATTATTTACCTTGATGAGTCGTTTTGCTAACCTAGGATCCAAGACTATGTACAAGTCTTCGTCAAGATGCTTGCACAAATATCTAACTTAATTAGTTCACTATATGTTTATAGGAATCAATTAAATTTAGTTCATTAAACTAGTGTCCTAATTTGGCTGTGTATTTCAATTGACATAAGTCTACCCAAATCGCTAATTAGATCACCTACGTGACGTGAATATACACTATTCAAATTTTTATCTTACCTAAAATCTTTCTATCGAGTTATTAGATTCACAAATCAATTAATTGTTGATAAGGCAATTAAAAGCATTAAGAACAGATTTGAATAAGCAAAACTATACCCATTCATGACAAATAAAAAAGAAACAAATATTTAGGCTACATGTTGAAATCCACCATAATCCTAAAAAAAAAATTTAACTCTTAATATTCAAATAAAATATCATCTAAAGAAATTTAACCATGAATCCAAGTCAAAGAAAATAAAAGAACCACAAAAATAGAGAAATAAACTAATAATTGAAGCTTTTGATCTTGAATCTTTCTTCAATTCTCTTGCTTTCTTACTTTATTCTTGGCTCCAAATCTTCAGAATAGCTGCTGCCCCCTTCTCTCCTATATAAAAGTCCCTTAAATATGTGCAAGGTGCCTTAATTTCGAATTTACCGTCAAACATTTTATTTTTGGAAACTAGTGTGGCATCGCGACATTGTGGCTGTCATTGGTGGTGTCGCAGGGCTCTGGTCTCGGGCCAAAATATGGTGCATCTAAACTGTCTAGTGCTACTGCCACGATCTTCCCAATGCTGTGGCCTTAGCTCCCTCAGTATCGCGGCCATGAATAACTCAGAGCCGTGGCCTCCAATCAACATGCTGTGCAAAACTACAACTGTCCATTGTCTTCCAACTCAATTTTCACCTTGATCAAATCTGAACTAGATGGAGTGGTAAACATAAAGGTTGTAGCCTGTTCTTTTATCTTTCCAATGGATTAATAATCTTATCAATTGAACTTTTGTGTCTTAAGTTATCCTTGGAAAACTGCCACATGTACGAATGAAGCCTTTACCATAGTTTTGCGATTTCAACTCAAATGCACCTTTCTTATCAAATATCCTACATAATACCATGAGAGACATTGACAATAACCCTTCTTTTTAAAGTAAATTAAAGAAAAATAAAGTAAAATTGAACTAAAATAACTTAAATTAACTACTCAACATGTACTTAACACGTAATCTAACTTAAACTAGAAAAACACTTAAAATACTAAAATTCGAACCTAAAATCTAAAAAATCTAGCTACTTAAGCCCCCAAAATATGTCAAAATAACTCTATATAATAGAGTTATCACATCCCTAAACTTAAGATTTTGCTAGTCCTCAGGCAAAACATAGAACAAAATTCAATAACTTAAACAACGAAAACATTTAACCAGAATTAAATTGCACTATTTAATTCATCACCTTTAATATCCTTAAAAGTTAATCCATATTCATAACTCTAAGCAACATACAAATATTATTCAAGTTTATGTTTCAATTAAAATGCAAGCTTATTGTTAAGTGAATTTTTGTGTGTGTGTGTGTGCGCAATCTTTTCACCTAGAACATTGTACAATCTAGATAAGTTTATATATTTGCCAAATTCAAATAAGTGATTAAATTTCGTAAGTTTACTTTTCATCTTCTCTCCACTAATGTAGATTAACACTAAATTAAGGATCAATAGGACTTTAATTAGCTTGTAATGTATAGCTAGGGTTAAGGTTGGATATAGGATAATGTATAGCCCAAATCACCCTCAATCTAGGACCTATTCAGAACTTTATTTTCTTTTGTCTAGTATATCCCTTTTTCATCAAAAGTTTCTTTTGTTCAACACTACATTCTTTTTTTTTTCTTCTTTTTCTCTCATTTCTTTTTTTCAATTTCACACCCCTAAACTTAGTTTTTTTATTGGATAATGAGATGAATACAATCATATTTTTGAACTTTTCATTAATTTTCATCGTTACAACCTTTTTCACTACCTAGCTCATAACATCCCTAAATTGACTTACATACTTAGGAATGAGGGATGCAAGAATTGTTGGAAATATCAATATAAGGGTCTAGGCTAAAAATTAAGTGTTCAAACAAAGAAAATGTGTCATTCGGCTCAAAGGGGGAAACTAAGGATAAATTATGTAAAGGAAGGCAACAAAAGGCTCAATTGGTCTAAAAATGGCCTAAATCATTTCAAAGGATAAACTATGTATTGTTAGCTTTAAAATTTTTATAGTTTTGATTATGACAAAATGATCAAATTTGCTTGAATATTATTTGAGTAATCTTTGACAAATTCTTGAAAGGATTTAACTCCCATACGTTTGTTCTTACATAGACACAAGCTTGACTCTTTAAGTTATTGAACTATATCTATAAGCTTGTATGACTTAAGTATATGAGTGCTTATGATTCCTATTCATTAAAGTTTGATTTAAAGATTAAAGAAAAATCTAGATGCACTCATTAAGGGGAAGTTTTGAATATTTTTTTTAATGATGGCAAGAAAAGAGAGAAGGAAAAGTAAGTTAAATTGAGTGTGATAGGTTTCCATGTTTAATTTATGTGTGTGATGCTTAGTTAGGATTTTATTGAATATTATGTGCTAATTATTATGGATATTTAATATATCTTGCTTAGCTACTGTGGGCATTGTATATCTTGTTTAGCTGTTATGGATATGATAAATAGTTTATTACAAATCTTTAAAGAAAACTAGATGCATTGACTAAGGGGGAGCAACTCATTATGCATAAAGATTTGAAGCATTCATATTGAACATAGACATTGCATTATTAATCTTGGAGCGTTTTGTGATAATAAAAAATAACAGATAGAGAATTTTGACTCTATATGTTTTTGATGATAGCAAAATATTCCCATTCATTTGTGTCTAACATTTTTACCTAAGTTGCAGGACAAAAAGTCATATGGAAATAATAAATCAATCTTCCAATTGTGCCTATCAAAGAACATGAAAATAAAGAAAAACGTTTGATCAACAAAAAGGAAGCTTATTGGTGAAACAAGGAAGAATGTTTGTTGACCAAGTTTCAAATTAGAGGAATAACGGGCTGAAAAGTTTAAGAAATAGAACCAACTTAGTTGACCAAGTCAGTCGACTAACTACTCTCTATCAGAATCTGCAACTTGAAACAGAACCAACTTAGTCGACCAAGTCAGTCAACTAAGAGCTTTTTATCTGTAATTTGAACCAGAGCACTACAAGACAGATTAATGGCTAGAATTCATCCTCAATTATTTCCAATGGCCATAAATTGTCAAATTACCATCAGAGTTGTTTCTTCAAGGATAAAAGGGTCTTCCAATGGTTAGAAATCAATTTTTCGAGAGAATTGAAGGCTTTCAAGAGATATAAAGCTGAAAAACTAGAAAATCTTCACTGCACCTTACTACACTTAAACGCCAATCTTTGTAATAGTGTTCAACACTTCATCTTGTACCATCTAGATCAAGTAAGTGATCATAGGTACTTCTTTATTTCTTTTCTTCTTGTACACTTAGAGTGAGCGAGTCACTCTAAGGGATTTATTCAAGCTTGGATTGCTTGTGTCACAGCCCAATTTCCTAGCCATGATCGACGAAAGGACCCAATAGGCACAGCCCATTAGGCCTAAGCAAGTCTCTCTATATGCACTTGTATATTAGTCCATCTATCTATCATATTTCTTTAAGATCTATACTTCATAGTGTTCAAATGTCAATTTCTTCAAATGCAATTCATAGAACCCAAGTGGATGCTCACATTGGCATCGTAGTTCGAAATATACATAGATAGTCTATCCAATGTATTTTATCAATTCACATTGAGCATATACAATGACCTGGACCGTCAGCGGAGTGACTCTAGATGGAGAATATGACTACTGAATACCAGGATACCTACCGAAAGATGGGCGTACATGGGCACCTCAATCTACGTCCCAACCACCCTTGAATCTAAAAACATGAAGTTGAAAACGTGAGTATAAACTCAGTGAGTGAACATAAGAAATGAGCAAGCAACGTTAAGGAAGGTTTAGAAATCCTGAAGCACTTAAGTTCAAAATAATGCAATTTAGTTTATTTCTATTTAAAAACCCCTCATTCAAACCCTTAGTCGTTATGTCACTTGATGACGAAAGACTCATGAACAACAAAGAAGTTGAGAAGTGAAAACTTTAGTAAAATTCAAGCAAGTCAAGCATAATAGATTGACTCTCACTGCAACGAAAAGGCATTCTCGCTACAACGAAATTTTGGCCAGATAAAATCCAAGGGGCTTTCACTGCCACCGGGAAAATCCACACTCATGCCACATTAAACATTAAATTGAACACATTGACAATACTCAAGTTTCCAACAGACAGTGCAATCACATATTATATCCAAACATCTCTATATAGTAAATATATATATAAGCACATACACCATCATCTCACTTAGCTTATGTGCATCCCTCCACATCGTGCACATAGCCGAACACCCCGTCTCACCCAGCTCATGTGCATCCCCCCACATCGTGCACATAGCCAGAGTCATCGTGTGCATCCCCCCACATCGTGCACAAGCAATATCATCATCCATCTCCCTCACCACTGTCATCACCGGCAGGTGTGCACTTACCCCGCACATGCACGGTTGCATTTTGTCACACAATGTATAATTTATGACATAGTATATATACATATATATACACACACATCAATATTATACAGAAACACATGGATTCATCACACTATCCATTTTATAACATAAAAACATTTCATAAGGGCTTGTTCTCGTGCGAGTTTTTGAAGGAACACCACTAAAACATTTTAGAGGAGTCAATCTAACATAACTGTATATATCCCAAAACATTTTAATGCAAGTTCACTCACTTGGCAACAACGAGATTTTAAGTCATTATTTGTTCGGAGGTGTCTCTAACTATTTTCACTGGCCGATCACTCGTTATTTACTTTGACACGCCACCATAGTGCTCTAACCTTACCTTTGCATTTCCTAACAATAATACAAACTCAATTTATTTAATTATATACGTATATGGGCAGTACTTCAATCAATTAATGCTTACTCAAATTTATATTTTTCACCTTATCATGAAACCATCATCAATTAACTCACATTTTAATACATTTTTACTCAAATTACTTATATCCGTTGCTTATGTAATTCTTTAGATTATATCACCGGTAATTTATTTATGATGTCACATGCCTACTTCAACCTTTCTAAATAATTTTCGCCCAAATCCATCTTATATTTTTGCAATATTAACTATATTTATGATAACCACAGTCATTTCAAATCTATCCAATTATTTTTCAATTTCAATCCACATTATTCATCCTTATTTCTTCCAAATATTATACCATTCAACTTAACATTTTCAACTAACTTGTGCAAATAAATTCCTCTGACAATAATAATTCTTCACAACGAATCATTTAAAATTTCTTAACTACACTTGAGTACTATTCATCAATTTCCTATTTTCTTCTTTGCTTTGTCCTATGAGACATCATAAAAGAATTTTTAAATATTGTATTAAAGTAATTTAAATTTAATTCATATCACTAATAACCAAGATTTAACTAAACAAGTGGGCTAGCCCCAAATAGTCCAACTTCATAACAAGCCCAATAAAAGCAACGAAACTTTTACCTGTTTGGGCTAGGTTGGCTCAAGCCCAAGTCTCCACCTTTATTCCCTTTTGAACTTTTCTTTCTTTGTTGCCATTGGGCCTTTTCCATGGGCTCTTCCCGTTTCTTCCTATTGGGCCATGCCCATTCTTTTCTCATTGGGCTATGCCCACTCTCTCCTCTTTGTTTTTTTTTATACTCTCTCACCAGCTCTCTCTTTCTCTCTCTCTCTCTCTCTACAGTCGACTTCCTCTCCCTTTCTTTTAACCTTAAAATTTTCTTTTCTTTTTTCCCTTGCTAACCGGCCTCCCGATTGGATTTCCCTTTTTACCGGTTAGCACCAAAACCCAATTCTCTCTTTTGTTTGCCAAAACCGGATCTCCTCACTACTACCCAAACAACTCGAGCTCTCACTTCCTCTACCAGCTCCAAAAGATCAAACCTTTCCCCTCTAGAAAATACCCAAATCGGAGCTAAAAAAATTAAACTCTTACCTCTCTCATTTTGTACATATATATTTTCTTTCTTTCCTTTTTTTTTAGCTTTCCCCTTTCTCTCTTTCTCTCTTTCTTCTTCGTTTCTTTCTTCTTCTGCAAATGGCTTCCTCTCCTCTCTATTCCTCGCAGCTAGTGACTCCCCAAAATCGAAGCTTCCTTTTACAATTTAAACCAAAATCCTTAAAAAAAAACTTTCCTCTCCTTGCCGTTGATATCAATGGAGTCAAGATAAGTATGCACTCTTTGCATGCCAAGTGGCAGCCAATATGGGATGCCGTCTATCCCAAAGAAGCATAAAAAAAATATGCACCCCTATCTTGAAAAAAAGAGTTGTTGTTGGTCCCTAGATGGCTTGGATAAAATATTACTTTTTTATGCAAATATTGTCTTCTTTTGTCATTGTTATTAACGCCATCTTCATTGGTTGGCTTAGGCATGCCTTACATTTCAACATTTCATTATGAGATGGTTGGCCATGAAGGACAAAAAAAAAAAAAAGAGTCAAAGCTTCCTTTGAAAGCTATGACCAAATTTTGTATGAAATTATCGTTTTACCCTCTAAGTTTTTCCCTTTTTAGTTTAATCCTCCCAATACTCATTTAACTCCAATTTTCTTCTATTATCTTTTTCTACACATGTACAAATAAGGTATAAAATTTATACTCCAACGCGGTGTCCCCATAATGTTTAAAATATTTATTTAGCCGCACTATCTTTACTTAATAAAGACACGCGTCCCCATTAACATCATTTTTCTTTGAAATTTTTCTCATTCTTCTTCTCCCCCACTTAGATTGACCACATACTTCTTCTTCACGAAAAATTTCGATACTGAATAAAATATTAATATTTTAATATTATTTTATTTCAAAAATTTTCTCGGGTCTCCTTGGTACCCAAAATACCTTATTGTGCTTCAATTCACTTCCGAATCACTTTTTATCTTGTAAATTCTTCTCGATAAAAGTATTATTATTTTGTTGTTATTTCCTCGTGTGCGAAATATTTTATCCCAAACTATTCTTTTCATGTTTCATCACTTTTAAACATTATAATTAACCTCAATTGGCATCCGATAAGCTTTAGTAGTCACCACTTCAAAGTACGGGGTATTACAGTCTCCCCCACTTAAATAGAATTCGTCCTCGAATTCACGTCGGTGTCGAGTTATCAATCTCACTCTATGATCTTATTCCATTTCTCCTTTATAGGGAATTTCAATTTATTCACTTCATTCACCTCCAATTCAACTTGAATACTTCACTTATGTCTATTATTATCCTTTAGAATTTGATCAGCAGTACCCTTCACAACCATGATCTCTTATATTGAGACACCAAGCATGCCTCTATCACTATCATTAAATTTAAACCATAATCCCATCTCAATCATACCGATTTCAATCACATATTATACTTACTTATGTATACTTAAATCACCATTTTATTATTCCGCTCCTTGCCAAACTCCTCAATATTGATTCATTCATCTTAACCCCATACGTTATTATGTAGCCTACAACATTATAAACATGCCATATTCATTTCTATACATGGTCTCAACGTTGAGGAAGGTTAATGCCTTCAATTATTCTGTCAAGCCCGACTCTACAATATGTTTATTATGCCATTCTTACATAAGAATGCATGTTTGTTTACTTGGGTACCTCAAAAATCGTTATAGGACGGTATTGTACCAAACGATACAATTAAGTTGAATTAAGCCTCAAACTAGTTCAAATAGAGATTTTAAGATGAAATTGAGAATTTTAAAACCCCAGAATGACTTAAAATGGTGATTCAGAGTTCAATGGCCGATTTGGAGTCAAATTGGAATTTTCATGACTTAGGGGTAAAATGGTCATTTTGCCACCCGAGGTTAAGATGTGAGTGTTGGCTGGAATTTTTGACTAAGATTGATCATTGGGAGTATAATTTGAGTTTGAGAAGTGAAGAATTTTAAATTCGACATTTTTTCGAGCATAAGGGTATTTAGTCATTTGCCACCCCAGGGGCAAATTTGTAATTTTACACCACCTAACACTTGTCCAGCACATGAATTTTACCCAATATTATCATGGATAATTGAAGAAATTTAAGTGGTGGAGAGAGATTGCTTAATGGCTAAGTATGACACATGGACCAATGGAATGCTGACATATGTCAAAATCTCATCCATTCATTATTTTCCTTATAAATTAGCACAAAATCAGCCCATTTCTCATTCATATGGCCAGCCAAAGAAGAACAAAGGAAGAAAAGAAAGAACAAGAACCCTAGGTGGAGAATTTCAAGAGAAAAAGTGTGGAAAATCAACGAAAACAAGTGAAAAAGGTAGGATTTCTCAATTTAAACTTGAAATCTATTTTCCTTAAGCATTTCTCCTTATTTTTCATGGTTAAATTTCATGTTTTCATGGTGAATTCATGGCTAGCCGAATGGGTATGGAGAGACAATGATGTTGGATTGATTTGATTTCAAGTTATGTTAGTGTTTTTAGTTAGTTTACCATGTCTATAAGCAAAACAACAAGAAAAGAATTCATTTTCCCCATCACCTATCAATGGCCGAACCTACCTTGTATTGAGTGAGGATAAATTTGATTTTTTATTTTAAGAGAATTGGTTAGAAAATGATGAATTATGGTGTGAAAAAGTAATAGGAAAAAACCACAGTGTTAATGCACCATTATTGACCGAAAATTGTAAGAAGAAAAATGAAGATGGTTTTACCAAATTTTAGGTTATTTGACTTGTGTTTGGTGAATTAAGGTATTGGAAAAGAAATGGAGCAATTTGGAGCTAAATTGGACGCGTTGGCCAATTAATCAGGTGATAAGACGAATTAGGCCAATACTGGGTTTAGATGGTTACTTGTGCATTTTGCATTTCATATCATACATTAGTAGTTTAAATTAGTTTAATTTCGATTTAGTATCAATGTAGTAAGTTTCTCGATTTTGTACTATGTCAAGGTGGTGAGTCCTCTGATAAAGGCAAGAAAATTGCATCCGAGGATCAGTAGTCAGAGTACTTAGAAAATTCGCACTCTAGACATTGTGAGTAACCTTACTATCGTCTTAATTATCTAGAGTGGTTTTTATCCGATTTTGTGATTTTATGAAAAATGAGTTTAAATGGTAAATTTTTAGGTTTTATAAACAAAAATGTGTTTAAATAAAATGATTTCATAAAATTGTTCTGAAATTGAATGATGGCTTTGCAAATAGAGTAATTAAAGACCATTTGATGTATTGTGAATTTATGGTTCTAATTGATTGGCTTATGACAAAATTGGCATGAATGGCTGAATTGGTATTTGTGTTGAAATGTGTAAATTGTTGTTTGCCTTGAAAAGCTGGATAATGATAAAATTGCCATATCATGTTGTTGAATTTTTATTGTATGGTGGGTTTAGCTTGCTGTAGTGGGCTGGTTTTGTGGACCAACCTATTAGAGGGGCACGAAACCTGGTCATATATATGTACCTCAATTGGAGAGGCGCGTAGGGTAACTTCTGATGTCAAACTTTAGAGTTCACTTCACACCCAACCACCACGTGAGGGGAACTTGGCCAATGCCAAGGAACGACTATGTTTTCAAAATAAAAACATGATTATGCGTACATAACTTTTTAACAGCCTTGGCGGACTCGGTTAGGATAGCCTTCGATCAAGGCATCCCAGATAACTGGGTATGGGAATGGTTTTGGCACGAGCCAAATTAAGAAATTCATAAGCCATATTGATTACTCGATTTATATGAATTGATTTTATTTGGTTGAAACAAGTTAAAAGGTGATGAATTACAGTATGTTAAACTATTTTATCTGTCTCCATTTACTTGACTTTAGATATTTTAGATGGTATTTGTTTACTCACTAGGATTATATAATCTCACCACCCTCCTTTCCACCAATTTCAGGCTCAGGATAGTCTATAGATAGCTGATTTCATCGAGGACCACCATTGGATTTGCATCTTCCAAACTTTAGGTTTACAATCTTTCTTACTTTTGGTTATTCAAGGGCTCACTTGTTACTGTAAATTAAAATAAATACTCTAGCTTACTATATTACAATATATTTGATTTTATTTTGCTTTTACGTTATAAAAATTATTTATGCAATGTTTTAAAAATATTGTTTTATGAGAAACTTGAGTATTTTATTCAATATTTTTATTTTATTCTAATAATCATAATTTCATTTTAAACGAATGTTTTAGACATCCAAATTTATTTTTGATTATGAAATATGTGTTTTGCACCCACATGCTACATTTTTAGCGGATTTTGAGATTTTTGAGAAAAAATGACCAAAATACCTCTGTGAGAAAAAAATTATTTTTCTATTGTTTTGATTTGGAATTAGTTTATAATATCTCAAAACATAATTTTAGTGACTAATACTCACAGAGGAAGCGAGAAAAACCGATGTTAAGCCTTGCAAGGTTTTGATTGACATTCCGGGTAATGAATGCCTATCGGGACGTCGCAGCGGTTGTCACGGGCTCGATGGTAGTTCCGGGTCTTAACATATTCCCACATACTTCAGGTTTATCTTGCATTTACGCCACATACTTCGATTATTCATAGCATTCTTTAGTCTCAATCCTCTGACTATTTTCCAAAATTTCTTATATCATCATAGTTCAACTTCTAATGGGACTTCTTGTTGTTATACCATGTATGCAACTCATCAAATACATAAAGTTCAAATCTCAAATTATTGAGAACAATTTTTCACCTCAGTTGATCAAGTCATCAATTTCACATGAACGGTATGTACATGCATTTTCAAATGTCAACGTTCCTCGTTAGGAATAGGGATCCATGTGTTCGCGTGCCTTGGACTACGTTTCCCTTTATTCATCCCCATCCCTATTCAAGATTCAATATAAAAATCCTCATAGTGCATGTCAACATTCTTGTTATGCCTACACATAACTTGATATCGTTTATATCATTTCCAGTTATATGCTTGAGTTTCATCATACTATATATCCGTGCATCATAATGTCATTAATCACATCTCACTTACTAAATGTCATTTTCATTAAATTGCAGTTTAGTATCCGCATATGCTTTATAATCTTGTTGATCTCTCAAGGGTGGGTTCATCTTTATTAGATCATTGCATGTTATGCAATACCACAATCCCTAAAGTCATCCTTATTTCTCAATTATTCTTCATACCTCTAACCTATATATATATATATATTATCCTTGTTGCATTTCGACTTTAATGAGTCACCTAAAACTTAGACTCATTTGAATCGTGCATGCCTCAAGCATTTTCGAATTTCAATTTCCATACTACATTAAGAAGTTTTCATTATTGGACTTCATTATCCAGATTATCTTCAATCATCCTTTGTTCCATTCTTCCATACTAATGTGACATCATTCCCCCTAGACCAATCTGCAGTTTGTACTTGAAATTGTAAGACTTAAAACGAGGTCCTCCTCAAGTACTTTTTAATGTCAATACGAACCTCACTTTCAGCTAACGGCTTTCCCTTTATAACCACATAACTTAATGCTTGCTTTCACAAGATCCATAGCAAAACTCCTCTTGAGTATTTCCTTGGGGATACCTATCTTAAACTCATGTCTCACCACATGTGATTACTTAACTCGTGACTTAGCCATTAGGCTCCTCAGTAAGTTTTAAAAATCCCACATTTTATACTTGCCGTGTATGATTAGTAATTCCTTCTCGAAGATATTTGTGCATTCTTGAAACACTTAGTCTCTTATTTACTCCTTAACATCCCAAGCATATCGTTCTATAGACATGCACCTATTCTTAAAGATATATAAATAAATACTCGTCCATTCAATCCCCAATTCATCTTCATAGATTTCCAGTGTGCCACACAATTGGCCTTGTGGTTTTACTAACCCTCCCCATTTAGCTAAGTCAATATTTTTCAAACTCATTTTATCCTTTAACACCTATCTTCAACCAATAAGTCTCACCTTAGGACAATCTTTCCATATTGTGCAGCAAATTCTCAACATATAATAGCACACACAAAATTTTTTTCACCATGTATGACATTCCACAATTTCTTAACATTCACAATTAATTGTCTTTCTTGTCTTGTAACTCAAATAGTTTTGTTGACTTTCAGTATAAAATGACCATGAAAATAGTTCATCTTTCTCCACGCTCTACATTCATAATATTTATTAAATCAAGGATTCACCTTCTCCCAAGTTCCACAATTTGTCTCCCTTAGTCTATATTTGTGCCCAATTATCATCTTATAATATCATGACATCATTTTGTAGTTCCCTCCATACTTAAATTTTATAATCCT
This sequence comes from Theobroma cacao, assembly GCF_000208745.1. NCBI lineage: Eukaryota > Viridiplantae > Streptophyta > Magnoliopsida > Malvales > Malvaceae > Theobroma > Theobroma cacao. The sequence continues at coordinate 16,694,699 of NC_030851.1, read as the reverse complement.
TGAATTTAATCACATCATCCATTCCAAACATCACCTATACCCTCATTGATTTCTCCCATATCCTTCCGAATTGTAACTGTAACTGGGATTTCAATTTCCACCTTTCCACGATTAACCAGTAATCATTTATCAGGTTTCGTAGTTGTTTGTACCATTAATAACTTTCTACGTCAATCCTTAATAATTATCTAAGGCAACCAACCACGCCACTAAGGTGAATATCCTTTCTCGATAATTATATTGCTAGTTTACCTCTGTCATACCCAAAAGATTCCCATACACATCCAGTCATTTAAACAGCTGCTTTATAATCCGTTTGAGTCATACGAAATAAAAGCTAACTCTCAACTCCTTTGTACATATAACTACTATTATTATTCTTACACCGCATCTGCCTAGACTTAAAGTGATACGAACTTCAACGAAAATATTAAGTGTCTTTAGGATCCTCGTCACCTTGATCTGGGCACATCGACGGATCCTCTTCAGGGTCTTTCTCTTCCTCTTAAGATTTTCTCATTTTTTCCTCAATCCAAGCTTGCTGTATTCTCCTGCATTCATCACTACTCACAGGTACGACGCTTATTCCACATCCAGGAGGAAAGTGTCGAACAACGGATACCTTCCTAAGACAAATATCTCTTTTTGCAATTTTCTCTTCTGTCTTTTTCTTATACCATTCCTGCAGTAATTTGTTCACGTATCCCAAAGTACCAGAGCTATTCTTAATTGCAAGGCTTTCACTACTTTCGAGACCTTTCCCTTTACAAGACACTATTTCCACTCCTAGTGGGACCTGTTCATTAGAAAGTCAGAGTGGATTACTAGCCACGCTTTCAACCTTTAGCTCGTAATGACTCCAAGCAGTGGAGTCCGTCTATCCTTTTTCAACATTAGGGGACCTTTCCAGTTTCTTACCGCCGCTGCTCATGTTGTGTCACAGAGGCACCTCAAACCTGTATACAAATGAGCATTAATTCTTAACCTTGTAGTACTAAGACAAAGGTAGGTTTCTAGATGAAAAAGAGTTCATGTAGCCTCATTTCCTTGATTCGTGTTGCGCACCCACAAACCAAGAACAGAACTCTACACTAACTCTAACAACTCCGCTAACAAACACAAAGAATCTTAGGACTTAGTTAAACCTAGAGCTCTGATACCAAGTTTGTCACAGCCCAATTTTCGAGCCATGACTGGCGCAAGGACCCAATAGGCACAGCCCACTAGGCCTAAGCAAGCGTCTCTCTATATGCACTTGTATATTAGTCCATCTATCTATCATATTTCTCTAAGATCTATACTTAATAGTGTTCAAATGTCAATTTCTTCAAATGCAATTCATAGAACCCAAGTGGATGCTCACATTGGCATCATAGTTCGAAATATACATAGATAGTCTATGCAATGTATTTTATCAATTCACATTGAGCATATACAAAGACCTATACCGTCAGCGGAGTGACTTTGGATGGGGAATATGACTACTGAATACCAGGATACCTACCGAAAAATGGGTGTACATGGGCACCTCAATCTACGTTCCAACCACCCCTGAATTTGAAAACATGAAGTTGAAAACGTGAGTATAAACTCAGTGAGTGAACATAAGAAGGGAACAAGCAACGTTAAGGAAGGTTTAGAAATCCTGATGCACTTAAGTTCAAAACAATGCAATTTAGTTTATTTCTATTTAAAAACCCCTCATTCAAACCCTTAGTCATTTAGTCACTTGATGACGAAAGACTCATGAATAACAAAAAAGTTAAGAAGTGAAAACTTTAGTAAAATTCAAGCAAGTCAAGCATAATAGATTGACTCTCTCTGCAGCAAAAAAGCATTCTCGCTGCAACGAAATTCTGGCCAAATAAAATCCAAGGGGCTTTCACTACCACCGGAAAAATCCACACTCATGCCACATTGAACATTAAATTGAACACATTGACAATACTCAAGTTTTCAATAGACAATGCAATCACATATTGTATCCAAACATCTCTATATAGTAAATATATATATAAGCACATACACCACCATCTCACCCAGCTCATGTACATCCCTCCACATTGTGCACATAGCCGGACACCCCATCTCACCCAGCTCATGTGCATCCCCCCACATCGTGCACATAGTCGGATACCCCGTCTCACCTAGCTCATATGCATCCCCCCACATCGTGCACATAGCCAGAGTCATCGTGTGCATCCCCCCACATCGTGCACAAGCAATATCATCATTCATCTCCCTCACCATCGTCATCACCGGCACGTGCGCACTCACCCCGCACATGCACGGTTGCATTTTGTCACACAATGTATAATTTATGACATAGTATATATATATATATGCATCAATATTATATAGAAACACATGGATTCATCACACTATCCATTTCATAACATAAAAACATTTCATAAAGGCTTGTTCCCGTGCGAGTTTTTGAAGGAAAACCACTAAAACATTTTAGAGGATTCAATCAAACATAACTATGTATATCCCAAAATATTTTAATGTAAGTTCACTCACCTAGCAACAATGAGATTTTAAGTAGTTATTTGTTCGGAAGTGTCTCTAACTATTTTCACTAGCTGATCGCTCGTTATTTACTTTGACACGCCACCATATTGCTCTAACCTTACCTTTGCATTTCCTTACAAACTCAAAATTTTTAATTATATACGTATACGGGCAGCACTTCATGTGAGACCCTGTCAAGCTCGATTAAAAGACGGTATTGTACTAAGTGGTACAACTAAGTTAAATCGAGCCTTAAACTAGTTCAAATAGAAAATTTGAGAGGAATTTGAAAATTTTGAAACCCACAGAATGGCTTAGAATAGTGATTTGGAGTTCAAGGTCCAGTTTGGAGTCCATCAAGAAAATTGACCGATTAAGGATAAAACGGTCATTTTACCATTTGTTGATAAAATGGAGATTTTTAGCCAAGATTTGATCACATTTGACCAAGAATAATTGTATGAAATATAATTATGATTATTGGAGTATAAAATGATGTTTAGTAGTGAAAAATTGTGATTCTCGGTATTTTTGGAGCACAAGGGTAAAATGGTAATTTGGCCACTAGAGGACTAAACGAAAATTTTTATAAAACAAATTTTGCCCCATTTGGTTAATATTGATCAATATTAGTGTTATTGAAGGTTGAAAAGTAAAAATAATGTGATTTCGGTAAATTTCAGAGTATAGGGGTAAAATCGTAATTTTTTCTTTCCAAGGGCAAATCAGTAAATGTTTCACCCCAGCACTTGTCAAAACCAAGGAATTTTAATTGTGGTAGGATTGGATAAATACTAGAATATTTGTGGTGGAAAATTAAGAAGAAAAAGTCAAAAAGTTAAAAATTTGGGCCAATAAGCATGTGACACGTGGCATACTTGATTATTTTATTATTTTCTATAGAAATCAGCCCATTAAATCCCCAATTCCCTCACCATATTCGGCCTAGGCATCCAGCAACAAGAAAAAAGGAAGAACAAAAGGAAAAACAAGAAAACCTAGGTGGAAATTCAAAGAAAAAGTGAAGAAATCAAGGAAACAAGCTAGGTAAGTTAAAATTTCTTTAATTCTCCTTGATACCTAGCTTACCCATGCTTTTGTTCTTGATTTCCATGGTTGAATATTGAGTTATCATGATGAATTCAATTCTGAAAAATGGGTATGGAAGAGGAATTGTTGTTGGAATAATTTGATTTTAGACTATGTTAGTGTTTAGGGATAGTTAAGCATGGTTATGAACAAAAACACAAAAGAAATATTCAATTTCTCTAGGGTTCCTTGTTGGTCGAACCATGAGGGCTGAATATCAATGGGGGATTGTTTTTATTTCAAGGAAAATGGCTTGGAAAATGATGAATTAAGGTGAAACGGTTATGTAGAAAAAAATTCGATGTTAGTGCACCAAATGACCAAATTTTTCTATAAGGAACTGTGAGGGTTCTAATGCTGAATTTGGCTTTATTTAAATGGTATGTGGTAAATTAAGGTATTAGAGGAGAAATGAATTAATTTGGAGGTGATTTGGACACAATCGCCGATTAATCGGGTGATCGGTCGAATTTAATCGATACCGCGATTAAGCGGTAATCGGACGTATTTTTGCATTTACATATCAAGCATTAGTAATTTAAATTAGTTTATATCAATTTAGGGACAATATAGTAAATTCCTCGACTTTGTTATTTGTCAAGGTAGTGAGACGTCCGGAAAAAGCAAAGGAATTGCGCTTGAGGACTATTAGTCCAAGTGCACCCGAAATCTGAATTTTCGATACCGGTGAGTGGACTTGCATTTCAAACTTGTTTTGGGGAATATGAAAGATTCTATCCAACTTGTCTTAGAAAATGTACCTTGGGAACAAGCTTTTCTTAAATGGTTTGATGTTGTGATATGTGATTGCTATGGATTCATGCATTATTGCAATATGATGATATATATATATGTGTGTTGTGCATGATGAATGATATTGTGTATAATGACTATAACCATGTGTGTGCACGATGTGGGGGGATGCACATGCCGGTGATGATGGTGGCGTGAGAGATGGATGATGATAGTGCCCGTGTGCCCAATGTGGGGGGATGTACACGATGGCACTGATTGTGCACGATGTGGGGGGATGCACACGATGGTGCCGGCTATGTGCACGATGTGGGGGGATGTACATGAGCCGGGTGTGATTATGATGATATTGATGTTTGTCTATCTAATTATGCATATCTAGACTTATGAAATGAAAGCTCATGAATGTGTTATATGGTTAACATATATGTGAAATTTGATACATTGCACTTTGGGAATTTTCATGAGTTTTATGTTGATTTTGTTAGTTTAGTAGGATGGCCTTTTTGTTGAATGAAGGGAAACTTTTCTCTTGTTGCTCTGTTTCGCTGCAGCGAAATTCATTCTCGCTACAGTGAGAAACTCTCGGGTTTTAGGGCCTTCACCAGAACTGGTTCTCGCTACAGCGAGAAACTTTCTGTCCATTTTGCTAACTTGTGGGTTTTGCCCATATTTCCCATTTCTTTGGTACCATAGTTGAGCATGGATTTTTTAAAGTGATTTACTCATGTGGGGTTTACATGAAGGGTTTAAAGGAGCTAAAACAATTACATGGTTTTGAGAAAATGAATGCATCATGATTTCGATAAACATTCCTTATGGTATGCTTGTTCCTTTCTTGTTCACTCACTGAGTATTGTACTCACGTTTTATAAAAATTCATGTTTTCAGATCAGGTGACTGTTGGACCCTAGATCGAGGAGTCCCCATAGTGCATCTCCTAGGTATGTGTCTGGCATTCGATAGTAATCCCTTTTATTATAAATGTCTCCACTAGAAGTCATGAGTCCTTTTGTATTGTGAATACAATCTAACAATGTGAATATGTGTATGCAATGTAAATTGCTAAATACATGACTGACATAGTGCATGCATATTATTATCGATAATGCCATTGTGTTTTGGCTATGTTCACACCCGGAAAAAGGTGTGTGTGTATGCATGATATGATAAATTTGTTAAGCAAAGGTAAATGGATAGGCTTGCTTGGGCTTAGTGAGCTATGCTCATGGAGCTCATGCGTCGGTCATGGCTTGGGAAATTGGGTCGTGACACTTCAATCAATTAATCCTTACTCAAATTTATATTTTTCACCCTATTATGAAACCATATTCAATTAACTCACATCTTAATACATTTTTACTCAAATTACTTATATTCGTTGCTTATGTAATTCGTTAGATTATATCACCGGTAACTTATTTATGATGTTATGTGCCTACTTCAACCTTTCTAAATAATTTTTGCCCAAATCCATCTTATATTTCCACAATATTAATTATATTTACGATAACCACAGTTATTTCAAATCTATCCAATTATTTTCCAATTTCAATCCACATTATTCTTCCTTATTTCTTTCAAATATTATACCATTCAACTTAACATTTCAACTAACTTGTGCAAATAAATTCCTCCGACAACAATAAGTCTTCGCAACGAATCATTTAAAATTTCTTAATTGCACTTGAGTACTATTCATCAATTTCCTATTTTCTTCTTTGCTTTGTCCTATGAGACATCATAAAAGAATTTTTAAATATTATATTAAAGTAATTTAAATTTAATTCATATCACTAATAACCAAGATTTAACTAAACAAGTGTGCTAGCCCCAAATAGTCCAACTTCATAACAAGCCCAATAAAAGCAAAGAAACTTTTACCTATTTGGGCAAGGTTGGCCCAAGCCCAAGTCTCCACCTTTATTCTCTTTTGGACTTTTCTTTCTTTGTTGCCATGGGGCCCTTTTCATGGGCTCTTCCTATTTCTTCCTATTAGGCCATGCCCATTCTTTCTTATTGGGCTATGCCCACTCTCTCCTCTTTGTTTTTTTTTTTATACTTTCTCACCATTTCTCTCTCTCTCTCTACAGTCGACTTCCTTTCCCTTCCCTTTAACCTCAAAATTTTCTCTTCTTTTTTCCCTTGCTAACCGACCTCCCGATTGAATTTCCCTTTTTACCGATTAGCACCAAAACCCAACTCTCTCTTTTGTTTGCCTAAACCGGTTCTCCTCATTGCTACCCAAATAACTCGAGCTCTCACTTCCTCTACCAGCTCCAAAAGATCAAACCTTTCCCGTCTAGAAAATACCCAAACTGGAACTAAAAAAATTAAACTCTTACCTCTCTCCTTTTGTACATATATATTTTCTTTCTTTCCTTTTTTTTTAGCTTTATCCTTTTTCTCTTTCTTTTTCCTTTCTTTCTTCTTCTGCCAATGGCTTCCTCTCCTCTCTATTCCTCGCAGCCAGTGACTCCCCAAAACCTAAGCTTCCCTTTACAATCTAAACCAAAATTCTTAAAAAAAATCTTTCCTCTCCTTTCTGTTGATATCAATGGAGTCTAGATAAGCATGCACTCTTTGCATGTCAAGTGGCTACAAATATGGGCTGCCGTTTATCCCAAAGAAGGATAAAAAAAATATGCACCCCTTTCTTGAAAAAAAGAGTTGCCGTTGGTCCCTAGGTGGCTTGAATAAAATATGACCTTTTTATGCAAATTTTGTCTTCTTTTGTCATTGTTATTAACGCCATCTTCATTGGTTGGCTTAGGCATGCCTTACATTTCAACATTTCAACATGAAATGGCCGACCATGAAGGACAAAAAAAAACATGAGAGAGTCAAAGCTTCCTTTGAAAGCTTTGACCAAATTTTGTACGAAATTACCGTTTTACCCTCTAAGTTTTTCCCTTTTTAATTTAATCCTCCCAACACTCATTTAACTCCAATTTCCTTTTATTATCTTCTTCTACACATGTACAAATAAGGTATAAAATTTATACTCCAACGCGGTGTCCCCATAATGTTTAAAATATTTATTTACTCACACTATCTTTACTTAATAAAGACACGTGACCCCATTAACGTCATTTTTCTCTGAAATTTTTCTCATTCTTCTTCTCCCCCACTTAGATTGACCACATACTCCTTCAGGAAAACTTTTGATATTGAATAAAATATTAATATTTTTATATTATTTTATTAATGAAATATTATTTTAGTTCAAAAATTTCCTCTTGTCTCATTGGTACCCAAAATACCTTATTATGCCTCAATTCACTTCCAAATCACTTTTGATCTTGTAAGTTTTTATCCGATAAAAATATTATTATTTTGTTATTATTTCCTAACGTGCGGAATATTTTATCCCAAACTATTCCTTTCATCTTTTATCGCTTTTAAACATTATAATTAACCTCAATTGGCATCCGATAAGCTTGAGTAGTCACCACATCAAAGTATGGGGTATTAGCTTCATTGAGTGTAAAGGTTCCAACTTAGTCTAGAAAAATTTGTTGTTGGGTTTTGGTTGATCCTGGTAAAAATCATTGTTGTAGGTTGTGGTTGAGCCTTTGAAAAAACCACTTTGGGTTTTTGTTGAGCTCGTGAAAAACCATTGTGAAAGGTTGTGGTTGAGCCTTTGAGAAACCACTTTAGGTTTTAGTTTAGCTTGTAAAAAACTAGTGTAAAAGGTTTTGGCTGAGCCTTGTAAAAGCCATTGTAAAGCTTGGTGAAAGCTTGTGAATTTCACCGGTTATTAGTGAAATTGTTGGGAAAATCCTCGGTTGGATAATCAAGGTAGTGGATGTAGATCTTGGACCGAACCTCTATAAATTTCTGTGCATTGTCTACTCTGTTTTTATTTTCTTTATGCTAGAAATTAGTTCCTCATCTTGTCAAGAGCTGATTTATGCTATTCACCTCCCCTCTAGCACATATTATTGGGACCAACATGTATAGCCTAGGATTTTACCTCGAGAGAAAATCAAACAAATTCTAGAACTTAAAACATAATTCAAAATTTTTACACTCACATAAATCTTCTCTAGATATGCATACTTAATTTAAACAAAAGATATGGTGTTTAAATTGAGTGGAAATCTCATCCTAACAATGAAGCTTAGTGTAAAAATTTAAATAATACTCAAACAATATCCACATGTTTCAAAGAATCAAGATAGGAATATAATTAGGTTCTCATCATTGGATAGGTCAATTAAAAGAAATTGGCACAAATAAATTTAGCTCAAGTTTTTAAAACATGCATAAAATTTAAAAAAAAATTTAATGAAAATAAACTAATCTAAAATATCACAAAAACAAATAATAATAAAACCCTCCCCCAAACTTAAATTGCACATTGTCTTCAATGTGAAAAGCTAAAAAGAATAAGCAAAAAAGCTCCCCTATCAATGGTGACAGTGCATTGAAAGCTCGAACTTTCTTTCTCCTTATCTTCATGTTTTCCAAACTTTCATACTTAGCAAAACAAGCTAGGTAAATGTTATAGCTACTTATTTAAATATAATAAAATAAAAACTAACTAAAATAGCAACTAAACTTAAAAAGATATAGCTTGGGTTGCCTCTTGAGAAATGCCTTTTTATAGTCACTAGCTTGACTATGATACTCATTTTTTCACTTCTTCATCATCGTAAAAATGCTTGAGGCTTTGTTTCATTACCTTGAATTCTCCTATAAATGTACTAAAAATCTAAATATGGCCATAAGACAACTTTTACCACTTTAAAAGTTTTCCACCAGTATGGTTGAAGTTGCCATGGTAAAAAATAGAGGTGTGAACTAGAGAGTGCTACGTGCAGTCTAACCTCAAAATCAAGATCACTAGAAGGTGGTGGATTATGCTTGTGAGACCTCGATCTCTGTAGACTTGTAATTAGAAGTAGATGAGATAACACGGACTAAGGGTAATTTCATCATTTCCTCTAATAATCTCTCAGAATAAGGTTTTTTAATATTTTTTAAGGTCTACATGGGCGTAAGGACAAAATGAATGATGTATAATGATGGAAACATGAAGAAAACTAGAAGTGACAATAATTTTCACAATAGGGGCAAAATGGTCATTTTGCACCCCGAGTCAAATATTTTAATTTTTGTGAACTCGAGTACTTTTAGACTATTATGGACCTTGTCTTTGGGTTAAAAGAGTGAAAAGACTGCATATGGGAAGGGAGGAATACAAGTGGCCTTGTTAGGGGTATTTCGATAATTAAGTAAAGTTGGATAAACTTTAATTATAAGGATCTCATTCTTTCAGCAGCTTCTTCATTTCTCTAGCAACTTCTTCTTCTTCCTCCACTCTCATGTTTCTCTCCTCTTCCATGAAAGCTTCTCTCAAGCTTCCATCACTCTCTCAAACTAACCTTAATCTTCGTGCTTTACACACCCTGTTGCAAGGTTTTTCATACTCTTTTACTCCCTCACCTTAAACAAACCCTTAAAAGTCTTTCTTCAATACTTTCTCTCACCAATTGAACTATGTAGAGAGAGAGAGGGAGAGATTTCATGATAGCTTGAGGACTCTTGGAGAGGAATTTCATTACAATCCACCAAAGTGAGTGATGAATTAAGATTGGTTTTAAGTTGTTGATAATGGCTAGTAATTGAAGTTATGAGTTGTGTTATTGCTGAAGTTGTTTATCTATTTCTAGTGTTACTAATGAAGAGAAACTGAATAGCCAATCAAATGGTAATTGGAAGGTAGATAGGAAGGCCTATTAAAGCTTGATTTGGGAAACAACTTTTGGAGCGATATTGTAATACCATGTACTTGATGTGGTGACTAATAAAGCTTATTGGATGCCAATTGAGGTTAATTATAATGTTTAAAAGTGATGAAAGATGAAAGGAACAGTTGGGATAAAATATTTCGCACGCGAGAAAATAATAATATCTTATCAGAGAAAAATTTATGAGATAAAAAGTGATTCGAAAGTGAATTGAGGCATAATAAGGTATTTTGGGTACCAAGGAGACAAAAGGAGATGAGAACATTTTGGAGAAAAAATGACGTTAACAAGGCCGCGTGTCTTTATTAGGTAAGATAGCGCGCGTAAATAAATATTTTAAATATTATGGTGATACCGTGTTGGAGTACAACTTTGATATTTTGGTTGTACACATGTAAAAGAAGAAAGATAGATAGAAATTAGAATTTAAATTGTGTCGGAAGGGTCAAATTGTAAGAGAGGAAAGTTGAAAGATTTATACATGAAATTTTAATATTTAGAGGAAATAAAATAAATAATAAAATTATAAGAAAAAAGGAAGAATTGGGAGTTGGTAGATGGGAATGAAGAAAATTCAAAATAGAGGTAAAATGAGATATAGATGAGGAAAAAAAGAAGAAGAGAGAGTGGGCATAGCCCAATAAGAAAAGAATGGGCATGGCCCAATAGGAAGAAATAGGAAGAGCTCATGGAAAAGGCCCAATAGCAACAAAGAAAGAAAAGTCCAAAATAAAATAAAGGTGGAGACTTGGGTTTGGGCTAACCTAGCCCAAATAGGTAAAAACTTCCTTGCTTTTATTGGGCTTGTTATGAAGTTGGATTATTTGGGGTTAGCCCACTTGTTTAGTTAAATTTTGGTTATTAGTGATATGAATTAAATTTAAACTACTTTAATACAATATTTAAAAATTGTATTAGGATGTGTCGTAGGACTAAAGTAATGAAGAAAATATGAAATTGATGAATAGTGCTCAAGTGAAGTTAAGAAATTTTAAATGATTTGTTGTGAAGAATTATTGTTGTCGGAGGAATTTATTGGCATAATTTAGTTGAAAGTGTTAAGTTGAGTGGTATAATATTTGGAAGAAATAAGGAGAAATAATTTGGATTGAAATTGAAAAATAATTGGATAGATTTGAAATGACGGTGGTTGCCGTAAATATAGTTAATACTGTGGAAATATAAGATGGATTTGGGCGAAAATTGTTTAGAAAGGTTGAAGTAGGCATGTGACATCATAAATAAGTTGTCGGAGATATAAAATAAGGAATTACGTAAGCAACTGACATATGTAATTTTAGTAAAAATGTATTAAGATGTGAGTTAATTGAAGATGGTTTCATGGTAGGATAAAAAATATAAATTTGAGTAAGGATTAATTGATTGAAGTGCTGCCCGTATACATATGTAATTAAATATATTGAGTTCGTATTATTGCTAGCAAGTGTAAAGATAAGGTTAGAGTACTGTGGTGGCGTGACAGAGTAAATAACGAGTGACCGGCCAATGAAAATAGTTAGAGACACCTCCGAACAAATAACAACTTAATATCTCGTTGTTGCCAGGTGAGTGAACTTGCATTTCAAAATTCTTTGGGAAGTGTAATTGTTTTTGGATGAAACATTTGAATGATTTTATCCAACTTTTCTTTAAAAATGTGTGCCGGGGAACAAGCCATTGATAAAATGTTTTGATGTTGTGAAAATGTGAAATGTGCGAAAGGATAAATCCATGTGCTCTTATATCATGTTGGTATGTATATATATGAATATATGTTGTGCATTGATGAATAATGTTGTGTGATGATATTGACTCGGCTATGTGCGAGTAGGGAGTGCACATAAGCTAATGCTGACCTAGCTATGTGCTAGTAGGAGTGCGCATAAGCCGATGCTGACCTGGCTATGTGAGAGTGGGAGTGCGCATAAGCCGATGCTGATCAGACTATGTGCGAGTAGGGAGTGCGCATAAGCTGATAATGATGATGACTTGGCTATGACGATGAATGAAGTGGGGGTGGTGGACATGTTTATATATGTTTATATAGGTATATGTGATAAAAAGTTTATGATTATAATATGTGATTGAAATGAATGACGAGAAACATTCTGTTTATACTGCCTTGCTTGGTTAATTGCTGAAAATTTCCTTTCTTTCCAATTTCATGCTGAATACGATTCTTTCATCATTAAATGTTTTTACAATCAAAGGTTTAATGGAGGGATTTTAATAAGAACTTGAACTAAATGGCATTGTTTTCAAATAAATGCATCATGTTTCCTAAACAATTCCTTATCATTGCTTGTTCCATTCCTATGTTCACTCACCGAGTTTATACTCACTTTTTAAACTTCATGTTTTAGGTTGTTAGAGTCAAAGGTGATTGGATTCTAGGACGAGGTATTCCTTCCTATCCATTGCTCGGTAGGTTTACCATGACATTAAATGTTAGTAACTATGCTGAGAGTCACTCCACTGACGGCCAAGTTCCAATTACATGTATATGACTACTTGTTGTGAAATGCTGAGATTCATTTGTCAAATTATATGTATGTATATAATGGTTGATGATGCCATTATGAATACATGACTGGGTTTTATGAGTTGTTTTCAAAAGAATTATAATTGAGCATTATAAATTTCAAATTCTAAAGGAATATGGGTTAACGTATAAGATCATGTAAGTAGGCTTGCTTGGGCTTGGTGGGCTAAGCCCATTGGTCCCTTGCGCCTGTCATGGCTCGAAAATTGGGCTGTCACAGATATTAATGTAAATTGATTGGCTATGATGTTTTTATGCGTGATAGGTTCCAACGAGGCCCCTCAGCCCCAATTGGACCATTAGGGAAGTTAGAGTCGACTAAAGGTTCAACAAATACCGGTGAGTGAACTTGCATTAAAAAGGTTTTGGGATATACACATGTATGTTTGATTTAATCCTCTAAAGCGTTTTATTGGTTCTTTCTTCAAAACTCGCACGAGAACAAGCCCTTATGAAATGTTTTTATGTTACGAAATGGATAGTGTGATGAATCCATATGTTTCTGTATAATGTTGATATACATATATATATATATATACTATGTCATAAATGGTACCATTATGTGACAAATGCAACCATGCATGTGCGGAGTGAGTGTGCACCTGTCGCTGATGATGGTGGTGAGGGAGATGGATGGTGATATTACCCGTGTGCACGATGTGGGGGGATGCACACGATGGCATCAACTGTGCGCGATGTGGGGGAGCACATGATGTCTGTACCTATGCACGATGTGGGGGGATGCACGCGATGACTCCGGCTATGTGCACGATGTGGGGGGATACACATGAGCTGGGTGAGATGGGGTGGTATACGAATTGATATATGTTTAGGTATATGTTTATGCAATAAAAAGATCATGATTATAATATGTGATTGTATGCCATGATGAATCTTGAAAATTTCCATTTACTTGCAAATTGATTTTATTGCAGCACCAAATGGATGTTTAGTGCAAAGGAGGCCCTTCTTTATTTAGGTGCCCTACTTCTCGCTGTAGTGAGAAACATTCTATTTTTGCTGCCTGTAACTCACTGCAGCGAGAAACTTTCTGTCTTGCATGCTACCTTGTTGGTTTTTGCTATATTTTCCACTGCTTTAACAACATGGTTGATCATGGATTTCCAATGTCAAGGGATTAATTAATTTAGTTTGAGACAAGGGGTTCTAACGCGAAACCCTCGTGCAGTTGAGTGAAACCCTCATTCCGTTGATGATTTGTGCCTGAAGTTCGCTACAGCAAGAATACCTTTGCACTGCAGCGATAATCTGTCTATTATGCTGCCTTATTCAGATTATTGCTGGGAATTTCCTCTCTTTCCAATTTCATGCTGAATGTGGTTCCTTCATCATTAAATGATTTAATAACCAAGGGTTTAATAGAGGGATTTTAATAAGAACTTGAACTAAATTGCATTGTTTTCAAATAAATGCATCGTGATTATCAACTTTCCTTATCTTGCTTTTTCCCTTCTTATGTTCACTCATTGAGTTTGTACTCACTGTTTTCAACTTCATGTTTTCAGATCAAGAGGTAGTTGGAACCTAAGTCGAGGTGTCCATGTAGTTTCATCTCCTTGGTAGGTATCTTGGCATTCCGTAGCCGCACCTTCACCTTGGTCACTTCGTTGGAAACCCAGAGTCATTTTTGTTTGTAAATACGTACATGTGATGTAAAGTACTAAGATGTATGCCTTAGACCATATATGTACATTTTGATTGGTAAAGCCACCATGAGTGGCAATGGTTAAGGTTATTTTTGGCGAATATAAATGCAGTTTTGATTGTTATAACTTACTATTAAAGTACTTAAGGGTTGAGATTATGAGATGTATATGTAAGAATAGTTGACGGGATGATGAGTAGGATTATATAAATAGGCTTGCTTGGGCTTAGCGGACTATGTCCATAGAGTCCATGCGCCGATCATGGCTCAAAAATCAGGTCGTGACAATGCTCATCATAACACTACTTAGTTTTGAGATGTGGTGGCGGTGGCTTTCACTCAAGAGTTGGTGCTGGCTTACTTATAAGTGGTGGAGTAGAATTACCTTTACCTTTTATCGACTAATTACATTTTATAGCAATAGGCTGTGGAAGAAGGATATTTAGTTTCATTGAAAATAGTAAATTCAACTACTACCTTACCAACTCTAAAAGTTATTCTACCTTTTTTTACAAGGACAATTGTGCCTGCAATGGCCAAGAATGGATGCCCCAATATGATTGAAACCTTTTGATTTTCCTCCATCTCAAGTATAAGCAAGTCTATTGGAATGTACAATTTCCCCACTTTAAGTAAGACATCCTCTATAATCCCACAAGGGTGCCTTATCATTCTGTTTGCTAGCTGCAAGTTCAATGTAGTAAGTTGAATCTCCTTTAGTCCAATTCTCCTACCAACAGACAAAAGGATAATTGAGACACCAACACCCAAATCACATAAAGCTTTTGAAAAATTAAAATTACCAATTGAGCAAGGGATAGAAAAGCTCCCTAAGTCCTTAAGTTCTGGTGGAAGCTTATTTTGGATTATCGTGCTACCCTCTTCAGTGAGTGTAATTGTCTTAAAATCCTTCAATTTCCTATTCTTTGTCAATATGCCCTTTAGAAACTTCACATATGATGGCATTTGCTCTAAAGCTTCTGTGAAAGGAATGTTGATGTGAAGCTTTTTGAATACCTTAAGAAACTTTTGGAAATGCTTATCAAGCTTTTGTTTTTGAAAATGCTGACGAAAGGGTGGTAGTGGTAGAGTTGCCTTTTCTTCATTCTCTTGAATTTACTTATCTATTGACTCAATCACTATTTCATTTTCAATATGCTCATCTTGAAGTATAGCTTGCTTAACACTACTTTCAACCCTTTTTTGCTCATCAAGGTGATTGCCATAACTTTTTCCTTACCCTCTCTTCTAGGATTCACCTTTGTATCGCTAGGTAGTGCTCCTTGAGGTTAGTTGTTTAATAAATTGGTAAGTTAACCAATTTGAGTCTCAAGGTTTCGAAGTGATGCTGCTTGACTCTGAATAAGAGCTATTTGACTTTGTATGATGCTATCATTCTGTTTCATGTACTACCTTAGTAAGTCTTCCACAGCTGGCTTTTTTTTTTTGAGAAAAATGCTCTGGCTTGCTATTAGAATCCCGAAATTGCATTTAGCCTTGAAGTTGAGGAAGATCCTTGATTATTAGCCCAAAAGAAATTTGGATGGTTACTCCACTCTAAGTTGTCTATGTTGGGGTAAAGGTTATTTTGTTGTTTATTCCCCACAAATTGCACTGTTTCTGTCAAACTTGGACATTGATGGCTTGCATGATTATCTACACAACATTTACAACCTACAAAAGGACTTTGATGGAGTTTGTACCAAAAGATTCAAGTGTCTTAGTTAAAGCTGCTACTTGCGCAAATAATGCCAAATGAGCATTTACATCATGAATTCCAACTACTCTCTTATGCATTGATCTCTTGGTTGGTCATGGTAGTTATTTGTAGCCATTTCTTCCAACAAATCATATGCCTCATCAATTGATTAGCTATTAAAGCTCCTCCTATAGTGACATCAATAGTAATCCGAACATGCCTAGTCAAGCCATTGTAGAAAGTTTACACCTAAAGCTACTTTGGAATACCATGTTGAGGACAATGCAGAATTAATTCTTTGCATCTTCCCCAAGCCTCGTGCAATGATTCAGAATCTTCGTGCATGAATGATGTAATATCATTCTTCATTTTTGTTGTCTTAGTCGAAGGAAAGAACTTAGCAAGGAACTTTTGAGCAAGATCATCCCATGTTGTTATTGAGCCAGTACGGAACGTATTCAACCATTCTTTAGCTTTATCCCTCAATGAGAAAGGAAAAAGCCTCAAACAAATTGCATCAACTATGACACCATTATGTTTGAACATATCAGAAATCTCCAAGAAGTTTGATATATGGCTATTTGGATCATCATTTGGTAGAGCCGAAATTGGATTGAAGTTTGAATCATGGTGATGATGGCTGACTTGATCTCAAAATTATTTGCTTGAATAGCTGGCCTTCGAATGCTTGATGGAATCCCTTACACTAATAGGATAGCATAATCCCTTAAGCAATGATTTTTAGCTACTACGTGCTCTTGGATTTGCTATTCACTGATAACTCTATTTTATAAAGTTATCTTACATTCTTTAGAGCCTAAAAATGACTAATGTCCTCTTGTTTTTAATTAATTTAGACCTTGTTTATATATTTGTTTGGTATTTACTTTATGCATGCCTTGGTAGTTTAAGTAATTTGAGTTTATTTCCATGTTATTAAGTCTTTTTTTTACCTTTTATTGATTGGAAGTCAATTTTACAAAGGATCATGCACTTTTGCTTAAGGTGACCTTAGACAATGCTATGATAATCGAACCATATCTTGAGCTACAAAACTCTGATTGACACAATTCTTAGACTTGCAAAAAGATAAGAGGAGGACCTATAACTTTAATGTTCAAAACTTTACCTAGTTCAAAAAGGATCATGGTAAAAAGTGTAAAGAAAATCAATTGACTCTAATAGATTGCATGCTGTGTGGCCAGCAGCTTGGGCACCTAGGCATTGAATGCATTGCCCAACACCTTAAAAAGGCTAGGCGCCAGTGCTTGGGTGCCTAGGCACTAAAACATGACTCTGCACATTATTGGCCATCTGATTTGACATCAAATGGCCAATAAAAAGGGTATAAATACAATCTTTTTAGGGCTAAAAATAAAGTGGGGGTTTAGACAGTAATTTGAGCGAAAAAAGGTTGGAACCAAGAGGGAAAAAGAAGAGAAATTGAAGAAATTGAAGGATAAAAAAGCTACTTCAAAAAATTTCCCACTCTAGATTAGATTTTCTCTCTCTAACTCTTTTTGTAGAAATGCTTCATTTTGTTGAGATTTGTGTTTGTATTTTGAATATGTTGAGTTAAAGCTCTTAATCTAGGGTTATGGTAGATGTTGTTGTGTAGTTTGGATATTTTGGATTGATTTTTACTTACTTTTTAAGGGAATATCAATGTTTATTCAAATATGTGCTTATTGCCTCATTGGTTGCTTGATCACCAATAAGTTGAGTATGGGGTTTTAGATGATGCTTGACAAAGATAGTTTAAATAGACCTAAATTTGAGTAGTGTACATTCCATGTTAAGAAATTAAGTGGGTGATTAATTAATAGAATAGACATATACCTATTAATCATACATAGTCAAATATAGGACCTAAACTTAATTAACTTAGCTTTAATTAATTTTCTATAGCATATAGATAGTTAATAAAGCTAGGAAATTGTGTGATGACTCGACGAAGTATTATGCATGCTTAAGTACCCTAGACTAACATTGATCCCCATAAAAAGTAGGTAGTTAATTGATCTTGTATCCCAACAAAGCAATAGCTGAAATCATAGTACTAGGCTTTAATTACATTGTTTCCTCACTATAATCTTAGTTTGCAATTCTTAAATTTATTTAGATTTTTAGATCAAATTTCATTTCACTTCAACAACTTGTTTTTTCTTATTTCTTGGATAAAACTTAGCTTGTTATAATTTTAGTACTTGGTGAAAGATTATAACCAACTTTCTATGGAGATGACACTTTTTTTACTATTATATTACTTGTGCGATACGTGCGCTTGTGTGTGTGTGTAAAGCTAGCAACATTCACCCTGTTGATCAGCAATTGTATTTATCGGAGCAAAACCTTATTGATTTTCTTGTCGAAGTCTTCAGAATGTTCTCTCAATTATTGGATCACAAGGTGCAATCTCTAAGCTTTTTGCTCTTCTCATACAACGACTAAACACACCTGCAAAACAAAGTAATAAAACTTAAATTAAGACTAATCTATGGAAATTTAATATTAGCCAATAATAAAAAAACAAAATTCCGAGCAACGATGCCAAAAAACTCATTGTCGAATTTTCACGCAAGTGCACGTGATCGCAAACAAGTAACATAATAGAAGTAGAGTATCGTTCCCACAGGGATTTGTTTTCAAATTCTCACTAAGTACTAAAATTTTATAACAAATTAATCTTATTTAAGTAATTGAAAATTAAAGAAAAACTAACTAATAAAAAAATTAAAATAAATACTAAAATAACTAGTAGTAATTAAATATAATCAAGAAAGACAATAGACGAAAGACCTAGGTTATGGGTTCATTCAACATTTTATCTAATATCTGTAACACCCCGTACCTTTGTATAGAAGCCAATAAGACCCTATCGATGAGACAAAGGATCAATTGACCTAAATTTAAGTGCCAAAGAGCGGTGACAAGTGAAAGGAGTATTTTGAAATAAAATATTTTACATGTGAGAAAATAGTAATTAAGTAATAATATTTTTATCAAGGATGAATTAGTGAGTTAAAAGGTGATTCGGAAGTGAACCGGGGCAAAGTAAGGTATTTTGTAGCTCCAGAAAGCTGGAGGAAAATTTTGAAATAAACTAATAATTATTGGATAAAATAATATTAAAATAATACTGACGTCAAATTGGATATATTACACGAAGGAAGTGTGATTTTTATAATTTGTCTAAGTGGGAGAGTGGAAGTAAGAAATATTTTGAAGAAAAACGACGTTAGTGGGGGCCCGCGTGCCTTTATTAAATAGAGCTAGAGCGGGTAAGTATATATTTAAATATTATGATGATACCTTGGTGAAGTGCAAATTTTATATCCTATTTGTACAAGTGTAAAGGAAGGAAGATAGAAGGAAATTAGAATTAAATAAACGTTGAAAAGACCAAATTGTAAAGGATGAAAGCTTTGAGGGTCGAATGGTAAATAAGGAAAAGTTTGAAGACTTTGTGCAATTTCAATATTTGAAGTTAAATGGGCATTTACTAACTAAGGAAAGTTAGGTTATGTGGGATAAGAGATGTACATGTCAATTTACTATTACGTGCAAATCATTGCATGCAAAAAGTAAGAAGTTAGTGGGAAACATGAGGGACCCCTCCATGCAAAAGTTGATAAGGAGAAAAAGAATAAAGAGTATTTAAGTGAAGGAAAACCATGGTTTGGCAAAGATAACCCATGGTAAACAAAGTAAGGTTGACAATGTGATTTGGTAAGAAAAAGAAAGAATAATTTAGTTGCATGAAATCTTATTGGTTTTGAGGGTGGTTAAATAGGAATCAAGAATGGAAAAATGCATGAAGCCTTATTGGTTTATGGGATGGCAAAGGCTATTGGTAAAGGAAATGTGCATGAAACAATATTGGGTGATAAGTGGCCGAATGAAGGAATGCTAAGTAGAAATTAAAGGAGATGAAATACATGTGAAATGAAATGCAAATGAAGAAAGAATGGAAAATGAAGGTAGTGGATGGAAAGGTTTTAAAAGCTTTTCTCTTGGCTTGTGATTTTAACCACCTAAAAGAAAAAGGAAAATGCCAAAATAGTCAAGCCTTGGGTAATCTACCCATGGGAGAAGAAAAAGAAAAGAAAAGAAAAGAAAATAAAGAAAAAAAGATGTGACTTTGGGCAATCCGCCCATGTGTGGGCAAAATGAGAAAATGAAAGCCATTTTCAAGGCTTTTGCCTTGAGAGGTCCGCCCATCATAAAACAAAAAGAGAAGAAAAGAAACATGCAAAGTGGAGGTTCGACCTTTGGAAGAAAATGTGAAGAAACAAGTGAGTTCATGAGAGATCTGCCCATTTGGAAGGAAAATGGATGGGAGAGGGCTTTGTGAAGCCTTCCCCCAAAAGGAGAGGAAGAGTTAAGAAAGGAGAAAAGAGAATTGGTTTGAAAGAAAGAAGAAAAGAGAAAGAAAGAAAAGAAGAAAGGAGGAAGAAGAAAAGAGAAAGAAGCGTTTAGCCTAGTGAACTCGAGACAAGGAAAGGTAAAAAAATTACCATTTTTGTTTGAAATGTGTGACATCCCCCTCGGGGCCCACCCATGTGGCCTCTCCATCCGGGGCCCACTCCAAGGTATTGTTCCGTCTCCCGTTCCCTGCGATACGTCCCAGCTGCAGCTACTTACCCAAGATTCGAACTCAAGACCTTTTGTTTCCCCCGAAGGGAACGCCTTTAACCATTTCAGTTGTAAAAAGGCACTTTTTTGGGACATCCCCCTCGGGGCCCACCCATGTGGCCTCCCCATCCGGGGTCCACTCCAAGGTATTGTTCGATCTCTCGTTCCCTGCGGTACGTCCCAGCTGCAGCTGCGTACCCAGGATTCGAACCCGAGGCCTTTTGTTTCCCTCGAAGGGAACACCTTTAACCATTTCAGCAGCCGAAATGGTTAAAAGCGTTCCCTTTGGGGGAAACAAAAGGCCTCGGGTTCGAATCCTGGGTACGCAGCTGCAGCTGGGACATACCGCAGGGAACGGGAGACCGAACAATACCTTGGAGTGGGCCCTAGATGGGGAGGCCACATGGGTGGGCCCC
The DNA here is from genome assembly GCF_000208745.1 of Theobroma cacao. Taxonomy (NCBI): domain Eukaryota; kingdom Viridiplantae; phylum Streptophyta; class Magnoliopsida; order Malvales; family Malvaceae; genus Theobroma; species Theobroma cacao. The sequence continues at coordinate 16,673,629 of NC_030851.1, read as the reverse complement.
GAGGAGGATGTCACAAAATGCATGCTTTGTAAATTAATTGTAATGTGAGATTTTGCTTGTTGTAGTCAGAACCTTCAAGGATTCAAAGAACCTGAGACATGCATGTAGGTAGATCTTGGAATGAATGGTGATTTTGGAGCTAAATAAGCAATGGGTAAGTGTTTTAGTCTTGAAATCATAAGTAGAAAGGAAAAATGAGATGTATATTGATTGTTTATGTTTGTGGCAGCAATAGTGATCGAAGATGTGAGGAAGTTGTGAATGATATGTGGAATGTAAGCTAAAATCGAGAGGTAAGCATGCAAATTGACTATATTGTGCGTGTTGGCTTTGGTTAATTGATAATATGTGGATTGCGTGTTAAATGATTGTGAGTAAGGTTGATGAAAACTATGAAATTAGGTTAAGGATTTATTACTTGATGTGCTACCATGCATGTGAATAATTAAGTATATTGGGTTTGAATGGTTGATAGGAAGTGTATAAGTAAATGAAATGTGCTGTGGTGGCATGCCAGAGGAGGTAACGTGGACCGACAAGTAGAATTAGTTAGATATGCACTCGAATCAATAACGACATAGTGTCCCGCTATTGTAAGGTGAGTAGAGGGTGTCTATTTTAAAATTCCCATAACTATATATATATATATATTTATACGTGTTGGTTTACTTAAAATGCAAATTTGTGGACAGTTGGAGTGTCACGACCCAAATTTCGGGCCATGATCGACTCATGGGCCCATTGGACATAGTCCACTTAGCCCAGCAAGCCTATTAATCTGACATGTTCATCATTCTACCAAAAGCTGCTAAGTCTCATTTCATAACTTTGAATCAAAATAATACTAAACAATGCAAACTCATATTGGCATACCAATCAAGTGTACATTGCCTACAACATGTATCTTAATAATTTACATCAAGTTTGTCTATACATCTCAAAAAAAGACTCGATTTCCAGCGAAGAGACTCGAACTAATGTACAGCTACTGAATGCCGAGACACCTATCAATAGTCGAGTCTACAAGGGCACCTCGACCTAGTTACCAACTGCCTCGTGATCTGAAAACATGAAGTTGAAAACGGTGAGTATAAACTTAGTGAGTGAACAAGGAAGGGAACAAGCAACAATAAGAAAGAATTTAAAATCATGATGCAGTTGTTTTAAAACAATGCAATTTAATTTCATTCATATTAAAAACCCCTCATTAAACCCTTAAATGATTAATCACTTGGTAATGATGAACCCATACATAACAAATAATTTGAAAAAATGAAGGCTTCAGTGATACACAAACAAGTCAAATGCAACAACGAATCTTAGCTGCAACGAGAATGCCTTCCCGCTGCAGCGACTTTGGGATTTAAGTTATTAGGCGAACAAGGGTTTCTCACCAAACCTCCTCATTTTAAACTTAAATCATTGATTCCGTAATGTTGGAGGTCCATGCTCAACTATGGTATCAAAAAAGTGGAAAACGAGGTAGCAACCGAACCAAAGAAGGAGCAAAACAGAAAGTTTTTCACTGCAGCGAGATTCAATCTCGCTACAGTGAAATTTTGGTCACAAAACAGAAAGTTTCTCATTGCAGCGAGAAGCTACAATACCTTTCTCGCTGCAACGAAAATGAATCTCGCTGCAGCGAGAAACAGAGCACCAAGAAAAAAGGTTTCCCTTCACTCAATAAAAGGCCATCCTGCTAAACCAACAAAATCAACATAAAACACATGAAAATTCTCAAAGTGCAATGTATCAAATTTCACATATATGTCAAACATATATCATATTCATGAGCTTTCATTTCATAAGTATAGATATGCATAATTACATAGATAAACATCAATATCATCATAATCACACCCGGCTCATGTACATCCCCCCACATCGTGCACATAGCCGACGCCATCGCGTGCATCCCCTCACATCGTGCACAATCAGTGCTATTGTGTACATCCCCCCACATCGTGCACACGAGAACTATCATCATCCATCTCTCACGCCACCATCATCACCGGCATGTGCATCCCCCACATTGTGCACACACATGGTTACAATCATCATACACAATATCAATCATCATGCACAACACACATATATATATATCATCATAATGCAATAGTGCATGAATCCATAGCAATCGCATATCACAACATAAAACCATTTAGCAAAAGCTTGTTCCCAAGGCACTTGTTTTTATGAAAAACTTGATAATTCTTTCAAATGTGTGGCAAATACATTATATTCCTAAAACAAGTTTTGAAGGCAATTCACTCACCGGTATATTGTTGAGCCTTTAGCTGACTCTAATTCCCTTAATGATCCAATTGGGGTGATGGGGCTTTGTTAGAACCTGCCATCAAATTAACATTACCTTAATGTCAATTCATACTTATAAACTCTAAAAGCTATCCCTTAGCAAGCTTTCAATTGCTACTTTAAATGGCTATGTATGTTCACTATCTTAATCACTATAAAATGAATGAACATCCTTAACAATAAAATAGCTTATAATCCCAATTACTAGTTATTATCCACAGTTAAAAAACCAAGCTTAGTTCATCACTCACCCTAGGGTTTCTATATGGTTGAATTCTTTTCCAATAGCTTCCAAACAAATGGGGTAATTCTCTCTTTCTCTCTCTAAAATGCCCAACTAGTGAGAGAAAGTATGGAAATAAGATTTATCAAGGGTTTTGAAGTGAGAGAGTGAAAGAATACAAGGATTCTAGTCAAAAGGGCACAAAGGTATGAAAATTAAAGTTAGAGAGAGAAAATTATGCAAGCTCCATATCAAGCTTCCATGGAGGTTGGAAATAACGTGAATTAAGAGGAGAAGAAGAAGAAAAAGCTGCTGGAAGGAGAAGATATTTATAGCTCAAATTTATCCATTCCCTTAAAATTACGAAAATGCCCTTGACTAGTTAGCTTGTTCTCATGCAACCCTTTGTGCAATCTTTTTACTCTTTTAACACTGAGACCAAGTCCATAATGGTCTAGACATGCTCGGGTTTGCGAAACTTTCAAAAGTTTTGACTCGAGGTGCAAAATGACCATTTTGCCCCTATTGTGAAAATTATTATCATTTTTAGTTTTCTTTGTGTTTTCATCATTACACATCATTTATGTGGTCTTATGCCTATTTAGACCTTAAAATATCATAAAAGTTTCTTCTAGGAGCTTATTAGAGAAAATGACGAAACTACCCCTAGCTTGTGTTATTGTGTCTATGCCTAGTTACAAGCCTATAGAGGTTGAGGTCTCACATTGAGTTGGTAGAATGATAGGCTTGTGATTGCCAATTCTTTAAGAAAGGTTTTGTATGTATATATATTAACTACATACAAAAAGGGTTTTGAAATAGGGAAACAAGTGTTTTACTACGATTTATATCAAAATGTGCTTTGTTGATTGTGTGATGTGCATTCATGAATGAATCTTACAATCACCATGCTAATGACATCTAAAGCTCATGCAAAGGTTTCACAATGCAAAAGTCTTACGAAAAAAAAGGTTTTATCGTGTTACCATGGCTAGTACTTTTGAAATGGATTTTAAATAAGCTTTTGAGAACCTAACTTGATTTTTAAATGGTTTTATCAAATTGAGAGATTCAAGAGTAGGCTGAATGTCACATCAAGATAGTGTGACCCTTGTGCACAAGTGAGCTCTAGCTAGAGAACCTTTGGGTCACCGATGGGCTGTTAAACGTGGCTGGGGTCACGGTCTATGATTATACGTGGCAAAGCCAGCGGATGATATACGTGGTTAGGCCACTAGTGATATACGCGGTTGCGACCACTTGATTTCTCCGATGTCAACTAACATCGTCGACACTAACATGGCTATGGAATTCGGTGGAGTAGAGCTTTCGAATGTTATTATGTGGAAGTGGGTCCACGAGTTATTTTTTACGATTACCTACTCGAGAGTGGCATCTCTTTGGGTTTTTAAACTTGTATTCTTTCGCATGGTGAGAACTATAAGATTTTCTATAGCTCCCTTATTTATACTATGATGTTGGATTTAACTCCTAGCATATGAGGCGATTTGCGAATTTGTGTAAAGCTTTGATAATATTTGATTTCATAGGAGAGTGCGTGATTATACTGATTTGATGTGAGTAAAGATGTTAAATGATTTCGACGGTAGAAATGTTTTTCTTACACTCGTTTTAATACATTACTTGAAATGATTATTTGCATCAACACTTTTGGATTTAATTGTAAGGCATAAATACCCCATTTGATTTTAAATTGTTTATACATATTCATATGTTTTTAATGTTCAAACTTATCTGTTTTATGCTTGTTTCCCATCTACGCCCTGCTCACGGAGCCGATGATCATTGAATCTGTGAGACTCACCTCCTTATTTTCCTTTTTGCAGATAGTGATCGGCCTATCGTGCAATCATCGACACTTATGGTCCACTACGGATAGGTAACGACATCTCATAGCATTTTATTCTGAGTCACTCCGCTGCTAGAGGTCGAGTCATTCGTAGCCTAATTTGATTGTAAATAGTGTTAACGTAAATGTATGGTTGGATATTAAAGAACTTGATGTACTTTTACAATTATGTGGAATAAAGGTTAACTTGATTTATTATGGCTATTGTTCAAATTATGTAACAAAAAAGATATATGGCTCAAGTAATTATAGATATCGTTGGAATGAGTTCATTGTTACAACAAAGGTTTCGAATAAGGCTTGTTCGAGACTTGGCAGGTTCCCTCACAAGACTCGGATGCCGATAGCGATCGAGGGGCGGTCGTTACAATGCCAGCTTCTTTTATTATTTATCTTCTTGGGTGTTTTTACTAACCTAGGATCCAAAACTATATACAAGTCTTCATGAAGATGCTCACATTAATTAGTTCACTTTATGTCTATAGGAATCAATTAAATTAAGTTCATTAAGTTAGTGTTCTAATTTGACTATGTATGGTAATTGGTGTAAGTTTACTCGAATCGTGAATTAGATAAACTAAGTGATGTGAACATACACTATTCAAATCTTAGTCCAACCTAAAATTTCTCTGTCGAGTTTCAATTAGATTTATAAATTAATTAATTGTTGATCAGGCAATTAAAAGCATTAAGAATAGATTTGAATAAGTAAAACAATACCCATTCGTGATAAATAAAAAAGAAACAAATATTCAGACTACATGTTAAAATCCACCATAATCCTAGAAAAATAATTTAGCTTATAATATTCAAATAAAACATCATCCAATGAAATTTAGCCATAAATCCATGTAACGACTGCTCTTCGATCATTATCGGTGTTCGAGAATTGCGGGTAAACCTATCAAATCTCGAACAAGCTTTACTAGAAATACCCATTAGCTCACTTATACGATCACCATTCCATATTAGTGCTTAAACCATATTCTTTCATATCATAACTTGAACCATAAATATAATAATCAATTCGATCTTTAAAACATATAATCATAAGCATATACAATGAGGTCTAAAGTCTCCAGTTTAATACTTGTACCAAGGCCACTATCCATTTACAATTAAATAAACAAAGTGCTACGACTTGACCTATAGCAGTGAAGTGACTTGGAATGAAATGCTAGGAGATGCCTTTACTTATCTACGATGAACCATAAATGCTGATGATTGCACGCTACGCCGATCACTATCTGAAAAAAGGGAAATAAGGGGGTGAGTCTTACAAACTTAGTGATCATCGGCTCCGTGAGTAGGGAGAAAATAGGAAACAAGCAATAAGCAGATCATTTGAATGATAAAACCATAATATAAAATGCAAATCTTATAAACCAAACTGCGAGGATATTTATGCCTTATAAAATAATATCGTAAAATCATAATACAATGCTTTCTTTCGCAAAATAGTGCCGAATATAAGTGTTTCAGAAAGAGTTTCAATCACCGAAAACATCATCGCGATCAAAATATGAAATACAGTATAAAGGTAAGCATGCTCCCAAAATGTGTGGCATGTAAAGAAATCAAAGTGTACAACCACCTAAATCAACTCATGTTTGTCAAGTAAGCACTGAAAGCTTTTATTTAAACAATGGGAGCTGTAGAGAAAATCTCAACTCTCTACCATGCAAGAGAGCACGCATTGAAAACTCATAAGGCTCTCGAGTAGGAAAGTATAATATCAACACGTGGACCCACTTCCATGTAATAACAATTCGGGAGTCTTACTCCACCGGATTCCCATAGCCATGGCAGTCTCCACAATGTTGGCCGACATCGAAGAATCAAGCGGTCGCTACCACTCACATCCGGGAGTCTCACTCTACCGGATCACTTGTGGCCTAGCCAAGTAGACATATCATAGGTCGTGGCCCTCGCCATGCCTAACCGCCTGTCGGTGACTTAAAGGTTCTCTAGCTAGATCTCACTCATGCACGAGGGTCACACTTAACCGAAGTGACAGTCAGCCTACTCTCGAAGCACTTGGTTTGTCAAAACCATTTTCAAAAGATCAAATCGAGGTTTCCAAGTCTTTTGCTTTAAACTATTTGAAAACAAGGTTCAATAACCTTTCAAATTTCTTTTCACCTAAAAAGGCATGGTGTATTCTCTTATACAAAGATCGAACTAAAATTGGTGCTCCAAACTTGCATTTTAAATCATTTAACAATTGCATTTAAACTATGCATATCACACAAAAATTCAAGGCACAGATTTTGAATGCAAAACAGTATAAAAGGCTGGTTTCCCAGTTTCTAAAACACTTTACATATATAGCTCATCTATAGATATATCCAAAACAATTTTCAAAACAACTTGCATCCACAATTTCCTACGAGTTCTACCAGCCCATGCTTTCCACAATAATAGTGTATAAATCATTATAAATCCATTTAGAAATCGCCTATCGGGGCTAATAGCTCATGCTTTCCATAATTGCATTTAATGAAATCTGGCAACGTTTATGCAACGTATAACACAATATAGCTATGGAAATTTTGAAATAGGCACCCCCCACTCACTTTACAATAGCGAGACGCTTCGTTGCTATTGATTCGGGTGCGTATCTCGCTATTTCTACTTGCCAGTCACTCGTTACCTCGCCTGGTATGCCACCACGGCAAACTTTCCTAGCAACAAATTAAACTCAATGCATTTAGTGTATATCATTTCAACTTCTCTTTCTCATTCAATCATGAATCATCATTCTACTAACTTGCATCTTGACACATTTTTACTAAGGTTCTTCATATCCTTTGTTTGCGTAATTCTTTAGATTATAAGTACCGGTAACTTGTTTATAACGTTAGCACACATATTAATCCTTTCCAATGGTATCTATCAAGTTTAACTATCAATTTTACACCAATTGTCACAACCCAAAATTCGAGCCATGATCGACGATGGGCCCAATGGACGTAGCCCACTGAGCCCAAGCAAGCCTATTACTATGAACTGTTCACCCTTCCATCAAAAGTTGCTAAGTCACATTTTATAACTTTGGATCAAAATAATACCCAACATTTGCCAACCCATAGTGGCATACCAATCAAAGTGTACATATATGGTCTAAACATATAATTTAATAATTTACATCGGTTTGTCTATACACAACGAAAGAGTACTTGACTTCTAGAGGAGAGACTCGGACGAATGTACAGCTGCTGAATGCCAAAACACCTACCAAGGGTCGAATATATGAAGACACCTCGACCTAGTTACCAGCTACTTCATGATCTGAGAACATGAACTTGAAAATGGTGAGTATAAACCCAGTGAGTGAACAAGAAGGGAACAAGCATACCATAAGGAATGTTTAACAAAATCATGATGCATTCATTTTTCAAAATAACGCAATTTATTTTAGTTCTTATTAAACCCCTCATGTAAACCCCACATGAGTAAATCACTTTATGAAAAGGGTCCATGCTTAACAAAGGATTTGGAGAGTGAAAACTTTAATAGCATTCATGCGAATCAAGTCAAATAAACGACGAGTACGCTGCAGCGAGAATGCCTTTCCGCTGCAGTGACACTTGACTTAAATTATAATCTAGCAAAGGGTTTCTTAACTGGTCAAGGGTTTCTCACCAAACCTCCTCATTTCTAAACTTAATTCATTTATTCCTTAATGTTGGAAGTCCATGCTCAACTATGGTACCAAAGAAATGGAAAATAGGGTAGCAACCGAACCAAATGAGGAGCAAAACAGAAAGTTTTTCGCTGCAGCGAGATTGAGCAAAATTTTTGGTCATAAAACAGAAAGGTTCTCGCTATAGCGAGAAGCTATAGTAACATTCTCACTGCAACGAGAATACATTCTTGCTGTAGCGAGATTTTCGGCTAGTCTTACCCCTCCAACCTGAGAGTTTCTTGCTGCAACGAGAAACAGGGCACCAGCAAAAATTTCCCATTCCCTCAAACAAAAGCCACCCTGTTCACATGACCAACACAACATGAAACTCATATAATTTCCCAAAGTTTAACATGTCAAATTTCACATGCATTTCAACAATTTTCATATTCATGAACTTTCTATAACACACGTATCTATACATGTATATATATATATATATATATATATATATATATAT
>NC_030851.1:16650113-16665019 GCF_000208745.1 Theobroma cacao | reverse complement strand
ATACTATATATATATATATATATATATATATATATATATATATATTCATCATCATGCACACTCTCCCATCGTCATCAACTCATGTGCACTCCCCACTAACACATGGCTGGGTCATCATCGACTTATGTGCACTCCCACTCGCACATAGCCTGGTCATCATTGGCTTATGCGCACTCCTACTCGCACATAGCTGGGTCATCATCGATTTATGTACACTCCTACTCGCACATAGCCTGGTCCACATCAACATACAAAGAAGCACCCAATGCATATCATGCATATTATCATATTGTGATAACACATAAACCATTGTATAGCACATTTTCACAATATTAAATCACTTCACCAAAGGCTTATTCCCAAGGTACATTTTCAAAAGAAAACTAGATAAAATCTTTCAAATGTTTGAACAGTTGCATTCACATTCCCAAAACAAATTTTGAAATGCAAGTCCACTCACCGATATGTTTTTAGGCCTTTAATCGACTCTAACTTCCCCAATGGTCCAAATGGGGCAATAGAGCTTTGTTGGAACCTACCATTACATTAGCATCACCATTATGTCAATTCACATACTTAAGATTCTAAAAGCTATTTCTTAGCTAGCTTCCAATAGCCATTTAAATGGCTATCTATATTCACTACCTTAACCACTCTAAAATGAATAAACATCCTACTATAAAACATTCACAAGCCTAATCATTAGCCACTCTCAACATTTAAAATCAACTTTAATTTACTGCTTACCTTGAAATTTTGAAATTCTTTCCAATAGTTTTCCAAGCTATTATAAGGGCTTTCTTTCTCATTCTCTCTCTAAACACCTAGCTAGTGAGAGAAAGTATGGAAGTGGGATTTTTCAAGGGTTTTAAAGTGAAAAAGTGAAAGATCACAAGGGTTCTAGTCAAAAGGGCACAAAGGTATGAAAATTAGAGTTAGAGAGAGAAAGTTATGAAAGTTTCATATCAAGCCTCCATGGAAGATGGAAGCAACGTGAGATGGAAAAAGAAGAAGGAGAAGAAGTTGCTGGAGAATGAAGAAGCTGCTGAAAGAAAAAGATATTTATAGCTCAAGCTTATCCATTCTACTTAAAATTATGAAAATGCCCCTCCACAAATTAGCTTGTTCTCTTCCAATCCTTTATGCAATCTTGTACTCTTTTGACACTGGGACAAGGTCCATAATGGTCTAGAAATGCTCGGGTTCATGAACACTTAAAAATTTTTACCCGAGGTGAAAAATGACCATTCTGCCCCTGTTGTAAAAATTATTGAAACTTCTAATTTTCTTTGTGTTTTCATCATTACACATCATTTATGCAGTCTTATGCCTATTTAGACTTTAAAATATAATAAAAATTTCTTCTGAGAGCTTATTAGAGGAAATGACGAAACTACCCCTAGCCCGTGTTATGGCGTTTATGCCTAGTTACAAGCCTATAAAGGTTGAGGTCTCACACCAATAACCTTGCATGTGGCAGCAATTATAAATCTAATTTCATCAAGCATTTCCTAAACTTACATGCACCATAATTTACATTCATATGCTACCCACACTTGCACAATTATTTCCTCACAATATTCAACTAACCGTAGGCTTTAAAACATAGTGTTAAGCTTACAGCTTTCCTTTTCCACTTTGAGTCCATCATGTACCCACGGGTTTTTTGGCTTGTATGTCACCAATTTTTCTCCAGTCAAGCCAATCTTTGCTGCCACAAGACACTTCTCTTAGTCACTAACTCATTTTCAAAGATTACTCAAGCTAAAAACAATAATCCTTACCTTATCTTGCTTGAATCACCAAAACCAAGCTTTATCTTCCTTTCTTTCTTTCCTTTCTCCTTTCTTTCTTTCCTTTCTCCTTCCTTCCAACTGATCTCATCTATTTTCTTTCCAAGAGTACGGTTTTCCTTGCAAGACAAAGCCATTTTTCTTTTCAAATACATGGTGGCAAGGTGAAAATGGCATGGGAGCATGAAGGTGAGGAAGAAAATATCTTTTGGCTAGAGATAAGAACCAGCCATGGGATAAGAATGAAGAGTCAAAGCTTTCTTAGGAAGCTTTGACCAAATTAATGGCAAAATTACCATTTTACCCTTTAAGGTTTTCACCTTTTTTAATTGTATCCTCCCACAATCTTTTAATTCCAATTTCTTTCCATTTTTCTTCCTTAACACTTGTATCAATAAAATATCAAGTTTATGCTTCAACGTTGTATCACTGTAATATTTTAATATTGACTTACTCACGCTAGCTTTATTTAATAAAAACACACGGGCCCCATTAAATTCATTTTTCTCTGAAATTTCCTCGTTCTTCTTCTTTCCCACTTAAATTGACCATATACTCCTTCTTCATGGAAAATTTTGACACTGAATTAAATATTAATATTTTAATAATATTTTATTAATAAAAAGTTATTTTATTCTAAAATTTTTCACTTGTCTCCTTAGCACCCAAAATGTCTTATTATACCCCGATTCACTTCCGAATCACTTTTTATATCGTTTATTCATCCTCAATAAATAAAAAAAATATTATTATTGCTTCGCATGCGGAATATTTTACTCTAAAATATTCCCTTCACCCTTCATCACTTTTAAATACTCTAATTAACCTCAATTGATATCCGATAAGTTCTATTAGTCAACATATCAAAGTACGAGATGTTACAATCCAAGTCAAAGAAAATAAGAGAAAAACAAAAATAGAAAAAGTAACTAATAATTGAAGCTTTTGATTTTGAGTCTTTCTCAAATTCTCTTGCTTTCTTGCTTTATTCTTGGCTCTACATCTTCAGAATAGCTGCTACCCACTTCTCTCCTCTGAAAAAGTCCCTTAAATATAAGCAAGGTGCCCTAATTTCCAAATTACCGTTAAACATTTTTTTTTGGAAACCAGTGTGGGGCCACGGCCATGACTTCTTAGCAATGCGCAAGTGTGGCGCTACTTTTTCAGCGTCAGGGCTTTTTGGCCTCAGGCCAAGTTTAATGCACTTGAATTGTCCAGCATTACAGCCACGATCTTCCCAATGCTGTGGCCCTAGCTCCTCCAACGTCGCGACCATGAATAACTCAAAGCTATGGTCTCCAATTAACACGTTATACAAAATTGCAACTATGCATTATCTTCCAACTCAATTTTCACCTTGATCAGATCCGAACTGGATGAAATGGTAAACATGAAAGTTGTAGCCCATTCTCTTATCTTAGCAATGTATCAAGAATCACATCTTGGACTCTGTAGCTCAAGTTATCTTCAGAAAATTACCACATGTACGAATGAAACTTTTACCATACTTGTGCGATTTTAACTCAAATGTACCTTACTCATCAAATATCCCGTAAAAAAACCATGAGAGAAATTGACAACAACTCTTCTTAAAGTAAATTAAAACAAAATAAAGTAAAATTGAACTAAAATAACTGAAATTAACTACTCAACATATAATCTAACTTAAACTAGAAAAACACTTAAATGCTAAAATTTGAACTTAAAATCTCAAAAATCTAGCTACTTAAGCCTTCAAAATGTGTTAGAATAACTCTATATAATAGAGTTATCAGTTGTGAGGGAGTTGGAGAGAGAAAAAAAGAGTTTTTTTATTTTTATTTAATTAATTATTAAAAACTTTTTAATATTTAAGTTTAAGTTCTTAGAGACTTTTGTTTTACCTTAGTAATAAGGTGGCAGCATTTGTTGAGCAGACAACATATGGAAACTATACACTATTAGTGAATTAAATATAAACTTTTTATTTAAATAAACTATAATAAGATATATAACAGAGTTAGAAAAATGTTGCTGATGATTCAAGGAAAATGTTTTACACCCTTCCTTTAAGATCGATTGATTTCATAAACCTTGGGATTGATCCCATTTGAAAAATATTACCTTTTTGTCCTTGTGGGATGGATCCTTTGAACTTTAGGATCAGTCCCACAAAGCAATGAAGTATCATTATTTTATTCAACTATTTCCAACAAAGTATATTATTCGTAAAACCCTAATTTTTCATATTGTGAAAATTTGGTAAAAATGTGAACTTTCGTGAATTATATATTGGTGAGGATGATCTATGAGAATTCCTTGTTGTTTAATGCAAATGTCTCCATATTATTGTGTTGTATTTGTGGATGAATGATGAAGGACGAAATGGTTAGAAAAGGAAGCCAAACAAATGAATTTTTCTAAGTTTGAACTTGGGGGGTTGACCCCCAATGGTTAAAACTCGACCCTAGTGACATGGGGCTCAGAATGAAGGGTTTCGGGCATGCTCAGAGAAGAAGTCACATTCATATAATGCAGTGGAATATAAATCAACAAAATCGAAAACAACCTTGGATCACTTATGTTTCCTTATTGATCAATTAAAAGCAAATATAAACAAACATATGTACAGCCATATACATCAAGAAGTGATTTTCAAAAATCATGTGTCAAAATCCCTCTATTTGATTGTACACCAAAACCTTGTTGTCGCAAACCAAAGCTATCCATGTGTCCAGCCTTCAATGGTGATCCACACAAATGTTAATTGAAAACCTACACTGAGTTGGAATTATGTGGTGCCATGATGTTATGCTAGTAGCGAAGATTTTTTGGAAAATCTCACATCTCAAAGATTATTTGTTTTTGCCTTGAAAAGAAGATAAGAAAAATTTTTCTTAAGAAAACGACACTTAAGGCTTCGACTTTTCTCTTTTATTTTTCTGTCGTCCTTTTCCTCTACTTTCTTGCAAAGTGCAGCACACATATAAAAGGTATTTATAGTTTGGTTAAAATGCTGATCCAACTTTTGGTTTATTGCATTTTAATCCTTCCACTTAATTATACAATTTAATTAAGTCGATATTGGAAATTCTTAATCCAATTAAATACCAGTCCCATTTTAATTTCACATTGTCATTTTATTTTGTGTGGCTTATTAAGTCCCCAACATGTTGTCAATAAATGTAAATATAAATATAAATCAATTCAATTAAGAATTTATATTTATATTTATAGATTATGAGTGGCATCTAGCAATACATCATGCCACCCAAAAGTCAGGAGAGTCAATATGGTGTGACTAACCTTTCAGTGTACAGTATTTCAATGTAATTTGATCCTTTCATCATATATCTCAGATAGATAAAAAGTTTGGCTCCGTGTCTACTTTTTAACTTATCGACATTAGTCTTGTAGCTTCCATATTGACTTATCAAGATTGCATTAGCCAAGGACTTTCAGTTAATATAAGCCGAGAGCAAATGAGATATATCCTTTTTAAATCATTTGGGCTGATGAATCCTCTCTAGACTACTCATTCATCTTCGCATGCTTCACGCTATTCCCAAAAGTATCTTATTTAGGCATTTGGCTACCTCTAGACCTGTAAGGGTGAAATCAAAGCATGACAATTCACATATAAGATGACCTAGTATTACATGTCTAAGAATTACTTACACTATTGACACAAGAGAGTATTTCCATAGACACTTAAGTAAAATACCAAATAGAACTCTCATAGTGGGTCATGCTCAATGAACTAGGTCCTTAACAAGCACCCACATACTATCCTTAAGTATATTACGTACTTCAACTTATGAAATCAATTGTTTACTTCCAAAGTAAGGAGCCTTAGCATGTAACAGTCTTTAAGCATTGTCAATGCCCTTATTCTTGACAAAAGAATACTAAGAACATGGCTTTGATGCATAAGAATCTTATAATTATAACCTTTGTAATTTCTTTGCAAGGCCATTATGCTCCAAGAATTTAATCTACATAAGTCTCTCATAACTCTTTATAAATAAACTCATGGATAAAGAAATACCTCACACATTATATAAAATATCCATAATGTATTTGTCATAGCCCAAATCCAGGGGCATAGCAAGCCTTTTTATGCAATCCCGATCATCATTCCCAACCATCATTTCTAAAACCACATATTGTAATTCTCTACTAAAATATTTCAGTAATATTTTATAGTGACCCAATACTTACAATTTTATTATATTAAAATAATGTCACCCATTTACCAACTCATAGTGGCATCAGTAATCAAATATACACATTTGACTTATAACATGGATCCTAGAGGATTATATTACATATACGCATTCACAGGTAACAGACTCTTAACCATCAGCGGAGTGACCGTGGGTGAAGGTACAGCTACTGAGATGCCATAGTATCTACCAAGAGGACGAGCATATGTGGACACTCAATCTAGGTCTCAACTGTCTTTGAATATGAAATCATGAAGTTTAAAAACGTGAGTATAAAACTCAGTAAGTGAACATAAGAAGGGAACAAGCAATCGATAGGAAGAATTTGAAAATCATGATGCACTTGTTTCATAAACAATGCAATTGATTTAATTTCTTACTAAAAACCCCTCATTTCAAACTTTGATTAATAACCTCATAGTGTTGAAAAAACCCATGAACAACCCATGAAGTTAAATGGGTGAAAAATATGTCAAAATCAAGCAAGGTAGTAAGCATGGCAGCAAGTTTCTCGCTGCAGCGAGAAATAGTCTCAGTTTGCATATGTTTCAGTTTTTCTAGTATATCTCCCACTACAGAAGTCCAATTAACCTAATATTTTGACTATTAGAAAGCTAAGAGAAAGATATACAACTTTTATGTTGATTACTTTTCCCATTTATGACTGGAATGTGGTCAAAATTATTTTCAAAGTGGAAGTATGGCACCAAAAATTTGGTCTATCAGAGAGTTTCTCGTTGCAGCAAGAATCCATTTTCGCTGCAGCGAAATTCCTCACTGTAGCGAGAATTTTTTTTTTGCTGCAGCAAGAAACAGGGCTGGTTTATGCCCCACCACCCGAGAGTTTCTCACTGTAGCAAGATTCAGGGCAGATGACAATTTCGGGGTTTTCACATGCCACAAAATCCATTCCTACCATATTGCACATCAAAGCGAACACATTGACAATAATCAAGTTTCTCATTATTCATTTCAATCGCATATTATAATCATAAACTTTTCATCGCATATACATATATAAACATATATAAACACGTACACCACCCCACTTCATTCATCGTCACAGTCGGGTCATCATCATCGGCTTATGCACACTCCCTACTCGCACATAGTCGGGTCATCATCGGCTTATACGCACTCCCTACTCGCACATAGTAGGGTCATCATGATCGGCTTATGCCCACTCCCTACTCGCACATAGCCAGGTCATCATCGGCTTATGCGTACTCCCTACTCGCACATAGCCGGGTCATCATCAGCTCATGTGCACTCCCACATCGCATATAGCTAGGTCATCATTATCACACAACATTATTCGTGAATGCACAACATATATTCATATATATACATACCAACATAATATAGGAGAACATGGATTCATCTTTTTACACATTTCACATTTTCACAACATCAAAACATTTTATTAAGGGCTTGTTCCCATGCATAATTTAATGAAAAACCAAGTAAAATCATTTAAATGCTTCACCCCAACACATATGTATTTCCCAAAAACACTTTGATGCAAGTTCACTCACCAGTCTTGTTGATTCTTTTGCTTGACTCTAGCCTCAACTAATGCTTCAAATGGACATGTGAGGCCTTGTTGGAACCTATACACACTATAGCACCTTAATCAACTCAAATTGGCATTAATACACTCTCAAAAGCTATTTCTTAATTCAAGTTTAGCTAGTTATTACTAACTAGCTCCCAATTACCATTAAGTGGCTATTTCTTTACTCTACTCTAGTCACTCTAAAAATGACTAACAATCTCAACAATAGATTAACTCACCACTCTAATCATCAACCATTATCAACAGCTTGAAAATTAAACCTAATTCATTACTCACCTTGGTGGTTTTTTTTTTTTTTGTAGTTGAATTCCTTTTCAAAAGCTTCTAAGCTATTGTGGACAATCTCCCTCTCTCTCTCCACTTGTCCAGCTAGTGAGAAAATATACCAAGGAAATACCTTTAAGGGCTTTTGAGGTGTAGAAGAGAAAGAGTATGAAAAACCCTATGAAAAGGTGTAGAAAAACACAAGGTTTAGGGTTACCATGGGAGGCTTCCATGGAAGATGAAGAAAACATGAAATGAAGAGAAGAGAGGGGAGGAAGAAGAAGAGTTGCTGGAAGCTGCTGGAAATTTGCTAGAGCTTTAGATATTTATATCTAAAGTTTATCCATTTCTCACATAAATTACCAAAATGCCCTTAACATGGTGACTTTGTCTTCCTCTCATCCTTTGTGCAACTTTTTACTCTTTTGACACTGGGGCAAGGTCCATAATAGTCTAGAAATACTCGGGTTCACAAAAACATAAAAATTTAGACCCGAGATGTAAAATGACCATTTTGCCCCTATCATAGAAATTATCATTATTTTTATCTTCTTCATTTATTTTACCATCATAAACATCATTCATTCATTCCTTAGGCCTATTCAGACCTTAATAACATAAAAAAAAACCCACTCGTAGAAGCTCACCAAGAAAAATTATGAAATTACCCCTAGTCCGCATTATCGCGTCTACTTCTAGTTATGTGTATATGGAGATCGAGATTTCACAGGTTCACTTCTGAATTACCCTTTTTAACTCGATAATTAACCTCAATTGGCATCTATAAACTTTATTAGCTACCGTATCAAAATACAAGGTACTATAGTATTTAACATGAAATATGACTAATTAATATATTGTTTTACAAGCACAAAACCGATTGGCTTGTAGGGCTTACACTAAAAATCTCCCACTAGCATTAAAGCCTATCGCCCATAATACCAAAGCCCTCCAAGTGGCAATCATGTTTTTGTTAGGATCGAACTTTAGTGAGAGGGTCAGCTAAGTTGTCCTCTGTAGGTACTCTCTCTATATTAATATCATCTTTCCCTATGGTCTCCCTGATCAAGTGATAATGCTGCAGTACATGTTTAAATTGCTGATGAGACCCTAGTTCCTTTGCTTGTGCAATGGCTCCATTGTTGTCATAGTACAAAGTTACAAGATCAACAATGCTGAGAACCACGCCGAGTTCAGTTATGAATTTCTTGATCCAAATTCCCTCTTTCGTTGCCGTAGACATAGAGATGTATTCAGCCTCAGTTGTGAATCTACAGTCATTGCTTGCTTGAAACTTTTTCAGCTTATTGCACTACCATTTATGGAAAATATAAACCCACTTTACGATTTGATGTCATCCTTATTGGATTGGAATGTAACATCTCCAGATCCTTTAACTTGGAGTTGAGCCCTTCCATAGACCAAGAAAACATCTTTAGTTTTTTGTAAGTACTTAAAGATATTTTTCATAACAATCTAGTGATTCTCACCTAGATTCGAATGGTATTTGCTTGTAACACTCAGAGCATATGCCACATCTAGTCTAGTGCATAACATGGCATACATGATGGATCTAATAGCCGAATTATATGGTATTTTATCCATTCTCATTCTCTCTTCTTGTGTCTTTGGACAAATATCCTTTGAGAGATGAATGCCATGAGATGTAGGCAAGTATCCCTTCTTGGAATACTAAACCTATTTAGCACCTTGTCTATGTAAGTGAATCGAGACAATCCTAGCATTCTCTTTGATCTATCTCTATAAATCCTTTTGCCTAGAATATGGGTTAATTATCCCAAATCCTTCATGAAGAATTGTTTGGATAACCAAATCTTAACAGTTTGCAACATTAGTATATCATTTCCTATTAGTAGTATGACATCAACATAAAGTACTAAAAATACAACTGCTTGTCCATTCACCTTATTGTAAACACATGGATCATCAAGATTCTTGACGAAACCATATTCTTTAATAGTTTCATTAAATCTAATGTTCCAACTCTTAGACGCTTGTTTTAGGCCATAAATGGACTTTCAAAGTTTGCATACTTTATGTTGATTCTCCTTGGACCCATTAATGAATGCTATCTTTACATCCATCTGTCATATCTCATAATCATGATATGCAATAATAGCAAGTTGAATTTGAATGGATTTAATCATGTTGACAGGCAAGAAAGTTTCCTCATAATCAATGACAATTACATTCATGTTCAAATGCATAGCTCAAGTCAAGTTTTAGACTTCAAACCTTAAGGTCAAGCATAAAGAAAAATCATATAAGCATGTGTCTTGACCAATATAGTAAATGAACCAAGAATATTTTCATTAAGTTCAGTGAGTTCATCTTAATCGAATAAGTGTGCATAATCAAGAAATCAATTTTGAAACAATCATTTAAGCACAAACGTAAAATATATTTCAAGAATTGCTCCTAGACTAGCATTTGAACATTTCAATTTTCATGAGAAGATATTTTCTATATATACACATGAAAATCCAATCGGATTAACAAATTCAAGGATTGATGAACAATTTCTCATATTTCTATTTTGTCGTTGTAAATACATGAGAATTTATGGAATCAATATGAGTGTCATGCTCGGGAATAGATAGATTATGTCATTAAAAAGGATTTCCCATTTTTCAGCAAGTTTTGCAATTTTAGGAACATGTACTTGCACCAAATGATCATGAAAGTATTCATAATGCATGTTTTTAAGAGTCAAGAATCATCTTTGAAAAGGAAATTCAAAGAAGAAAATATTGTAATGGACAAGAAGTAAAGTAAAAAGATATTTTGGAACACAAAACCTGTCCATTTTGGCTTTAAGGCACTCAAGAGTCGATTACTTATCCCTTGGGCCCACTTTTTATCATTCTAGCAGCATTTGCATTTTGTTCTTCAATAGTCGACTAGCTAGGCTAAGGAGTCAATTATGCTGGATTCCTACACATTGAAAAGCTAGAAAAAGGTGCAAAACATGCAATATGCCAAGGTATAATGATCTCAAAACATGAATTTGTGTGAGAACAATTTAGAATTTCATTTCAACAATGTTTGGAACATTATTTTGGACATGTATGATCAAAGATTCTTCAAGAAAAACATGTGAACTCAAATTTTAGCCTTTATTGCTTATTATTCACAAGTGTTAAAAAGTTGAAATGCTCATTGAAGAATCATGTCTCTAATATGCTCAAACATATTCAATTTACATCATGATGCGTGACTATAACTTATAACATGTACAACAAGCATTTAAACAATGTTTAAGCATAATAAGCATCAAATTTAGCATTTTCAACAATTTTTCAATGTATGGACAAAAATGCCCTTAAGGTTATTCAAGCAATCATTTGCAACAAGAACAAGATATAATGGCATTTTCAACACATGGTATACTTGTTCAAGTTATATATCATTGAAATCATTGTAATCTCAAGGATGTCAAACATTGTAAATAGATATGTTCTTTTGCTTCAAAAATGCCATTAATTCCAAATTATCACATTTAAGATCATGCTTAAGAAATCCCTTTCAATCAATTTCACCAATCATGAGAGAAATACCAAGCAAAATCGGATTTATGCAATTCATGTATCAAATCAGTTTTGCTCAACCATGCTATATCACCAAAAACAATGAATCAATTTCAATCAAAGTGAATAAAAAGATTTCACAAGAAAATCAATTGATAAAGATTTAATCTTTCTTTACAAACTTTTTAACTTGAAACATTCAAGATTAGACTTGCTTTGTGAAAAATCATGAGCTCAATATCACTCAATTTTGTTTCATTATGCTCTCAATGATTTATGAAATATGTAATGGGCATAATGAATAATGTATATGCATGTCAAGGGTCATTTGCAAATATCTCACAATTATGTTCCAAAAATGCCCTTATGACCATTCAAGTTTACAAGCAAGCATGCACATCCAATAAGAACAAGTCATAAGTATTTTTCATTATGAAACAAACTTGTTCAATTCATAAATCATTCTAAACTTAAAATATGGCAATATTTTTCTCATATAAGCTCATTTTGCTTTAAAAGTACTAATTCAAGTGGTCAAAACTTTCAAGCTCATTATCAACCATCTTGAACTATTCAAAGAAGTTCTAGAATTTAGATCAAGATTGTTCAAATGGTCAACATATGCTAGACACAAGGAAATCAAGGACAATTTTTTTTTAACTCAATTTTCCTTGTTTTAGGCTACTTGAATAGTTGTTAGTGTAAGTCATCAAGTATGCTCATATTTCTATCACATTATCCAACCTTTTATGTTTCAAAATTATGCTCAAAAATTATTTTTCCTCACAGAAGTAGTATGGAAACAATTCCACAAATCATGAGGAAATTTGATAGAAACAATTTTCCATAATCAAGCAATCTTAATAAAACAATTTTCTCAAAATAAGGATGATGATATATTCAAGATCAAATATAGGTACATACTCAATCTTTAAATTCATACTTACTTGCAACTTCTAGCATGTATCATATCAAATAAAGTTGCGTAGCCAAGATTGATCAATAAAGCTCAAAGAATTATGCACTTAATATTCAAGCAAGAATAGGCAACTAAAATTTTCAATGTAGAAAAGCAAACAATTTTAGAAACTCAGCCAAATGAATGAAACATTCAATAAATAAGCAATCAAGATTCTCATTAAAAATTGAGCATAGAAATCACCATTTTCCTCTATATGTGACTAGAGAGCATCCATTCTTCAAGAATTGTTCCTCCTTGCTCTAGCACACCTATAAGAGATATTTTTCATTTAATCTTTGGTATCCAAATTGCTTTGGATCCTTGAAAGTTAATCTCGTTGCATAAAGTTCCTTTTGGAATCCACACTTGTCTAAATTTGTAAGGCACACATTTTTTAATTGAACAAGTGTATGAACAATAACTATAAAATATGTAATGATTGTATTTGGTCATTTTGGAAGATGAGGAATTCATGGAAGCCTTTTGTTTCTCATTCAATAAATCTTCAAATTTTATTTTCATATCAAAATTTCTTTTTTCCAAAATATCAATTTCCTTTTGGTAAGCTTTAAAATCCTTTTCCAAATTTTCTTTTTCTTTTTCCAAGTCAATTTTTGTTTTCATCAAAAATCCATTTTCAACATTCAGTATGAAAATAATTTTCTTGTTCTTCATATTCATTTTCTCAAACTCAAATGCTAAATCCTCAAAAGCATCATGAAATTCATCAAAAGCATATGAATTAAGTTCACAAGATGAAGAAGTTACGTTTATCTCTTCAAGAGCCATGAGGCATAATTCAATTTGATTTGAGGATTTATCTTCACTTGATTCCTTGTCTGCATTTTCCATGTTGCTTGTTAAGCATTGATTCTCACAAGAGTTGTCTTCCAATTCCTTTTGCATCTTTGTTTCTCCATATAACTCTTCTAATTTTTGTCAAATTTTCGTGGCACTTTTAGACATGAACACTTTATCATATTCTCTATAATTAAGTGCACAAATGAGAGTGTGCATGGCCTTAGAGTTGATTTGTACTCTCCTCATTTCAGCTTCAGTCCACTTACTTCTATCTTTGGGAGTTTTCTCACCATTGACCGAATTAGTAATCATAGGAATGAAAGGACCATCGGTAAAAACATCCTACATCTCATAGTCATAAGTTCTAACATAAATGGACATTCTAGTATTCCAATAAGGATAGTTTGATCCATTAAATAAAGGAGGCATATTTATATGTGAGACCCTGTCAAGCTCGATTAAAAGACGGTATTGTACCGAGTGGTACAACTAAGTTAAATCGAGCCTTGAACTAGTTCAAATAGAAATTCTAAGAGGAATTTGAAAATTCTAAAACCCACAGAATGGCTTAGAATAGTGATTCGGAGTTCAAGGTCCAGTGTGGAGTCAATCAGGAAACTTGACCGATTAGGGACAAAACGGTCATTTTACCATTTGATGATAAAGTGGAGATTTTTAGCCAAGATTTGATCACACTTGACCAAGAATAATTATATGAAATATAATTATGATTATTGGAGTATAAAATGATGTTTAGTAGTGAAAAATTGTAATTCTCGGTATTTTTGGAGCACAAGAGCAAAATGGTAATTTTGCCACTAGAGGACTAAATGAGAATTTTTATAAAACGATTTTTGCCCCATTTGGTTAATATTGATCAATATTAGTGTTATTTGAGGTTGAAAAGTAGAAATGATGTGATTTCGGTACATTTCGGAGTATAGGGGTAAAATCGTAATTTTTTTATCTCGTGGGCAAATCGGTAAATTTTTCACCCCAGTACTTGTCAAGACCAAGGGATTTTAATTGTGGTAGGATTGGATAAATACCAGAATATTTGTGGTGGAAAATTTAGAAGAAAAAGTCAAAAAGTTAAAAAAAATGGGCCAATAAGCATGTGACACATGGCAAGCTTGATTATTTTATTATTTTCTATAGAAATCAGCCCATTAAATCCCCAATTCTCTCACCATATTCAGCCTAGGCAACCAGCAACAAGAACAAAGGAAGAACAAAGGGAAAAACAAGAAAATCTAGGTGGAAATTCAAAGAAAAAGTGAAGAAATCAAGGAAACAAACTAGGTAAGTTAGAATTTCTTTAATTCTCATTGATACCTAGCTTACCCATGCTTTTGTTCTTGATTTCCATGGTTGAATATTGAGTTATCATGATGAATTCAATTCTGAAAAATGGGTATGGAAGAGGAATTGTTGTAGGAATAATTTGATTTTAGACTATGTTAGTGTTTAGGCATAGTTAAGCATGGTTATAAACAAAAACACAAAAGAAATATTCAATTTCTCTAGGGTTCCTTGTTGGTCGAACCATGAGGGCTGAATATCAATGGGGGATTCTTTTTATTTCAAGGAAAATGGCTTGAAAAATGATGAATTAAGGTGAAACGGTTATGTAAAAAAATTTTTGGTGCTAGTGCACCAAATGACCGAATTTTTCTATAAGGAACTGTGAGGGTTCTAATGCTGAATTTGGCTTTATTTAAATGGTATGTGGTAAATTAAGGTATTAGAGGAGAAATG
>NC_030851.1:16629753-16649458 GCF_000208745.1 Theobroma cacao | reverse complement strand
GATGATGATGATGGGATGGTGTGCATGTTGATGATGGGTATATGGTTGTAAATGCAAATATGTAAGCATTTGTTTTGTTGAAATTTGGAAGTTTACATGTGTTACATGTTGCTATTGTTATTTTAGCAGGATGACTTGTTTTAAGGGAAAAAGGAAACTTTTTCCTTGATGTTCTGGTTCTCGCTGCAGCGAGAATGAAATTCGCTATAGCGAGAAACTTTCTGTCCATTTTGCTAACTTGTGGGTTTTTGCCATATTTTCCATTTCTTTGGTACCATAGTTGAGCATGGATTTTTGTAAAGTGATTTACTCATGTGGGGTTTACATGAGGGGTTTAAAGGAGCTAAAACAATTACATGGTTTTGAGAAAATGAATGCATCATGATTTCGATAAACATTCCTTATGGTATGCTTGTTCCCTTCTAGTTCACTCACTGAGTATTGTACTCACGTTTTATAAAAATTCATGTTTTCAGATCAGGTGACTGTTGGACCCTAGATCGAGGAGTCCCTGTAGTGCATCTCTTGGGTATGTGTCTGGCATTTGATAGTAATCCCTTTTATTGTAAATGTCTCTGCTGGAAGTCATGGGTTCTTTTGTATTGTGAATACAATCTAACAATGTGAATATGTGTATGCAATGTAAATTGCTAAATACATGACTGGTATAGTGTATATATATTATTATCAATAATGCCATTGTGTTTTGACTATGTTCACACTTGGGAAAAGGTGTGTGTGTATGCATGATATGATAAATTTGTTAAGTAAAGGTAAATGGATAGGCTTGTTTGGGCTTAGTGAGCTATGCTCATTGAGCTCATGCACCGGTCATGGCCCGAAAAATTGGGTCGTGACATATACATTGACCTTCAGCATCTATAGATTTTTCTAAAGCCATTTGGATCTCCCCTAAGGATGTTAAGCCTTAAAAATGAGGGTTAGGCTCTGATACCACTTGTTGGTCCCAAATAAATGTTTTAAAAGGGGGTGAACAGCACTTTTTGGCTCTTACTAAACTTGATTTCTAATTGGGAGCAAATTGAAGATCAATGATGGGAAATTTGATGCAAGATGAAGAAACGATTTTAGAAATAATGAAAATAAAAAATAAAACAGAGGAGACAATACTCAACGATTTATATTGGTTCGGTCAAAGACCTACATCCACTACCTTGATTGTTCAACCAAGGATTTTTCAAACCAAATCACTAAAATGGTGGAATTCCCAAGCTCCCACCAAGCTTTTACAATGGCTTTTCACAGGCTCAACCACAACCTTTAACAATGGTTTTTACCGGGATCAACCAAAACCCAAAGTGACTTTTCAAAGGCTCAAGCACAACCTTTAACAATGGTTTTTCACGGGATCAATCAAAACCCAAAACTAACTTTTCTAAGGCTAGCACACTTTAAGTAATCAAGAAATGAAGAAAAGATGAAGTACAATTGATCACCTAGCTGATCTAAGATGTACAAAGCTAAGCTCAAACACTTTTTCAAAGGATAGGAGTGAAATACAAGTGAAAAAAGAAGGTTTTTGGTCTTCTAAGCTCAAAATTACTTTGGATAACCTCCCTCTCTTATTTTTGGCTATTGGAAAGATTTTAAATACTTGCAAAATCAATTTTGGCCATTGGAGACAGAAACTAGCCGTTTCTAGCCGTTGTTTTGTCTTTTAGTGCTCAATTCAAATTTTCTGACAAAATGATCTTAGTTGACTAACTGCACTCTTAGTCGATTAAGTTGTCTCTGTCTTCTGATCCTAGTTTTTGGCAGTGAGCACTTAGTCTACTAACTTCCTTCTTAGTCGAATAAGTTGTTTTTGTTTTGAAGTCCAAATTTCTGGCAATATGTTCTTAGTCGACTAACTTACTTCTTGGTCGATTAAGTTGGTTCTGTCTTGAAGTCCAAATTTCTGGCAGTAGATTCTTAGTTGACTAACCCATTACTTGGTTGACTAAGTCTTTTCTGTTTCTCAGTACTCTTCAGCCCGTCAACTTCTGATTTGAATTTTAGTTAACTAATCCTTTATTATTCAACTAAGGAGCTTCTGTTTTGTCGATTAATTGTGGCTTCTTATACATATACTTTTTTTATATGTCCCTTGGAATAATTTATTTATCATTGACATACAATTCTTGTCCTGCACACTCAAGTAGAAATATTAGACACAAATGAATGGGAATATTATGCTATCATAAAAAACGTATAGAGTCAACATTCTCTATTTCTTATTTTTGATGATGACAAAACACTCCTAGATTAATAGTGCAATGTCTATGTTCAATATAAATGCTTCAAATCTTTATGCATAATGAGTTACTCCCCCTTAGTCAATGCATCTAGTTTTCATTAAAGATTTGCAATAAACTATTTATAATATTCATAATAGCTAAACAAGATATACAATGCCCACAGTAGCTAAGCAAGATATATTGAATATCCATAATAACTAGCACATAATATTCAATAAAATCATAACTAAGCATCACACACATAAATTAAACATGAAAACCTATCACACTCAATTTAACTTAGTTTTCCTTCTCTCTTTTTTTTGCCATCATTAAAAATGATATTCAAAACTCCCCCTTAATGAGTGCATCTAGATTTTCCTTTAATCTTTAAATTAGACTTTAATGAATAGGAATCATAAGCACTCATATACTTAAGTCATACAAGCCTATAGATATAGTTCAATAACTTTAAGAGTCAAGCTTGTGTCTATGTAAGAACAAATATATGGGAGTTAAATCATTTCAAGAAATTGTCAAGGATTACTCAAATAATGTTCAAGAAAATTTGATCATTTTGTCATAATCAAAACTATAATAATTTTAAAGCTAACATTTTTTTGGCTGAAAAAATAAAAGGGTTTATTTTTTGGAGACATTGATGTTTGCTTTGAAAACTATGAAGTAAATTGCATTTTATAGGATTGTGTTTGATCTCAACATGTGATTTGGATTTTTTTTTTCTCTCTTTTACTTATTATTAATGAGTATTGACTTGTTTATTTCAAATCTATGCTTATTACTTCTAATTGACTTATCAACAATTAGATTGATTTAAGTCTCTAAATGCAACTTGACAAAGGAAGTTTAGAATAGACCAAGATTTGAATAGCATTTGTTCATTTCACTTAGAGTTTAAGTGATTTGATTAGTATTTGGAATAGAAATACACCTAAGTACCACATGTAGCCAAATTTAAAGCATGAGCTCAATGAACCTTCCTTAATTTATTCATATAGACATATAGTGAGTTAATTATGAGAGGTAAGTGTACAAGAATCTCGATAAAGACTTGTAGATAAATTTAATTCTAGGCTAGCAATTCAACCCATTGATATAAGTATAAAGAGAAAGGTTAATTCCAAATGAATTGTTGAGGGATACCATGATCTTAGGCTTTCAATGAATTGCTTTTCTAGTAGTTTTTAATCTTTATTCCTTAGTTTAGCTTAGCATTGTTAATTAAATTTAGTCTTTCAATAATTTTCAAATTTTGGTTTGTTTGGATAAGACTAAGGTGTCATAATTTTAGTACTTAGAAAGAACATAGGCACAATTCCTCGTGGGATACGATACCTTCTTATCTCTATATTACTTGTTCAATATATGTACTTGTATGTATAAAATCGACAACACCAACCCATGTAGAAAAGGGTAGAGCTAGTCAAGCCCAAGCCTCTGAATCATTGTGAGCCCAAGCTAGGTAATGGACTCAAAAACTTGGCTTGACACTATATTGGGCTTGGTTTGTTAGTTTTTGAGTTTTGGTTTATCTTATATTAGTATTTATTTGCTTATTTTTTATTTTCCATTAATGTGTTAATGCAAAGTTTTTTTATGAAATAGTTAGCTATATAAATATATAAGCATACATATGAAATAGGAGCTTACCAAAAAAAATTACGAAATTACCCGTGGTCCGCATTATCGCGTCTACTTCTAGTTATGTGCCTGTGGAGACCAAGATTTCACAGGTTCACTTCTGAATTACCCTTTTTAACTCAGTAATCAACCTCAATTGGCATCCATAAACTCTATTAGCCACCGTTAAAATACGGGGTACTACAGATCGAGCCATTATAAGTACTATTGCATTGTCGACTTCTATCTACCTTTCCTTACTTGGTGTCTTTTAATTCTAACAAGTTCCAAACAATCCTTCCTCTAGCTAATTAAAAGCTTTACAAGCTTAAAGGTGTTGACCTTAAAATTTTTAAGTGCTATTTATCCCCTTTAACACTTCAACGAGACCAACAAGTGGTATCAGAACCAAACCCTCAAATTTAAGGCTTAACATCCTTGGGGGAGATCCATGTGGCTTTGCAAAAATCTGTTATCGCTGAAGGTCAATCCACAAATAGGCTTCCTCTATTTGATGGATCAAATTATGTCAATTGGAGCACCAAGATATCTATCTACATTAGAGCTCTTGATTGTGAGATGTGGGACGTGATTACAAGAGGACTTTATATTCCCACATCACCTAGTTTTGGCACAGGAGAAAAAATTCTCAAGCCAATGGTAGAATGAGTTGAAGTTGAAGTTAAAAAGGTTTAAACCAATTTTAAAGCTATCAACACTCTCCACTATGCGTTAACCTCTATTGAATTTAATTAAACCTTTGATTGTACCATAGCCAAAGAGATTTGAGAAAAGCTTAGAGTCATCCATGAAAGAACTTCTCAAGTTAAGGAGTCCAAAATTGCCTTTCTTACCTGTAACTATGAAATGTTCAAAATGGAACTAAGTGAAGATATCTTAACCATGTTAGACAAGTTTACCAACATTACAAACAAGCTCAATTAACTTGGCAAAACTATTCCTGAACATGAGTTAGGTAAAAATTCCTCAGATGCTTCCTAAAAAGTTGGAAACCTAAAGTTGCCATCATCCGTAAAGCTAAACACTTAAACACAATCACTTTTGATGAAGTTTGTGGCTCTCTTCTCATGCATGACCGTGAGCTAAATGAAGAAAAAAGGAAGAAAAAAAAGAAGCCCATCATAAAAAAAGAACCTAGCCTTGAAAATCACCACACTTAAGGAAAAGCTGGAAAATCTTTCAAGTGACGTTGATGAAGAGTTGGCTATGATGGCTAAAAGATTCAGGAAACTTATGGGGAAAAAAGGCAAACGATTTGGAAGAAAGAACTTCAAGAAGGATCAAGGTCTTTCATGGAAGAACAAGTTCAAGAGTGATTAGAATAAAAATGATGAGATGGTTTGTTTTGAATGCAAAAAACTAAAACATTTGATATCTGAACGTCCAATGTTAAAGGAAGAATCTTCAAAAAGGATGAAGAAACCAAATAAAGTAATGGTGGCAACAACATGGTCCGATAGTGACTCCTTAAGCTCAGAAGAAGAAAAAGAAAAATTGGAAGAAAGAGCAAATTTTTGCTTGAAGGAAAGAAAAAAAGAATTTAAGGTAACAGCTAATTCTTGTGATATTTCTTATGATGATCTACAAGGTAAATATGATTGCCTATATGCTAAATTTGAAAATTTTGCTTTAAAATATAAAACTATGAGAAGAAAGATTGTGGCATTGAATGAAGAAGTAAAAAAAATCAAGAATGATTTCAATTGTATTTTTTAGCAAAAAAATATTTTCCAAAATAAACTTGTGCATTCCACAACTAACTTTGAACTTCTAAGGTTAAACTTAGAGAGAAAAAATTTAGAATTACAAAGAGTTGTTGATGAAAATGTTATACTTAAAGCTCAAATAGAAGAAAGATCAAAACTGAAATAAAAAAGTGAAGCCTAAAACAAATACAAACCTTAGAATGAAAATAAATGCACATTCTTATGTCATTGTTATGTACGTGGTAAGAAAGCTTACATGTCCTATAATTGTTATCATAATAATGAAAATCTTCTTAAAATCAAGTTGGTTTGGGTTCTTAAAGGATCCCATGTGATGGCTAACCCCTAAAGACTCATCAAAGTATAGGTACCTTTAAAGAAAAACTGAAAATTTGTTTTGTAGGTTGAGCAAGGATAAAATGATCAATGTTTTGAAGCTCAACCAAAGAAAAGGTAGCTTTGGTTCTTGGACAATAGCTACTCAAGACACATGATCGAAAATGAGAAGCTATTTTCAACGCTTGATAGGAGGAAAAGTGGTAGTGTTTCCTTTGGTTATGACTCCAAAGGCATTATCCAAGGAAATGGAACCTTTAGTAACATCTCTCAAACTCAAATTAAGCATGTCTTATTTGTCAAAGGTCTAAAGCATAACCTACTAAACATTTGTCAGCTTTGTGATAGAGGCTATAGAGTATGCTTTGATTCCTATGGATGTCAAATGATTGATATTGACAGTAACAAAGTTGCATTCATTGGCAAAAGAATTAAGAATATGTATGTTATCTTTCTTGATGAAATTGAGTCTAGTGAATCACATTTGATTGCCAATGATATGTGTGATAGTTGGTTATGGCATAGAAGACTAGGACATGCTAGTATGCACACCATATCAAACCTCTTTGAAAAAGACCGAGTCATTGGACTTCTAAAGATATCCTTTGAAAATGACAAGGTTTGTGATGCATGTCAATTTGAAAAACAAGATAAAAGTTCATTTAAATCTAAGAAAATCATATTAACTTCTAAGCCACGTGAATTATTGTATGTTAACTTGTTTGGACCAATCACTGTTGCTAGTCTAGGAGGCAAGTCATATGGCTTTATTATTGTAGATGATTACTCTAGATATACATGGGTATATCTTCTTGTTCACAAAAATGATGCATCGCCAACTTTTGTTAAACACTGTAAAAGAGTTCAAAATGAGAAAGGGCTTACTATTGTTAGTGTTAGGAGTGACCATGGTGGTGAATTTGAAAGTGATAAGTTTTAAAATACTTTACACTGAAAATTGTTTGACCATCATTTTTCTACTCCTAGAACTCGACAACAAAATGGAGTTATTGAAAAAAAATATATGACTTTAAAAGAAATGGCAATGACAATGCTTTATGAAAAAAACTTGCCGAAATATTTTTTGGGCTGAAGTTGTGAACATTGCAGGTTATATTTTAAACAGAGTTTCCATTAGAGCCATGATTTCTAAAACCCCTCATAAGCTTTAAAAAGGAAGAAACCAAACATTTCTCACTTAAGAAGTTTTGGATGCAAATGTTTTGTTTTAAATAATAGAAAACACACCTTGAGAAAAGTTTATTCTATGAGTGATGAGGTAATTTTCTTAGTCTATGAATTGAACTTTAAAGCATATATGTTGTTTAACAAAAAAAACTCTAGTTATAGAAGAGTCAATTCATATTGTTTTTGATGAGATTAATGCTGCACAAAGGAAGTAATGTTTGAGGATGATGATGTAAATGACATTGAGAAGAAAATGGAGAAAATGAGCTTGGATAACAAAGAAAATGATGGAGAAAGCTCAAAGGAAAAAGATAAGGAAGAACCATCATTAGAGAACTTGCAAAGAATTAAAGTATAACACAACAATCTTCCTAGAAGCTGGAGATTTGTAAGAAATCATACTGAAGAACAAATCATTGATGATCCTTCGAAAGGTGTCAAAACCATAAAGGAATTAAGAAAGGCTTGTGAGTATCTTGCATTCATATCACAAATAAAACTAAAGAACTTTGAGGAAGCTAAAAAGGAAGAGAGTTGGATGATAGCCATGCAGGAGGAGCTGGGACAATTTGAAAGGAATAAGGTTTGGACCTTAGTTCCAAGGCTAACCAACCATCCAATTTTTGGTATAAAATGGGTATTCAATAACAAGTGGATGACTTGGGAAATGTGGTAAGGAACAAGGTAATGTTAGTTACTCAAAGGTACAATCAAGAAGAAGGTATTAATTATGATGAAACCTTTGCCTTAGTAGCTAGATTAGAAGCTATTAGACTTTTACTTGCTTATGCATGCTTTATGAATTTTAAATTGTTTCAAAGGGATCTTAAAATGCATTTCCTAATGGCTTTATACAAAAAGAAGTATATGTTGAGCAGCCCCCTAATTTTGAAGTCTTTGATAAAATTGATCATATGTATAAATTGCATAAGCCTAATATGGATTGAAAATAGCTCCTAAAGCTTGGTATGGAAGACTTTCTAAATTTTTAATTGAAAAAGAATATTTTAAGGGAATGTAGTCAGCACCCTATTCATCAACAAAAATGAGACTGAATTGATTGTAGTTCAAATTTGTGTTGATGATATAGTATTTGGTGCTACTACTGAAAGGTTGTGTGAGATTTTTGCTAAAGAAATGCAGGGTGAATTTGAATTAAGCATGATGGGAGAGTTAAAAATTATTTTTGATCTACAAATCAAGCAATGTAAGGATGGAATATTTATCAACCAAGAGACATATACCAAAGAAATGATAAACAAATTTGGTGGGATGAATATGAAAGCAATTGGAACACCTATGAGTCCTTCCACAAAGCTTGACAAAGATGAGAAAGGAAAAGATATGGGCCAAAAACTCTATAGAAGTATGATTGGCTCACTTCTTTATTTAACTATAAGTAGACCTAATATTGCCTATGTGCAAGATTCCAATCATGTCTTAAAGTATCACATTTGACTACAGTAAAAAAAAATTTTAAATATCTCTTGGATACTTAAGGTTTAGGCTTATGGTATCCAAAAGGTTCATATTTTAATTGTTTTGACTATTCCGATGCTAATTTTGTTTGTAGCAAAACTTATCAAAAAAGCACTAACAGCACTTCTCAATTCCTTGAAAACATGCTTGTGTCTTAATTTTACAAGAAACAAAATTCTATTGCTCTATCAACTGCTGAAGCTAAATATATATCACTAGGTAATAGTTGTGCATAAATATTATGGATTAGGCAAAACCTAAATGATTTTGGAATGGCTATGCATAAAATTCCCATATATTGTGACAATATGAGTGCTATAAATATCTCCAAAAATCCTGTTCAACACTCTAGAACAAAGCACATAGAAATTAGACATCATTTCAATAAAGATCATTTGCTTAAGGGAGATATTGAAATAGATTTTGTAGACACCTTACATCAATTGGCTGACATTTTCAAAAAACCATTGAATGAGGAAGAAGTTTGTATAATTATGAAAGATTTAGAAATGATTGATGTTAATGAAGTCTAATTATGCTGAATTGATCATGTTTTTTATGATTGAAAGCTTGAAAGTTGTGTTTATATTTTGTGTAGTTGATTAGGAAACATTAGAAGGGAAATAAGATTGATATTAATTAGTTTAGGCCCTTCTTAATCAATTAAAGCAATTTTGTGTAAGGAGGTGAAACTAAGACAATAAGATATTAATCAGTTAAATGCCCTATTAACTACTTAAAGAAAGCTTGGAACTAGAAACAGAAATACTCTAATCAATTAAGGTTCACCCTAATCGATTAGAGTCCCTTGGTCAATGGAAAACTGTCGCGTAGGAAAATTTTAAACAAAAAAAATGTTAGGTAAGTGGTACGGGAAACCCCCACTCAAAACATGAGGTAACCGATTGTTAAACCTCCCCTAAAAACTCTCTAGCTACTTAGAAAGCCCATTCCCCAAAAAATCAAAGTACTAAAACTTCCAATCTCTTCTCTCTGTTTGAAACTCGATAAACCCTAAGTGCACTCCATCAGAAAATCCATGGCTAAAACCTCCTTCACACACCAGGTTTCTAACAAAGGAAGAAGAAAAGAGTAGGTGATGATTCTCCCTCACCTCTTTCAAAGAAAAAGGCCAAAACTCAAGGTCTTTCTGTCACAACCCGGTACTCCCCTCGAGCCCGTGACAACCGTCGCGGTGTCTCGATAAACACTCATTACCCGAAATGCTAACCGAAACCCCGCAAAGCTTTAATATAAGTTTCTCATTTCCCTTGTGAGTAACCGTTGCCAAATATCACGTTCTAAAAGATTTTAAACTATTTCCAACTTAAAACAATAAAAAAAATATTTTTTGTCTCACAAGGGTATTTTAGTCATTTTTCCCTAAAAATTTCGAAACCAGTTAACAGTGTAGTATACAGGTGCAAAACACATATTTCATAATCATAAATAAATTTGGATGTCTAAAACATTCGTTTAAAATGAAATTATGACTATTAGAATAAAATAAAAATATAGAATAAAATATTCAATTTTCTCATAGAATAATATTTTTAGAAGACTGCGCAAATCATTTTTTTTTTGCGTAAAAGCAAAATAAATTCATATATACTGTAATACAGTAAGCCAGAGTATTTAATTTAATTTACAGTCACAAGTGGGCCCTCGAATAACCAAAAGTAAGAAAGATTGTGAACCTACAGTTTGACGGATGCAAATCCAATGGTAGTCCTCGATGAAATCAGCTATCTATAGACTATCTTGAGCCTGAAATGGGTGAAAATGANGATTAGTGAACCTACAGTTTGACGGATGCAAATCCAATGGTAGTCCTCGATGAAATCAGCTATCTATAGACTATCTTGAGCCTGAAATGGGTGAAAATGAGGGTGGTGAGATTATATAATCCTAGTGAGTAAACAAATATCATATAAAATATCTAAAGCTGAGTAAATTGAGACAGATAAAATAGTTTAACAGATTGTAATTCATCACCTTTCAACTTATTTCAACCAAATAAAATCAATTCATATAAATCGAGTAATCAACATGGCTTATGAATTTCGTAAAGCTTTGGCTCTTGCCAAAATCATTTTCATACTCAGTTATTAGGGATACCTTGATTGAGGGCTATCCCAACCGAGTCTGCCAAGGCTGTTAAAAAGTCATGTGCGTATAAATTATGTTTTTATTTTGAAAACATAGCCGTTCCTTGGCGTTGGCTGAGTTCACTCTCACGTGGTGGTTTGGCGTGAAGTGAACTCTAAAGTTATACCTCGGGAGTTACCCTACTCGCCTCTCCAACCGAGGTAAAATATAAAGGGATTTCGTGCCCCTTTAATAGGCTGGTCCACAGAAAACCCACCCACTGCAGCAAGCTAAACCCACCATACAATAAAATTTGAAATAGCATGACATGGCAATTATTTTATTTTATTTTATAGCCTTTCAAGGCAAATCAACAATTTATACATTTCCAACACATTTATCAAATCAACCATTCATGCCAATATTGCCATAAGCCAATCAATTAGAATCATGAATTTACAACACACAAAAACAGTCTCCAATTACTTTATTTTCAAACCATCATTCAATTTTAAACAATTTTATGAAATCATTTCATTAAATCACATTTTGTTTATAAAATCAAAAAATTAATAATTTAATTCATTTTTCATAAAATTCACAAAATCGAATAAAACATACTTTAGATAATTAAGATGATGATAAGGTTACTCACTATTTCGGGAGTCGAATTTTTTTAGAGTGCTCCGACTATCGATCCTCGGGTACAATTTCTTTACCCTTATCGGAGGATTCACCACCTAGACATAATGCACAATCAAGCAATTTACCACATTGGTGCTAAACCTTTATAAAACTATTGGATGCATGAAATGGAATGCAAATTGTTCGGATTACCGTCTAAACACGGTATTCTACACAAATTCATTTGGGTCCTTAATTAAATCGGTATTGGCCTAATTCGATCTATCACTCGATTAATTGGCCAATATGTCTAATTTAAGTCCAATTAACTCTATTTTTCTCCCAATACTCCAAATCATTAAACACAATTTAAATAACTTGAAATGTGGCAAAATCATCCTCACATTTTCTCTTGAAAAATTCGGCCATTTTGAGTGCATCAACACCATGGTTTTTTCTGCTTGATTTTCACACCATAAATAACTAATTCTTAACCAAATCACTTAAAATAAAATCAAACTCATCCTCAATATTCCACATGGAGAATTCGGCCAATGATGGGTGATGGAAGAACATGAAATTTTCTTGTTTGATTTTCATGCTACACATCATTAACTAACAAAAAACACTAAAATATCTTAAAATCTAACCAAATCAAGCATCAAAACCTCTCTCTAAGTGTTCAGCCAGCAAGATACCCATCATGAAATCATGTGATTCAACCATGGAAAATGCAAAAGAATGCATGGAAAAGGCAAATCACAAGCTAGAGTTACGAAATTTCACCTTTGATTGCTTGATTACTTGAATTTTCACACTTTTCCCTTGAATTTTTTCACTTAGGGTTTTTTGTTATTCTTTTCTTCCTTTGTTCTTCCTTTGGCTGGCCATATGAAGAGAAATGGGCTGATTTTATGCTGATTTTTAAGCCAAAATATAAATGGATATAAATTTGACACATGTCACCATTCTATTGGTCCATGTGTCATACTTACCCATTAAGCAATCTCTCTCTACCACTTAAATTTTCTCAATTATCCATGATAATATTGGGTAAAATCCTTATGCTGGACAAGTGTTGGGTGGTGTAAAATTACAATTTTGCCATTGAGTGGCAAAATGACTATTTTACCCCTATGCTCGAAAAAATATCGAAATTAAAATTTTTCACTTCTCAAACTCAAATTATGTTCTAAATAGTCAATCTTGATCAAAAACTTCTTCCAACATTCCAATTTTTAACCTCGGGTGGCAAAATGATCATTTTGCCCCTAAGTCATGAAAATTCCAATTTGACTCCAAATTGGTCCTCGAACTCCGAATCACCATTTTAAGTCATTATGGGGTTTTAAAATTCTCAATTTCATCTTAATATCTCTATTTGGACTAGTTCGAGGCTTAATTCAACTTAATTGTACCATTTGGCACAATACCGTCCTTTAACGATTTTCGAGGTACCAAAGTAAGTAAACATGCATTCTTATGTAAGAATGGCATAATAAACATATTGTAGAGCTGGGCTTGACAGCACTACCCCCCTTAAAATAAAATTTTGACCTCAAAATTTCATTTACTAAACTCAGAGAAAATGTGAGGGTATTGTTTTCTCATCTAATGCTCGACTTCTTATGTCCTCCTTTTTATAGGAAATTTCAATTTGTTCACCTCATTTACCTCTAATTTAACTCGAGTACTTCACTTATGTCTATTATTATCATTTGAAATCAGATCAATAGTAACCTTTATAATTATGATCTTTTATATCGAGACACCAAACATGCTTTTATTACTATCATTAAACTTGAACCATAACTCCATCTTAATCATACCAATTTCGATTGCATTTTATACTTATTTAGGTATACCAATCACTATCTTATTACTTCATTCCACATCAAATTTCTTGACTTTCATTCATTCATCCTATCCTCATACACTATTGTGTAGTTTACGGCATCATTAACATGCCATACTCATTCCTGTACATATCCTCTGTGTTAGGAAAGATTAATGGTTTCAATTATTTCCACATACTTCATGTTTACCTTGTATTTAGGAAATTTCAATCTTCTTAATCCTATTAATCCATCTCATATGGCTTAATCACACTATAGATTACATTCCCTTAACTATTTTCCCAAAATTCCTTAGGTCACCATAAATTGACTTCTGATAAGATTCTTGATCGATACATTATCTATACAACTCATCAAATAAATTGAGTTCAAATCTCAAACAACTAAAACCATTCTTCATTTTAGTTGGGTACATCACTAACTCCACACATACGTATACACGCACATTCAAATGTCCATATTCCTCATTATGTATATGGGTTTCTGTTTTCAAATGCCTTCAGACTAATTTCTCTTTGTTCATTCCCATCCATAACCAAGATTCAATAGAATAATCTTCATAATTCATACAAATTCTCATTATACCTGTGCATAGTTCCACATCATTTACATACTTATACTCTCTTCTTATCATTTCCAATTATATACCTAAGTTTCCTTATACTATATATCATTGCATCATAATGTCATCTCCATTTAATTATAATCTATTATGCGTGTATGCTTTATAATCCCATTCATACTTCAAAAATTTATCTTGAATTGATCATTGCTGTTATGCAATACCATAATTCCTAAGAGTCATCCTTATTCCTCGATTATCTTTCATGCCTCTTACATATATTATATCCTTATTGCATTCCAATATTGATTTGTCACTTAAGACTCGACTCATTCGAATCATGTATGCCTCAAGCATTTTCAAATTCCAATTTTACATAATATATTAGGAAAATTTCATTATCTGACTTCATTATCAAGGTCAACTTCAATCATCCTTTGTTCCACTATTTCATATGATCATAACATCATTTTCCCTTAGCCAATTTATAAATTGCACTTGAAATTGCAAAACTTGAAACTAGATTCTCCTCAAGTACCTTTCAATGTTAATATGAATATCACTCTCAACTTACAGCTTCCTTTTTATAACCACATAACTTAGTGCTTGCTTTCACGAGATCCATGGCAAAACTTCTCTTGATTATTTCCTTGGGGATATCTATCTTAAACTTATGTCTCACAACATATGATCACTTAACCCATAACTTAGCCATTTATGTGGCATCCCTTTCGGGGCCCACTCCAAGGTATTATTATGTCTGGATCCCCATCACTTGACTTACTCGTTTCCGTTGAGCCTAAGGGCAACACGATAGGCCCTATAAGACGTTCTCGCCAAGTTTCAAACCCCAGACCCTTTTTTTTTCTCCCCCGAAGGGAACGTCTTTAACCATTTCAGCTTTAACTCATTCATATCGATATCTTCCAAAACCTTAAAACTCCAATTAACAAAACTTATAATCAAGTTCAATGACTTTAGGTCAACTCGTAAGTTCAACTTCACATCTGTCTCATTTTATTCATGCATCCTAAACATGAAGTGTTCTTAGCAGCGCAGCACGGTGGCTGTTGGAGTTTACTTAATCAATGTTATTCATCTATATTTAAGGTTACTACACTAATCATTCTC
This sequence comes from Theobroma cacao, assembly GCF_000208745.1. NCBI lineage: Eukaryota > Viridiplantae > Streptophyta > Magnoliopsida > Malvales > Malvaceae > Theobroma > Theobroma cacao. The sequence goes on along the minus strand of NC_030851.1, from coordinate 16,634,589 downwards.
AACCGTTTGGTTTCCCTCCAAGCTTACGTCACAATTTCCATAACCATTTATATCCTCTTGTGCTTATCACATATAATAGGTAAAGTCGATATTTTCAAATTCATCTAATCCTATAACATTTGTCAACAATCAGTAAATCCCACTTTAGAATACTCTTTCCATATTGTATAGTAACTTCACCATATAGTATCACGGCACTATGTTCCTCCATTCTACTATCATGCATACTCCACAGAAATTAATTAAAAGATTTACGTACCTTAACTAATGCTAATTCCATTTAATCATATCTTAAATACTCCAAACTTGTAAATTACAACTCCAAGTGTATGTCCATAGATTGATAATCTTTATATATTTCATGATCATGAAAACTACAACTTACAAACTAGCTTTCTATCATATGCACACTATTAGAACATTAATTTCAACATGTTTAATTCTCCTTTGGTGGTATGTTAAGATCATTCCTGGATACATTTCCATATTAACATTGATATGCCTTTACCATAGCATTTAGTGCAAATTTGATGAAGGAATTGTCTCCAAATAACTCTTAAATACATAATTATCAAATTGTATACCACTAAATGTTAAGATCTTGACTTTATTCATCAATAACCAATCACATTTATTAAGTGAATAATTTACTTAGTTATTACACCTTGCCTTTGCGATCATAAGATCAAAGTTGTCCTAAACTTAGGATGCAGAAGTTCTCTCTCTTAGAGTATATCCAAACATCAACATTTTCTAAATTCCTTACTCTGGGGAGATCACCTTCAAGACTGATCATTCGTATCATAGGCCACACTTTGAACCGAATAAACTTTTAAATTGATCTTTCAAGTAATTCGTATATCAGTCTCAATTATAGAACTTCATATGGCACTTAGACTAGATTCGACATTTCCAAGTCATTTAACCTCAAGCTGCCAATTCCACATCTAGTCCTTTAATCCCTTGGCTCCCCCTGCTATGCATAGCAAAGTTCAAGCTCATCCTTAGAGCAGATTTGTTTACTAACTTCTTACTTCATGACCACACATTAATTATAGTAATCATTGATACTCACTCTCGAGTTAATTCACGTGCTTATATCCATGAACTATAATAGGTCCAATCAATTCTTGAAATCTCACAATCGCTTAATTGAAATCAACACCAGTTCCCTCTAAGCTGCTGTACCTATTCAACACATATTCACATATAAAATATTTCAAAATCCCAACACCACTTTTATATGGGCATAACAAGCTCAATTAACATAGTGTTCTTATCTTCATGCACATAAGTATGGGTTTACTCTTACCTCAATGCTTAATTTATACACTTCAAGTGAATTACAACCATCACTATTCATTCTAATCAAAGTGCAACCCTTATTACCACTATCACACGCGCTCCTTTATATTAACCCCAATACAATCCATAGTCCCCAAATCTTTTTCCAATTGACAACCATGAGTTCAATTATAACTCCACCAAATGAATAAATTATCACGGCCTATTAGTCCAACTCCAAATTTCTCCATCCTTAATCGAAGGGATATATCATTTCATTAATCTTTCATTAGGAGCATTCGTTTTAAGATCTCTCTAACACTGATTCGTGTCACAAGTGGCATCTTAAACCCAGACAACGGCCCTGCTTATGACCTTTGCATGATATTAACAAGGAAGTGGATTACTAGGAACAAGAGTTCATATAACTCCCTGTCTATGACTTATGCTCCCATAAGATCTATAAGAAGAAACAGAACGAGTCTAAACAACTCCAAATTCTATATGCAGATGCACGTATTCTATTCTATCAAACTTAACTTAACTTAACTTAACTTGGGCCACACTGACATTGTAGTTTTTAAAACAACTTTAAACCCAAAAGCTCTAATCTTTAAAACCAAAAGCTCTGATACCACTCTAATTGTCACGATCCGGTACTCCCTTCGAGCCCGTGACAACAGTCGCGACGTCCCAATAGACATTCATCGCCCGGAATGCCAATCGGAACCTCGCAAGGCTTTAATATCAGTTTTCGCACCTCCCTTGTGAGCAACAGTTGTTAAGTATCATGTTTTGAGATATTATAAACTATTTCCAAATCAAAACAATAGAAAAATAATTTTTTTCTCACTGGGGCATTTTGGTCATTTTTCCTCAAAAATCTTGAAACCAGCTAAAAATGTAGAATACGAGTGGAAAACACATATTTCATAATCAAAAATAAGTTTAGATGTCTAAAAAATTCATTTGAAATGAAATTATGACTATTTGAATATAATAAAAATATTTAATAAAATATTCTATTTTCTTATAAAACAATATTTATAGAGTTACTGGTAAATAATTTTTGTAGCGTAAAAGCTAAATAAATTCATACATACTGTAATACAGATAACCAAAGTATAAAATTTAATTTACAGTGACACGTGGGCCCACGAACTCTCAAAAGTATCTAAAGCGGTAAACCTATAGTTTTTGAGGATGCAAGTCCAACTGTAACCTTCAACGAAATGAGCTATCTACCAACTATCCTGAGCCTGAAAGGGGTGGAAAGGAGGGTGGTATAATTATATAATCCCAGTGAGTAAACAAATACCATCTAAAATATCTAAAGCTGAGTAAATGGAGATAGATAAAATAGTTTAACATACTGTAATTCATCACCTTTCAACTCATTTCAACCAAATAAAATCAATTCATATAAATCGAGTAATCAACATGGCTTATGAATTTCTTAAAACTTTAGCTCGTGCCAAAATCATTCTCATACTCAGTTATCAGGGATACCTTGGCCGAGGACTATCTCAATCGAGACCGCCAAGGCTATTAAAAAGTTAAGTACGCATAAATCATGTTTTTATTTTGAAAGCATAGCTGTTCCTTGGCGTTGGCTGAGTTCACCTTCACGTGATCGTTTGACGTGAAGTGAACTCTAAAGTTTTAACCTCAGGAGTTATCCAACCGCGCCTCTCATACTGAGGTATGAATATAATAGGGTTACCATGCCCCTCTAATAGGCTGGTCCACGAAACCCGTCCACTGCAACGACCAATATATAACCCACCAATTCAATAAAATTCAACAGCATGACATGGCAATTATTTTATTTTACAGCCTCTCGAGGCAAATTAACAGTTCATACAATTTCAACACAAATACCAATTTAGCCATTCATGCAATTATTATCATAAGCCATTCAATTCAAAACATGATTTATAACACAGCAATTAGTCTCCAATTACTCCATTTTCAAAACCATCTTTCAATTTCAAGACAATTTTATAAAATCATTTTCATTTAATCACATTTTGCTTGTAAAACATAAAGATTTACCATTTAAACTCATTTTCCATAAAATCACAAAATCGGATAAAAACCACTTTAGATAATTACGACGATAGTAAGGTTACTCACTATTTCGGGAGTCGAATTTCGAGTACTCCGATTCTTGATCCTCGGGTACTATCTCTTTACTTTTACTAAAAAGCTCACCACCTAGACATAATGCATAATAAGCCATTTACTACATTTGTGCTAAATTGTTAAAAAACCAATTCAGGCTTTATACTAATGCATGAAATGGGATGTCAAATACTCGGGTAACTATCTAAATACGATGTCAATATAAATTCAATTATGTACCTAAATAAAATGGTATTGGCCTAATTCGATCTATCACCCGATTAATTGGCCAATACGTCCAGTTTAACTCCAATTAACTCCATTTTTCTTCCAATTCTCCAAACCATCAAACACAAGTCAAACAACATAAAATTCAGCAAAACCATCCTCACATTTCTTCTTGAGAATTTGACTCCAAATTGGTCCTCGAACTCCGAATCACCATTTTAAGTCATTCTGAGGTTTTAAAATTCTCAATTTCATCTTAAAATCTCTATTTGGACTAGTTCGAGGCTTAATTCAACTTAATTGTACCACTTGGTATAATACCGTCCTTTAACGATTTTCGAGGTACCCAAATAAGCAAACATGCATTCTTATGTAAGAATGGCATAATAAACATATTGTAAAGTTGGGCTTGACACTGAGAGCTATCACTAATTTGCAACAAAAATAAGCGAAACTAACGTGTGAGTCATAAAGACTCCATAAATATATACGAGAAGGGGATAAGCCAAAAGAGAGAGTTTTTGCACAAATTACATTGTTAATATAAACATGCATCTTGAGTTAAATATTTTTCATCTTCAAAATTTCCCATAAAATAGAGCTTTTATAAACTAATCTAAATTCTAGGGTGAAATCAACATTTCATAAAAATATAATAAGTTGAACATTTATGCAAAATCTTTAGGAAAAACAAGGCAGTTGTACCTTACTTGTGGCATCGAATCTGACACAACTCAAATTTCGGGCCATGACCGACGCAAGGGTTCAATGGACGTAATCCACTAAACCCAAGCAACCCTATTATTTATCTTACTTATAATTCCATCTAATATCACTAAGTCATATTTCATAATTTTGAATCAAAATAGTGATATAAATTGCCAACTCGTACTAGCATTACTCCTTAAAAATTTACATACAATGTCTACAACATGTATTCTAATAATTTACATTAAGTTCATCTATACAAAACAAAATAACACTCGACTTCCAGCGGAGTGACTTGGATGAATATACAGCTATCGAATGCCGAGACACTTACCAAAAGATGGACACAAGTCTACAAGGACACCTCATCCTAGTTACCGGCTACCTCGTGATCTGAAAACATGAATTTGAAAATGGTGAGTATAAACCCAGTGAGTGAACAAGAAAGGGAACAAGCAACAACAACAAGGGAGAATTTAAAATCATGATGCA
>NC_030851.1:16561640-16628252 GCF_000208745.1 Theobroma cacao | reverse complement strand
CATACCCATTTTTCAGAATTGAATTCATCATGATAACTCAATATTCAACCATGGAAATCAAGAACAAAAGCATGGGTAAGCTAGGTATCAAGGAGAATTAAAGAAATTCTAACTTACCTAGCTTGTTTCCTTGATTTCTTCACTTTTTCTTTGAATTTCCACCTAGGTTTTCTTGTTTTTCCCTTTGTTCTTCCTTTGTTCTTGTTGCTGGTTGCCTAGGCCGAATATGGTGAGAGAATTGGGGATTTAATGGGCTGATTTCAATAGAAAATAATAAAATAATCAAGCATGCCACGCGTCACATGCTTATTCGCCCAATTTTTTAACTTTTTGACTTTTTCTTCTTAATTTTTCACCACAAATATTCTGGTATTTATCTAATCCTACCACAATTAAAATCCCTTGGTCTTGACAAGTGCTGGGGTAAAAAATTTACCGATTTACCCCCTGAGTGAAAAAATTACGATTTTACCCCTATACTCCAAAATGTACCGGAATCACATTATTTCTACTTTTCAACCTCAAATAACACTAATATTGATCAATATTAACCAAATGGGGCAAAAAAATCATTTTATAAAAATTCCTGTTTAGTCCTCTAGTGGTAAAATTATCATTTTGCCCTTGTGCTCCAAAAATACCAAGAATCACAATTTTTCACTGCTAAACATCATTTTATACTCCAATAATCATAATTATTCTTGGTCAAATGTAATCAAATCTTGGCTAAAAATCTCCATTTTATCATCAAATGATAAAATGACCATTTTGTCCATAATCGGTCAATTTTCCTGATGGACTCCAAATTGGACCTTGAACTCCGAATCACTATTCTAAGTCATTCTGTGGGTTTTAGAATTTTCAAATTCCTCTTAGAATTTCTATTTGAACTAGTTCAAGGCTCAATTTAACTTAGTTGTACCACTCGGTACAATACAGTCTTTTAATCGAGCTTGACATGGTCTCACAGAATCCTCCCTAAAAGAAATGATATTTAACTATATAAACCCAAGCCATGAGTAATTTTCTCCAAACTTTTGTAAAGCATATAAGCTGTTCATGTACTCAAGATTATCCTATAGGATTCAATCATAACATTTTTGTGATCATTTTTCAATCCATATAACTTAAGCATAAATTTCCAATCCATATATCTCAAGTAATCAATTTTTCCTATCCATAGAGCTTAAAAAATAAATTTCCATTCCACATAACTTAAGTGGCCATTCTTTCTTTATAACCCATAAGCTTAAATAATGCATTGAGACTTATTCTATCTTTTATCTCATCTAGGCTATCGTATAGCTGAAAGTTAATCTACAACTTAATCAATCATTACAAACATGAGAAACAATCACAAAAGGCATCACAATAGCAAGAATAATATGCAATAATCATGAATGCAAGGGATGCCTACTTGGTCTTGGCCCACGTCTAGGCGTCACAAATAAGTGGTACATTTGCCCCACCTGGGCTATATACATTTTTTAGTGGCACATCAGCCTTACTCACGTTGAGCGTCGCCACCATGTAGTGGAATTTTGCATCACCATGTGTGGGATCGCTTGATACATATCATTAAGCGTTGGCACTATATGTGGAATGTTACCTCACACCTTGTGGAAATGTTATCATCATCATACTAGACGCAATCAATTCATGTGCAAAGTTACCTCACACCATATGAAAGCACTAAGAAACTATTAGATCTTTGTAGGCAAGAATCACAAGCGAGATTTTTACCACCATCCTTACAACCTTATCTCAAGATTCTCATCATAATATAGAATTTCGTATATTCATACATGCGTCATCAACATATCACACATGTACTTTTCTATAACTCATTCTCATGTGCAAGCTCATGGTACTACATCACATATTATCCCATAGAATCATGTCTCACATGTTATAATATTCCTTATATGAAAGCATATCATAAACTTAAAGGTGGGAACGTCTACCTCCACTTAAACACCCATTTCTTATGCTTGTCCATAACAACAATTTAGGTGCTAATTTACGATGAACTGTATTTGCAACACACTGTACTTTGATATGTTGGCCAATAAAGCTAATCGGATACCAATTAAGGTTAATTAGAGTGTTTAAAAGTAATAAAGGGTGAAAGACATAGTTTGGCATAAAATATTTCACACTCGAAGAAATAATAATTAAACAATAATATTTTCATTGAGGATGAATTAGTGAGATAAAAAGTGATTTGGAAGTGAATCAGGGCATAATAGGACATTTTGGGTACTAAGAAGACAAGTGAAAATTTTTGAAATAAAATAATATTTTATTCGATGTTGAAATTGGTCATGAAGGAGGAATATATGATCAATCTAAGTGGGAAAAAAGAAGAACGAGGGAATTTTGGAGAAAAATAACGTCAGTGGGGCCTGCGTGTCTTTATTAAATAAAGTTAACGCGGGTAAGTATATATTTAAATATTATGGTAATACCGCGTTGAAGTGCGAACTTGATATTTTATTGGTACAAGTGTTAAAGAGGAAAAATAGAAAGAAATTGGAATTAAAAGATTGTAGGAGGACTTAATTAAAAAAGGAAAAAAACCTTAAAGGGTAAAATGGTAATTTTGCCATTAGTTTGGCCAAAGCTTTCAAAAAAAAGCTTTGACTCTTATCTGCTTCTCCCATGACCGGTTCTTATCCACCCAAAAGATATTTTTTTCTTCTCCTTCATGCTCCCATGCCATTTTCACCTTAGCACCATGGAAATCAAATTTTTCATTTTCTTTTCCTTCCTTTCTTTTCTTACTCCTTCCTTCTCCTCCCTTATTGTGCACCAAAACCACAACTTCTAACCCCATTTTTCAGCACAGCTAAACCTTAGGAGAGAGAGAGAGAGAAAAATCTCCCTTTCTTTCTTTCATTTTCTATTTCTACTCCACTTTCATCAACACTTGAGTTTTCAGCTTCAAATCTTCATTTTTAAAGCCAAAAGGTATTATTTCCAACTCTTGAAATTTTTGACTTTATGGTTATATTTTAAGATTTTATTTCCTAATTTCTTCAAATTCTTTTCCTTTAAAATATTAGGTTTTTGTTGATCTTTGTGCCTCTAAGCTCATCAAGGTAAAGAAACCTTAAATTTAAATAGTCAATTTAATGGGTTTGTGAATTATACTAGAATTTTAGATTAAATGTTAGGTTAAAATGCAATTTAGCTAGTGTATATTCATTAGAATTTTTAAGTTCAAATTCATGACTTATTTTAGGCTATCATGGTTTAATTGTAAATATAGGTTCTGATGGTATTTCAGGACTTACTTGGATTAGGATCTTGTGGGTGCTAGTTTTGTAAGGTGACATTATTAAGGTGAGTGAACTTGCATTTAAAAGGTTTTGAACAAATGCATATGTGTTGAATGAAATACTAGAATATCCTTGGTTGACTCTTTTAAAATTTACGCACGGGAACAAGCTTTTCACAACTGCTACTTCTACGTTTTTAAACATATAATGTGATGAATTACGTTTTTGAAATATTATGTGAATTACCAATTGAATTGTGGCATGTGATGTATTGTTGTGCAAAGATTCTTGTTACATGTTTTTATGTGTGACATGCTTGAAATGTAATGTTGAATGATAATTATAACTGTACGTGTGCAGTGTGGGAGTGCACATGATAGTGCTGGTAGTGTGCGATGTGGGAGAGCACACGTCAATGATATATGCCATGTGCGGTGTGGAAGAGCACATGATGATGATATATGCCATGTGCGATGTAGGAGAGCACATGATGATGATATATGCCATGTGCAATGTGGGAATGCACATGAGGATATTAGCTCTGTGCGGTTTGGGAGTGCACATGAGCTAAGTTGAGGTTGGCAAGTGTATGTGCGGAGCCGTGGTGACTAGTGTGGGGATGACCTTGGTGTATGTTTGAATTATCTATATATATATATATACACATAATGTATACGTGAATTTTTACATGCATGTGCACCTGTCCTGTAGAGTAGAGATTTTTGGAAAATGTAATGTGATTAAATTGTATATTGAAAGTTGATATTCTTAAATGTTTTCAAAATGAGTTGAAAAACAGCATGGCATCGAGTTTTGTTTATGATATACAAATTGCCTGGTTTCAATACAAGTGCATCGTGTTTTCTAAAATATCTTCTATATCGTTTGCTTGTTCCCTTCCTATGTTCACTCACTGGGTTTATACTCACTTTTTTCAATTCATGTTTTAGGTTTTCTGATTTAGAGGTGATTAGATCCTATGATGAGGTGCTCCTTCCTATTCATCTTTCGGTAGGTTACGATGACACTCAATGTTAGTACCACGCCCAAAGTCACTCCGCTAGTAGTCAGGGTCCTTGTGTGTGTGCATATGGATGTTTAATTGTAAGCAATGATATTTGTTATAGCCCTTGTATGTTTGGCTTGTTTAGTGATGTCATTTAGGGTTGACAAATGATAACCCTATTTAAGAATAGTATATACTTGGTTTTCATGATTTATTTTTGAAGAAATTATTCAGGAATTATGAATTTTAGAACTTAAAGTAAGAGAGGTGATAGATGGTCTAATGAACAGGTTGACATAGAGAGGCTTGCTTGGGCTTGGTGAGCTATGCCTATTGGGCCCATGCACCGGTCATGGCTTGAGTTTTGAGCTGTGACAAAGTTGGTATCAGAGCCTAGGTTTAGTCGAGTCCTAGGAATTCTTGTGTCAGTTGAGGAGTTGTCAAAGTTAATATAGAGTCTTGTTTATGTTTTGTGACTACAATACAAGTCATAGACAAGAGGCTATATAAACTCTTATTCCTAGTAACCTACCCTTTTGCTAACGTCATATAAAGGTTATAAGTGGTGTCGTTGTCCGGCTTTGAGATGCCACTTGAGACACGAGCTGTTGTTGGAAAGATTTTAAGCAAATGCTCCTAATAAAAGGTTATTGTAATGATATATCCCTCGTACTAACGATGGAGGAAAGTGGAGCTGGACTGATAGGTCCGTAATAACTTATTCATTTGGTGGAGTTATAATTTGAGCCTATGATTGTGAATGGGAAGAAAATTAGATGACTATGGATGGTATTTAAGGTCAATATAAAAGAGCACGTGATAGTGGTAATAAGGGGCGTACTTTGACTAGAATAAATAGTGATTGTTGTGATTTACTTGAGGTTTATAAATCTAAGCATTGAGGGAGGTGTAAACCAATATTTATGTGCACGGAGGTAAATGCACTATGTTAATTGAGTTTGCTATGCCCATATGTAAATGGTGTTGGGCTTCCAAAATATTATATGCGAATTTGTGTTGAACATGTGCATAGCAGCTTAGATGGAGCTGGTTTTGATTTCAATTAAGTGACTGTGAGATCCCAAGGTTTGATTTGAACTATTATGGTTTATAGTTATAAGTACACGAATTAGTTCAAGGGTGAAAATCAGTGATTATTATAATTGATGTATGGTCAAGAAGTAAAAGGCTAGTAAATGATCTGCTCTAAGGATGAGCTTGAATTTTGCTATGCTTAGCATAAAGCCAAAGGATTAAAGGACTAGTGAGGGATTGGTGGTTTGAAGTTAAATGACTTAGAAATGTTGATTATAGTCTAAATGTCATATGGAGTTCTATAATTGAGTTTGATATACAAATTGTTTTGAAGGTCAATTTAAAAGTCTGATTGGTTTAGTATGCGACCTATGATATAAATGAGTAATCTTGAATGTGATCTCCCCAGAGGTAAGGGATTTAGAAAATACTAATTTTTGGATAAGCGCTAAGAGGGAGTTTCTACATCCTAAGTTTAGGAAATTTTGATCTTATGATCGTAAAGGCGAAATGCAATAATTAAGTAAATTATCCACTTTATAAATGTGATTGGTTAAGGATTGATGGGAAAAGTCAAGATCTCAGTGATAAGTGGTGTATAATTTGATATACATGTGGCTAAGAGTAAATTTGGAAATCATTGCTTAACCAAGTTTGTATTAAATGTTATGGTAAAGGTATATGGTATCTAGTAGTGAAATATTCCCAAAGGACGGTTTTGGCATACCACAAAAAGGTGAAATAGATATGTTGAAATTAATGTTATGATAGAGTACGTGAGATAGAAAGCTAGTTTTGCAAATCGTGGTGTGAGACCTCGACCTCTATAGGCTCGTAACTAGGTGTAGACACGATAACACGGGTCAGGGGTAATTTCATCATTTCCTTAGCGAGCCCCTAGAAGTAGGCTTTCAAACAATATTAAGGCCTAAGTAAGCCTAAGGCATAAATGAATTATGAAAATAAGGGTAAAATAATGAAAAAAATAAAAAAAATAATGATGATTTCCAAGGTAGAGGCAAAATGGTCATTTCCCATCTCGAGTCGAAATTTTTAAGTTTTCGTGAACCCGAATATTTCTAGACTATTATGGACCTTGTCCTAGTGTCAAATGAGTAAAATGATTGCACCAAGGATTGGAAGAGAACAAGCAAACTTGCTAAGGACATTTTCGTAATTTCAGTAGAGATTGGATAAGCTTTGGCTGTAAAGATCTCATTTTTTCCAGTAGCTTCTTCATTTCTCCAGCAACTTCTTCTTCTTCTTCCTCTCATCTCACGTTTCTTTCCTCTTCCATGAAAGCTTCTTTCAAGCTTCCATCACTCTCTCAAACTAACCTCAATCTTCGTGCTTTACACACCCTGTTGTAGGGTTTTTCATACTTTTTTCCTCCCTCACCTTAAATAAACCCTTAAAAGTCTTTCTTCAATACTTTCTCTCACCAGCTGAACTGTGTAGAGAAAGAGAGATTCATGATAGCTTGAGGACTCTTGGGAAGGAATTTCATTACAATCCACCAAGGTGAGTGACGAATTAAGAGTGGTTCTAAGTTGTTGATAATGGCTAGTAATTGAAGTTATGAGTTGTGTTATTGCTGAAGTTGTTTATCTATTTCTAATGTTACTAAAGAAGAGAAATTGAATAGCTAATCAAATGGTAATTGGAAGGTAGATAGGAACGGCTATTGAAGCTTGATTTAGGAAATAGCTTTTGAAGCGATATAAATGTAAATTGGATTGGTTGTGATGTTTTTGTGCGTGATAGGTTCCAACAAGGCCCCTCAACCCCAATTGGACCATTAGGGAAGTTAGAGTCGACTAAAGGTTCAACAAATACCGGTGAGTGAACTTGCATAAAAGAATGTTTTGGGATATACACATGTATGTTTGATTGAATCCCCTAAAGCATTTTATCAATTCTTTATTCAAAACTCGCATGGGAAGAAGCCCTTATGAAATTTTTTTTTATGTTATGAACTGGATATTGTGATGAATCCATATGTTTTTGTATAATGTTGATATATATATATATACTATGTCATAAATGGTACCATTGTGTGACAAATGTAACCGTTCATGTGCGAGGTGAGTGTGCACCTGCCGGTGATGACGGTGGTGAGGGAGATGGATGGTGATATTGCCCGTGTGCACGATGTGGGGGGATGTACACGACAGCATTAACTGTGCACGATGTGGGGGGATGCACGCAATGACTCCGGCTATGTGCACGATGTGGGTGGATGCACATGAGCTGGGTGAGATGGGATAGTATACGAATTGATATATGTTTAGGTATATGTCTATGCAATAGAAAGATCATGATTGTAATATGTGATTGTATGGCATGATGAATCTTGAAAATTTTCCATTTACTGGCAAATTGATTTTATTGCAGCACCAAATAGATGTTTAGTGCAAAGAAGGTCCCTTTTGATTTAGGTGTCCTGCTTCTCGCTACAGAGAGAAATATTATGTTTATGCTACCTGCAACTCGCTACAGTGAGAAATATTCTGTATTACCGTCTGAATCTCGCTGCAACGAGAATTCATTCTCGCTACAGCGAGAAACTTTCTATCTTGCATGCTACCTTGTTGGTTTTTGCCATACTTTCCACTTCTTTAACATCATGGTTGAGCATGGACTTTTAACATCAAGGAATTAATTAATTAAGTTTGAAATGAGGGGGTTTGGTGATAAACCCGTCATTTTACTTGACTTGACTTGCTTGAATGCTATTAAAGTTTTCACTCTTCAAATCCTTTGTTGTGCATGGACCCTTTATCGTCAAGTGATTAACTCATTAAGGGTTTAATGAGGGGTTTTATTAAGAACTAAACTTAATTGCATTGTTTTGAAGATAAATGCATCATGATTTCTTTAAACTTTCCTTATTGTTTGCTTGTTCCCTTCCTTTGTTCACTCATTAGGTTTATACTCACCGTTTTCAACTTCATGTTTTCGAATCAAGAGGCAGCTGGTAACTAGGTCGAGGTGTCCTCGTAGATTCGTATCCTTGGTAGGTATCTCGGCATTCAATAGCTAAACTTTTACCCGAGTCTCTCTGTTGGAAGTCGAGTATCCCTTTTGTTGTGTATAGATAAACCCGATGTAAATTTTTAAAATGTATGTTTTAGTCAATATCTGTATATTTGACTAGTACTGCCATTATGAATTGGAAACGGTTAGCATTATTTTGAATTAAAATTATGAAATGATGAACAGGTCATATAAATAGGCTTGCTGGGCTTAGTGGGCTACGCCCATTGGGCCCATGCGCCGATCATGGCCCGAAAATTGGGTCGTGACACGTGGTTTTCATGATCATGAAATATATGAAGGTTATCAATATTTAGGCATATACTTGAAGTTGTATATTTTGTGATTCACATGCATCATGTGGAAGGAGATATCCCATAGAAGGATTTAGCTTAATTTGTGGTTACATGACTATAAGTTTGGCATGAGATTGAAAATGCCTTAGCATATATGTGGAATGCATTGTGACAGGCTAAAGGCCATATATACCCTAATAAAGCCATTAAAATGAATGATGGGTGAAATAAGGATATTGTTATAACGAGTGTAAGAAGTTTAAGGATAATCAATGCAAATATACTAAGTTAGTTGGTATGGTCCGAATTAAGAACAAAGACACCTTAAGAGATCTTAAAATAATGTCCATCGAGGTCAATGAACTAAAATGCTATTAAGCATACATTGAATTGTTAAAGTTATGAGTGGCTTTGAAGATAAGCCTTTGATTGTTTAAGTTCTCAATAGAATCCTATTAAAGGAAGAGTTTAAGTGTTTTGGAAATGTGTGGCAAAGTGTGAGAATGTACTAGTTTGACTTATTAGAAAAGGTCAAATTTAGATAGCCATGAGTGGCTTGTGAGCAATCAAGCAATGTATAAGTAAATAAGCAAAGGGAGTTATGATTGGTAGATAAGGGTAGAACTCTAACAATGAGATTGTGTTCACTGCTTTAGGCATTGAACCATAAGTTATGGACTTGTATTCACCTTGTGAACACCCTGGTGAGATAAATTCGAGAGATTTTTCATAACAAGAAAACATTAAAGCTCAAAAAGCAAATGGCTATATAGTCAAGTTGGGGCTCGTGACTGATATGTAACATAAGTACAAAGATATGTTGCACATATAAGAATGCCTGGAAATATTGGTTTAAGGCAATGATTATCTTGCCATTATGTAGACCTGATGAGGCTGCGGTCTCGTTATACTTGTAGACGCAAGGCATAAATTGTGAAACGTGCTTCCCCTACAAGCTTCAAACTATTTTGCATAATTATCAAGGCAAATTGCCTGATAAGGGTAGTCAAAGGTTGAATGGTGCTTCAAATATTTAGAGAACGAGGGTGATATGGTTTGATTAAATGATACTACCCTTGATGAGGGAATAGAAATACACTATGAAAATTGTAGACATCTACTTAGAAGAGCGATGATGATTTGAGAATTCAAGTACTCATATAAGAGTAAAGATTGGTAATGAGACATGACTTAGAGTTGGAATGCTACAATATGAATTTTGGCTAAGAAAAATCGACTTTTAAGACACGTGGTGCTTGGGGACAATGCCAATTAGTGATTGACACTTGTATGAGAATAGAACACATAAACCGGTTTTGAGTATTCCCCACATGATGGTGAGCATAATCTGATTAAACGTAAAAGGAAATGATCCTAAATTTGATTTATTGGCTATTTCAATATTACAAGTGGCTTATTGAGCTTGATATGCCTAAGACTACTTGAAGTTGAAATTTTTGGAAATATATATGGATATATATGTTGCATATTGGTACAAAACTCATACGGAGTTGGTTATAATTTGTTCAAAGATGATATTCTATAAGTGGTTATAGCATGAGATAATGACTAAGATGATCCATCGGTGATTTTGGCAATGAAAAAGTTGATTATAACACTATCAGCTTAAAGGTAAATGCTTATACTTCTGGTATTAGTTCATAAATGTGAGACCTTGATTTTTATAGACTCGTAACTAGAAGTACATGCGATAATAAGGATTAGGGGTAATTTCATCATTTTCCTTAGTGAGCTCTTAGAAATGGGTTTTCTAATATTATTAAGGCCTAAGTAGGCCTAAGAAATAAATGAATGATGAAAATGAGGATAAAATGACAAAGGAAATAGAAATAATGATGATTTCCATGGTAGGGGCAAAATGATCATTTTTCATTTCGAGTCAAAATTTTTAAGTTTTCGTGAACTCGAGTATTTCTAGACTAGTATGGACTTTATCTTAGTGTCAAAAGAGTAAAAATATTGCACAAAGGATTTGAGGAAGACAAAGCCAACTTGTTAAGGGCATTTTCATAATTTAAGTAAAGTTTGAATATCATTTTCCATCAACTTCTTCTCATTTTCCAGTAGCTTCTTTTTCTTCTTCCTTCCATCTCACGTTTCTTTCATCCTCCATGGAAGCTTGTTTTGAAACCTCCATAAATTCTCTCAAGTTAACCCCAATTTTCATGCTTTTGTGCACTTTTTCATTGAACCTTTTGTGCTCTTTCACTCTCTTACCTTAAAACCCTTAAAAAGTCTTACTTCCATACTTCCTCTCACTAGCTAGGTGTTTTAGAGATAGAAAGAGGGGGCTTCTATGACAGCTTGAAAATTTTTGGAAAGGAATTCAATTACAAAGCTACCAAGGTGAGTAGTGAATTAGAGTTGATTTTTAAGTTGTTGAGAATGGCTAGTGGATAGATTTGTGAATGTTTTGTAGTTGAGGTTATTTATTCATCTTTAGTGTGATTAGAATAGAGAAAGTAAATACCCACTTAATGGCAATTGGAAGCTAGTTAGGAATAACTAGTAGAACATGAATTAGGAGATAGCTTTTAGAATTATGGTTATGTGAATTAAGTTGATTTGTGATACTATTGTGTGTGATAGGTTCCAACGAGACCCCACATCTCCATTCGGAGCATTAGTGGAAGTTGGAGTCGGTCTAAGATTCAACAAATACCGGTGAGTGAACTTGCATTTTAAAATGTTTTGGGAAGTGCCTACATGTTTAAATAAATCATTTGAAAGTTTCATTTGTTTTTGCTTTAAAAAATATACTTGGGGAACAAGCCTTTGATGAAATGTTTCTATCTTGTGAAATGTGCAATATGAATAGTCATGCGTTATCACATTATATTGATATATATATTATTCTTTGGATGCTTCTTTTGTGTGATAATGATGACCCAACTATGTGCGATGTGGGAGTGCACATGAGCTGATGATGACTCAGCTATGGGCGGTGTGGGAGTGCACATGAGCTGATGATAACCCTGCTATGTTCAAGTAGGGAATGCACATGAGCTGAGTATGGTGGGATGGTATGCATGATTATGTATGTATATATATAGGTTATAGAAAGTTTATGAAAATATATGTGAATGTATTGTATGTTGGCATTGTTAATTGCTCCAAAATTGCTTTTCATTTCAACAAGAAAATGGCTTTTTGATGTAACAAGACCCCCTTCAACTAAATTGCTCTGTTTCTTACTGCAACGAGATTCATTTTTGCTGCAGTGAGAAAATCTTGGGTAGGCAGCCATAATTCATGCTCTGAATTTCGCTATAGCTAGAATCCATTCTCGCTGCAACGAGAAACTCTTGGGTGGTTCCAAAATTCTAGTGCAGTGCTTTTACTTTGACAAATATTTTATCCACCTTTCAATTAGAACTAGGCTAAATGGTAAACATCAAAGTTGTATCCCAGCCTCTTAGCTTTCTAATGACTGAAAAATCATGTCAATTGGACTTCTGTAGTGGAAGATATGCTTGAAAAACCCAAATATATGCAAACTAAGAATGCCTTTTCGCTGAAACGAGAAACCCTTTATTTTGCTTGTCTTGCTTGGACATTTGCTGAAATTTTTATTCTTTTCAACTTCATGGTTATCATGGATTTTTCAACACTAAGGAATTAAATATTTAAGGGTTGAATTAAGGGGTTCTACAAGAAATTAAACTAAGTTGCACTGTTTTAACAAAAATGCATCATGTTTTTAACATCTTTCGTATCGTTTGCTTGTTCTCTTCTTATGTTCACTCACTAAGTTTTATACTCACTTTTTTAAACTTCATGTTTTCATATTCAGAAGCAGTTGGGACCTAGATTGAGTTGTCCACGTATGCTCGCCTTCTTGGTAGGTACTATGGCATCTTAGTAGCTGTACCTTCACCCATGGTCACTCTGCTAACGGTCAAGAGTCTTATACTTGTGTATACGTATAAGTAATGTAGATTACTAAGATTCATGTTAAAAATAAAATATGTATATTTGATTACTGATGCCATTATAGGTTGGCAAACGAGTGACATTATTTTAACATAATACAAATGTGAATATTGGGTTACTATAAAATGTTACTGAAATATTTATAATTGAGAATTACAAAATGTGGTTTTAGAAATGATGGTTAGGAATGATGATCGCGATTGCATAAAAAAGCTTGCTTGGGCTTAATGGGCTATGCCCATTGGGCCCATGCGCTAGTCATGGCCCGAAAATTGGGCTATGACATTAAAGTTTTGTCATATCGTGATCAAACTTGGTGATTTTGATATAGCCTGAGAGGCTTGGCATATGAACTAGCTTGCTTGTAAGCTAGAAATTGTTGGGTTATTATGAAGTACACAAATAGAGAACTATGCCATGGATTTACTTCCCTAAAGACTAATGGAATAAAATGTATTAGTACTGGTATAGCTCCCATATAAAGTTTTGATATATGGAGATGTGGGGAAAATTTTATAGCTTATGCATGAAGGTTGTGCATTTGAATTTATGTAAGAAAAGTTTAAAATTTGCCTTATGTGACATAAAACCCATGATTGAGAAAGAATAATTATGGATTTAATTTTCTAAAGTAACAAGGCTAAAAAAAGTTAATTTCGGAAAGGTCCTAATAGATGATTCTTTGATTTTAAAGTGCACTTAAGGAAAGATAAGTGTCTAATTTCATCTTCGGATTGATGAACTAATGAGGCCATGAGATTTGACATTTGAAATAACTTTGAGGAATCTAAAGTTAAGTATGTTTGCATGTGACATATGACTAATAAGTTGGTTATGACTCGAGAATTATAAAGATTGGTTAAGTCCATGAGGATGCATGCAAGAATATCGTTATTTATTGAAATGCATTATGGTATAAGTTGAAATTTACTTAGAGAGCACTCAATCATGAAAGTACTGGAGTTTATTTTCAAGAATATAATACTAATGGTTACTAGATTTGAATCATCTATGACGTTAAATATATATGAAATGAATAAAGGGTGTTTTGATCTTTACGTATTATGATATGCTTGAATGGGATTTATACGGAAGTATGTAAACGAAATAGAGATTGGTTGACAAATTAGACCCATAGTCAAGGGTGGAATAATTGCTTGAATGTTGGAAAGTTTGATAAAAGGTCAAGGTAGAGGAATTGTGAATGGTTATATAAACATGCATGATTGATAATTTAAGGTTGATTTGATTGCGGTGCAAAAGAATTAATGACATGCTTGAATCCTCTTTATAAGATGAAGAATAGTATTGATATGATTCAAGAAGTGTAGTACACATAAGTGTATATACTATGGCATTGTCAAGTTTTCTATAAAGATTGGAAGACAATATAAAGTATAAACCAATATACTATGTTAAGAATGCCCGACAAAAGTGATGTGGCAAAATTTTAGAACTTTGACTATTCACCCTACGCCTATTAGAATTCGAGGACGAATTCGTTTTAAGTGGGGGGACTGTAACACTTCGTACTTTGATATATTGGCTAATAAAACTTATCGGATGCCAATTGAGTTTAATTAGAGTGTTTAAAAGTGATGAAGGGTGAAAGGCATAGTTTAAAATAAAATATTTCGCACGCGAAAAAATAATAATTAAATAATAATATTTTTATTGAGGATGAATTAGCGAGATAAAAAGTGATTCGGAAGTGAATCGGGGCATAATAGGACATTTTGGGTACCAAGGAGACAAATGGAAAATTTTGAAATAAAATAATATTTTATTAATAAAATAACATTAAAATATTAATATTTTATTCGCTGTCGAAATTGTTCATGAAGGAGGAGTATATGGTCAATCTAAGTGGGGGAGAAGAAGAACGAGAAAATTTTGGAGAAAAATGACGTTAGTGGGGATCGCGTATCTTTATTAAAAAAGTTAGCACGGGTAAGTATATATTTAAATATTATGCTGATATCGCGTTAAAATGCGAACTTGATATTTTATTGGTACAAGTGTTAAGGAGGAAAAATAAAAAGAAATTGGAATTAAAAGATTGTGGGAGGACTTAATTAAAAAGGGAAAAAACATTAGAAGGCAAAATGGTAATTTTGCCATTAGTTTGGTTAAAGCTTCCAAATATCTTCTTCTCCCACGACCGGTTCTTATCCACCCAAAAGATATTTTCCTCTTCTCCTTCATGTTCCCACGCCATTTTCACCTTACCACCATGGAAATCAAATTTTTCATTTTCTTTGCCTTACTTTCTTTTCTTACTCCTTCCTTCGCCTACCTTATTGTGCACCAAAACCACAGCCTCTAACCCCATTTTCCAGCACAGCTAAACCCCAGAAGAGAGAGACAAAAATCTCTCTTTCTTTCTTTCATTTTCTATTTCTACTCCACCTTCATCAACACTTGAGTTTTCAGTTTCAAATCTTCATTTTTAAAGCCAAAACGTATATATTTCCAACTCTTGAAATTTCTGAATTTATGGTTATATTTTCATATTTTATTTCCTAATTTCTTCAAATTCTTTTTCTTAGAATTATTAGGTTTTTATTGATTTTTGTGCCTCCAAGCTCATCAAGGTAAAGAAACCTTAAATTTGAAAAGTTAATTTAATGGG
Organism: Theobroma cacao; assembly: GCF_000208745.1. Classification (NCBI taxonomy): domain Eukaryota; kingdom Viridiplantae; phylum Streptophyta; class Magnoliopsida; order Malvales; family Malvaceae; genus Theobroma; species Theobroma cacao. Next base: position 16,613,012 of record NC_030851.1, on the reverse strand, counting down.
TTTGTGAATTAGACTAGAATTTTAGATTAAATGTTAGGTTAAAATGCAATTTAGCTAGTGTATATTCGTTAGAATTTTTAAGTTCAAATTCATAACTTATTTGAGGCTGTCATGGTTTAATTGTAAATATAGGTTCTGATGGTATTTCAGGACTTACTTGGATTAGGATCTTGTGGGTGCTAGTTTTGTAAGGTAACATTATTAAGGTGAGTGAACTTGCATTTAAAAGGTTTTGAACAAATGCATATGTGTTGAATGAAATATTAAAATATCTTTGGTTGACTCTTTTAAAATTTATGCACGGGAACAAGCTTTTCACAAGTGATACTTATACGTTTTTAAACGTATAATATGATGAATTACGTATTTGAAATATTATGTGAATTGCCAATTGAATTGTGGCATGTGATGTATTGTTATGCAAAGATTCTTGTTACATGTTGTTATGTGTGACATGCATTGAAATGTAATGTTGAATGATAATTATAACCATGCGTGTGCGGTGTGGGAGTGCACATGACGGTGCCGGTAGTGTGCGGTGTGGGAGAGCACACGCCGATGATATATGCCATGTACGGTGTGAGAGAGCACATGATGATGATATATGCCATGTGCGGTGTGGGAGAGCACATGATGATGATATATGCCATGTGCGGTGTGGGAGTGCACATGAGGATATTTGCTATATGCGGTGTGGGAGTGCACATGAGCTGAGTTGAGGTTGACGGGTGTATGTGCGGAGCCGTGGTGACTAGTGTGGGGATGACCTTGGTGTATGTTTGAATTACCTATATATATATATATACATAATGTATACGTGAATTTTTACATGCATGTGCACCTGTCCTGTAGAGTAGAGATTTTTGGAAAATGTAATGTGATTAAATTGTATATTGAAAGTTGATATTCTTAAATGTTTTCAAAATGAGTTGAAAAATAGCATGGCATCGAGTTTTGTTTATGATATACAAATTGCATGGTTTCAACACAAGTGCATCGTGTTTCCAAAAAAATCTTCTGTGTCGTTTGCTTGTTCTCTTCCTATGTTCACTCACTGGGTTTATACTCACTTTTTTCAATTCATGTTTTGGGTTTTCTGATTTGGAGGTAATTAGATCCTATAACGAAGTGCTCCTCTTTCTTCATCTTTCGGTAGGTTACGATGTCACTCAACGTTAGTACCACGCCTAGAGTCACTCCGCTGGTAGTCATGGTCCTTGTGTGTGTGTATATGGATGTTTAATTGTAAACAGTGATATTTGTTGTAGACCTTGTATGTTTGGCTTGTTTAGTGATGTCGTTTAGGATAAAATCAAAAATATTTACATACATAAATAGATTCTAAAACTTCTTTGATAACATTAGGATAAAATCATTTGATTTAATATTGTAAGCATAGTATTCAAATCATGTAAGTTAAACAATTCAATAAAACATGCTTAGCTTTACCGTATTGAAATACTTAAAAGGTGTTATCCACTCACCTTGACAAAAAGCATGCTTATAAACCTTGCTTCGTCAACCTCGCTCGTTCTACGATATTTGAGCTCAGCACAACTTATCATAAAAATTTTTAGTATAAACCCCTATTTTTCCAACTAACCCATTTATTCGAAACAAACCAAGTGAATCCAAATTCTTCATTTCAAGCCAACAACCTATAATACTTCAAACCGAAATCATATATAATGAAACCTTAATCATTCTTAACTCCACAACCTTGTTAAAGAACAAATATCCCCAAATCCCTAGCTCAAATTCAGATTAAATGAGTTGAAATTTTACAAAATTCATGAGTTGTGTTGAAACCTTGTGATTAAAAGCCAAAAATGCCAAATCTTACCTTAAATTCAAGTTTGGAAGGTTAAATCCTTATCTAATGCGATTTTGAAAAGCTGAAAGAGGGTTTAATAGTTCTTGAGGACGAGTTGGAGGCTGAGAAAATGAAAAGTGAAGGCTAAGGCTCGTGTTTACCCTTTTATATATTTTTCTGTCAAAAGGTGCTATATTCGACTACTAAAATTTTGTAGTTAACTATTAGGGTGTGTAGTCGACTAGACCATTCTCTATAATCAACTAGGGCTATGTTTATTTAAAGATCTCATGCCTCCTGTCATAGGATTGACTGGCCAAGCTTTGTAGTTGACTGGGGCTTTATTTCTTTCAACATTCTTGTGCATTTTGCTATAGGATCGAGTTTTAACCATTAGCAGTCGATCCTCCAAGTTTAAACTTGCAAAAATTTATTCATTTAGCTTCCTTTATCAACCATCATTCATCCATGAATACAACATCATAATATGAAAGGATTTACATCAAATGACAAGGAATTCTCATTAGATAATCACCAAGAACATATAATTTATCCAAATTCAAGTTTTAACCAAATTTTCATAATATGTAAAATTTGGGATTTCACGATATATTTTTTATGATTAACGGTTGACTAATTATTATTAGTCAAAATGTTACTTATTATTTTATACTCACGCGATGCTGACACAAAGGATGAAAAAGATCACATGACCATGTTATCATGCCATATTAATATGTCATCTCACCATGTATTATGATTTGTTAACATATCACATCAACATCATATGGTATAAAAATGACAAGTGATGTTTTGACTAATAATAATTTGTCAATCGTTTGTTATAAGGGCCTATTTGGTTTAAACTAAACGTATAAGGGTTTGATTGAACATAATAGAACAATAATGACTTATTTGAATTTTCTTAAATAGTTTAAGAATCTTTGTAGATATTATGCTATTAAAATATATTTTAATTAAAATTTAAGTGTAAAATATGTTTAAAAATAATAATATATATACTTAAATAGACGAATCTAAATGAATTAGGTCAAGATTTTAAAATATTAACTGAGTCTCAACCCGACCATAAATACTTTTATATTCCACATTTGTAAATCTCCCACCAAGTCCAAATGTCATATTATCAATAGTTCACGTCACTTTTCATTATAATATGTTAACATACTACATCAATATAACATAATATAAAAAATGACAAGCGACGTTTTGATTAACGATAGTTTGTCAACAGTTAGTTATAAATGTCTATTTGGTTTAAAATAAAAATAGATAGGCTGGATTGAAAATAATAGAAAAATAAGAATTCATTTAAATTTTTCAAATAATTCAAAATTTTTTTATATACTATGCCATTAAAAATATTTTTTAATTAAAACTTAAATGTAAAATATGTTTAAAAATAATATAATAATAATTTAAATATTTTAATAATATACGTAACTTAAATGGACGTATCTATACGAATCAAGTCAAGATTTTAAAATATTTACTTCAGTTTAATATCATAGTCCACAAATCCGTGACTAGTTCAGCCCCGTATGGACTGCCGAGTAAATCCATATGCAGGGGTCCATTAGTTGTCGCCTTGGCAGCCAAGCAAAATATTCTAAGGCAACTAGAATACTTTCTAAAAACAAAGTTTTGCTTGTTGATTACTTGCTCATCAAGGAGGTATAATTTTAAGACTTTACTTTTCTTGTACTCTAAGGAAGTCTAGGCTAAATATTTCCACATTTACTTTTACTTTCTCACCATGTTTAGGTTGAGTAGGCTATTATAAATAACATCTTTAGGAGTCATTGTAAGGCAATCAAATCAAGTTTGCCGAATCAAGCAATTTACTTTATGCTTAGATCTAAAGTACTTTGTTTTTCTCTCATTGCAGCAATAATACTTATTTATTCTCTCTAATCTCTTTCTTCATATTTACTTACTTTACATTTCCATTCCAATTGTCAAGAAACCTCGTTTAAGCTTACTTAGTCTTACGAAACATGAGACTATAGTGCCTCATAGAACTTGGCTAAAGTTCCAAGCTCATGACAGTTGGTATCAGAGCAACACTTCCCAGATATAGGTATCACCTTGTTTGAAGATTAAAGAGAGAATGACATCAATTGGTGACCAGACCATATCCTGCTTGAACGCCTTGGTTTTAAGATGGTGTGAGCGTTGCAAACAAGGAAACTGCGCACACACGTGCCACGAAGAGTTACGAGTCTGAGGACATCTTGCAAGCACTAGATAACCACATATCTCGCCATGAAACGGTTATCAATCACAAGGTATGGAGCAACTTCAAACGGGACGAAGACAACGTCAAGCAACTAGGGTCTAATAGCAATATGTTTCGCAAAGGATGGCACAGCATGGTGGATTCATTAATTTGCCATAATGTAGGGCTAAATGAATTGATGGCAAACAAGTACTGGGAAGACATGTTCCACGACTTCTTTACGGGGCAAAGGAGATTTGATTCACTGAGTTTTGACGCTACTTACGCGTCAAGCTCAAATTCTGTGTGTGTCGCAAACAGAGACATTGCACACATAGGAGCTGTGTACTTGGATGACACTAGCCAACCGCGAGCCAGTAATTCACATTGCAAAGCATATCCTAACTTGAAAATGTTATCTAGACAGTTGGAGAAAAATTGCCTCAAACACACCCACGACGCTTGTGGGTAACCTGATCAAGACTTGCGATGGAAAAAGACCACGAGGCAACAAGGGCATTGCCTAAATCAAGTGGAGAAAAATGTCACAGTCCACAGATACGTGACTAGTCCAACCCGTATGGACTGTCGAGCCAGTCCACATGCAAGGGTCCATCAGCTATAGCCTTGGCAGCCTAGCAAAGTATTCTAGGGCAACTAGAATACTTTTCAAAAATAAAATTTTTCTTGTTAATTACTTGCTCATCAAAGAGGCATAGTTTTAGGACTTTACTTTTCTTGTACTCTAAGGAAGTCTAGGTTAGATACTTTCATATTTACTTTTACTTACACACCAAGTTTAGGTTAAATAGACTATTATAAATAGCATCCTTATGAGTCATTGTAAGGCAATTAAATCAAGTTTGCTGAATTAAGCAATTTACTTTATGCTTAAATCTTAGGTACTTTGTTTTTCTCTAATTGGAGCAATAATACTTATTTATTCTCCTCAATCTCTTTTTTTATATTTACTTACTTGAAGTTTCCGCTCTGATCATCAAGAAACTTAGTTTAGGCTTACTTAGTCTTACAACATGAGACTATAATGCCGCACAGAACTTGGCTAAAGTTCCAAGCCTATGACACTTGATCCAATCATAAATTTACCTTGCACATATGTAAATATTTTACGAAGTCCAAAAATAACCCAAAACATTCAAAATAAACATAAAAACGATGTTTTAAGGCAATGTTAGAAAGTTTATAAAGATGGGTGTTTCAATTCTTAGAGCATATGTAGCTTGGCTTTTTTTTTTAACTTAAAAGTTATTATAAAACTCTTATAAAAAATAACAGCTTTTAAAATTAAGTTAAAATTGTTTAGTAAATTTAATTTTTATAAGTTCTTTTTTTATAAATAAGTTGTTTGGCAAAACAACTTATATAAATTTTAATTTTGATTAAAATTTTAAAAAAAGTTATTTAATAAATCAAGAGAAAAAAATTGAATCAAATAAAAACAGATGAGTGTGAAAAAATATAATTTTTTTTATAATATTATGAATTGCTGAAAGATAAAAAAAGAATATAAAAAACTATTTGTTGTTATTTTTTGAAGATTGGTTTGAAATTTATAACCTTTGGAGCTAAACAAAATTGGTGTTACATATAAGGAAAAGAACTAAGGTGATATTAATAATGGATCCAACTGAGTCAGGAAAATCACATTTAGCCATTGATTTGGCAACCCATTTTCCTATTGAAATCATAATGCTAATTCCATACAAGTCTATCAAGGTCTTGATATCCTCACCAACAAAGTTTCCCTCCATGAACAAAAGGGTTTTGGCTTTTATATTTTTTTTCTCATTTTTAATAAATTATTTATTTTGTTAAGGATTGCCTCATCATTTGTTGGGTACTGTTAGCTCAAATATGAAATTTTTTAAAACTGAGTTATCACAAACGAGTACAAATATTGACTTTTCAATTTTTAACTAATTTATCTTAACAAACCTGGACCTATTTGATTAATTATTTCAATCATAATCAATAAATATTATATACACCAGAAAGAAGTTTAGAACAAATAAACATCACATAATTATCAATAATAAACTAATAAATATCAAACAATAAAGAGAGTTTTCAAAGCCAAAAAAAAGAACGATAGAAAAAAAAATAAAGAATAAAACAAAATGAAAAAAAAATATTACTTGAAAGTAATTTTAAATTTTGAGTTTTTTTTTAATTTTTGTAAAAATAAAAAAATCTTAGAATGATAATTTGCAGAAAAAGGAAAAAAAGAAAGAGATCATAACGAGAGAGGAAGGAGGTATATTTTAAAAGAGGATTTTTTTTTAAAAAAAATAACTCTCTTGAAAAGTTGACTTATTTTTTAAAAAAAAAAGAAAAAAGAAAAAGCTCCAATTTGAAATTTTTTTAAACTCTTTTTTTAAAAAATTTTATTTTTTTTAAAAAAAGTTATTTCTTTTAAAAATTTCTCACAAAATACTGTTTGATATAATTTTTATTTTTTAAAAAATAAATAAATTAAAAATAAGTTAAATCAAACATGTACTTGATATTAAAGTGTAACTCCGTGAGACACACTGAGCCCTCCAAATCAGCTTAAGTTAAGGGCGCCGAAACATCGACGGTAACAGCCGTTTTATATTTATCAATCAATCATATATAAAAGTAAAACCCTCCCTCACGCTAATCTCCAGTCTTCTGTTAAAGGCCGTCGCCGCCCTTATTTCGTAGGGCAAAATCTCAATTACCATAAACACTCTCTCTCTGGCTTCGAATCTTTAAACCAAACAGTCGTATCTTCCCTTATCTCCCTCTATCGCTGCCGCCTCAATGTCTCAGGTATTCTTTTCTTCCAATTCTTCTCAATTTCCCTTCATTAGATTTCTGCTTCCAACCCTAAGAGATCTAATGTTAAAATGATCTTGGATTTTATTTCCCCAAGCAAAGCTAGGGTTCTTTCGAATTCGTATCTTGTTATTGTCCAATTCTCCAATATATCATTTCAAAGGCGAATGTTTCGTAAAATTTTACTTGTTATATTTACTCTGAAATTAGAGGCGTTGTTTAAGGTGATTTAACTGTGCCTTTTGTCTTGTGTGTGTGCTTCAGGTTGATAACAGAAATTCTTCAGCAGCCAAGCGTGCTAGAACTGATGGTATACTATTTAATTGCATTTAATTCTTGGGTCTTATTTTGTATTTAATTTGTTATTTGGGGATGTTGAAATTTTGTTGTTAAAATTTGTAGGTAGTCGTAGGGAAGATGATTGGACGTGCCCTAGTTGTGGGAATGTCAATTTTTCATTTAGGACTGCTTGCAATATGCGCAATTGCACTCAATCCCGGCCAGCTGATCATAATTCAGTAAGTCACCATTTGTATTAACGTTCTAACTCTAGTTACATGTGCATGTGTTGATATTCCAAATATTTCCAGAGTTTTGAATATGGATGAATTGTATATTCATGTAGTTTGGGCACACAGGGCATTGTTTTCGTGATGTACAGAGTGAAATTGTATCAACACTATGTAATACAAGAGAGAATACTTAGAAATACTTGAGTTAGCAAGTTGTTCTTAATGAATTTAATCTTGGTTCTGGTGCTGATAAGTGAGGAAAAAGATAGAAGCAGAGAGTTATATGTAGTACCCAACTGCATGCTTTCCTCTAGAGTCTAGCCTTGCTATGTCCTATGTTTTTGTTTCAATAATCAGTTCATCACAATGCCTTTCTATTTGTTCTTTTATCTCTTTAGATCCTAACATTTCTTTCTAGGTTTTTTCTCCCATTCTTTTTGTAAGATTAAATTGGAAAATTTTTCTCTTTCAGAAATCTGCAGCCAAGCCTGTGCAAGCCCCACAGAATTACTCGTCCTCAGCTCCTTATGTAGGTTCTGGTGCACCATCTTCAATGTATCTGGGTGTGCCACCTTATGGTTCTTCCCTCTTCAACGGTTCTTCAATTCCGCCATATGATGTTTCTTTTTCTGGAGGATCAGCTTATCATTACAATTATGGCAGTCGTCTTTCTGGTGGCAGTCCCTATCGGCCGCTGCATATGTCTGGACCACCTGCTTATTCTAGTGGATCTATGATTGGAAATGGTATTGGTAATTTCCTTTTCTAGTTTATAATTGCTATTATATTCCCATCCTTTTACTTATTCTAGTCTCCTGTTTATACCATCTTGCAAGTTGAAATGTTGACCAAGAACACACATAGATCATTATTCATTCATATCTGCAAAATATGGCTAATTATCTGTGTGCATATATGGGGCCAGAAATATCACATTAGTAAGTTGTGAATTTCTCTTTTCCAGGTGGAATGTATGGCATGCCTCCTTTGATGGATCGGTATGGCTTGGGGTTGCCCATGGGCCCTCCTCCAATGGTAAGTTTAATGCTAGTTTGAGATTGCTCTTTGTTAGGACTGTCAAATTAAGATTGCAAGTATGGTATTTTGTATCACTTCTCTAAGTTGTAATTGCACATTTTCTAGGTTTGAATTCGTAAACTTGATTTTTATACTGCAGATTGGTTCTAAATTTTCTCTATTCGCGTTGCACCATCTAATTTTTTTTAACTTTTGGTGGAGCTACGTTGTCATAGATGTGAGTTAAAATTAATGATATAATATATATTAACCTACAGGGACCAAGGCCAGGGTTTTTTCCAGATGATAAATTGCAGAAAAAGGGTGCCGGTATGTCATATCTACACTGTTATGTTCAAAGAAGCCATTCACTAGGTAGTCCAGCAATTTTTGTGCAATAATTTGATGAATTTTTTTCCTAATCATCTCCAGATGCTACACGTGATAATGATTGGACATGCCCAAAGTGTGGGAATATTAACTTCTCTTTCAGAACTGTCTGTAACATGCGGAAATGCAACACACCAAAGCCTGGATCTCAGGTTTTTTTTTTTTATTTATATATTTAATGTTGATGAGCATATGTGCTCTTTATTTCTTAAGTTTCCTTTGGTACTTTGAAAACTGAGAAGTATATGAAATGTTATATCGTCTTTTCCGCAGTTATGAATCTATTTCTGATTTTAACAAAATTCTCTTGTAAATGCAGGCTGCAAAATCAGATAAAAATTCAAGTAAGTTCTTTTAAATTTGTAAACATTATTCTGTCTTATTTTTGAAATTTGATACATATCTATTTCTTGCTTTTCAGAACAAAAGATGCCTGAGGGGAGCTGGAAGTGTGAAAAATGTAGCAATATTAACTATCCATTCAGGACTAAGTGCAACAGACAAAATTGTGGGGCTGACAAACCAGCTGAGTCCAAAAAGTCCCCTTCACCAACAGCAAACGAAAATGATCAGGTTCGTCGTGTGATGCATTTTCGTTGTAGTCTAGCTTGTTACTTGAAGCTATTGCTTTCATTGACCGCATTTGTACTCATTAAGAACTCAATAAGCTTTCAATATCTCAAACTATTCCTAGTTAAAGATTTTTGGGCTACCTCCTCTATCTGTTTCTTTCTTTGTGTTTGTGTGTTAAACTATTACTATATCTCCTGCGTTTTAGTAAACAGACGCTTGAATGTTACCTTGTTAATTTTAGTTTCATTTTGTCTTTCTTTCAATTGATTTGCAATTGTCTACTGTTCCAGTGAGTTCTAGGACATGTTTGAGGGTTGAGAAGGTCCAGAGTTGTCGTCCAGCTTTGCTCAATATGGGTGTCTGAAAGTCAGTCTTGTCATCATCATGTTGCAGCGGTTGTCAAGTTACTCTATCTTCTCATGATCAGTGTCCAGTTGTTGTATTCATGCTGTGGTATTTGTGGTCTTTATGGATCGTTGGTGCATTATGTGTCAGCCATCTTAATCTGCAAAATATTTTACAGGTTGGTTCTGGTTTCTATTAGTTAGGTTTTGTACTTTGGAATCAACTCATCTATTCTAGTGAGCATGTTACTGTGGACTTAGCTTTGATGCTAGTGGGGAAAGATTCTGCAGGTTGCATGTTTCTTGTTTTCATTCAGTTTCAGATTGTCTGTGTTGAGTTGTCATTGTTTCAACAGAAAGCTTCTGTTAGAAGCATATGAAGTACTCAACTTCATTAATTAGATTTATGTCAGGTAATGTGGTAGTAGGAAATTTTTTCAGGTGTTCTCATACTGGACTGTAGGAAGTAGAGGCCAATTTTTTTATTGTGTTTTTTACTTCTGACATGGTCTAAACAGGGATCTATCTTTGTGATTTTGAAAGATTTTCTATAGATCTTTCAGAAATTTCACATTGACCCATTGGGATAATTACTGTCTCCTATTTTGCACCATCATAGGTTAGCTAAGTCTCCTGTTGGCTTTATTATTGCATCGGTGTTAAAGTACTTTGTTGTATGTATGCATTTTTCCCTTGTCATTGGAGGGTGGTCATCTTGAATTGAGAACTCACTGGTTTGTTCTCAGTGTTACATGTTGCATAAGTTCCCAAATGTTTGCATGGAGCATGGAGAAAATGCAGGTTTGAAATTAAGATGAAGCTGCTTATTTAAATGCCGGTTTTGATGTGTTATCAACATTTCTGGTAGCCATGTAATTTTTGGTCTTCATGATTGAATTGTTGCTAGGTCGTAATGTTCATTGAGTTTGTTGGCTAAGGGAATTCTGGTTTTGTCCGAGTACTCCCCTAGGATAGGTTTTAGTGTGTTGTCTAACCGGTTTCATGTTTTGTTTTTCTTTTTCCTTTTTGGCTAACACCATGGACTTGATTTAAATAACCATGACCTTATACTCAAAAGTGAATTGGTAAGGGCAATGAACAGTGGTACTATATATATTTTAGATCATGAAGTAGCAGCAGCATTATAGGTTTTCATTTTGAAGAATAATGTTTCAGGCAACATGGACGGATCATGCAAAAACACTTTGAATTTATGCATACAAATATGCTTGTGGTAACCCAACTAATGAAAGCGTTTCTCTGTGGTCCAACATAGTGGCTTTTAATCAGCTGCTCTGGTGCCTCTGCTCCACCCACTGAACTCAAAATTTCCAACACTAGCATTGACATTGTAAATGAGAACTGTGAGTGCTCTCTCCGCAGCATTTCATGGTCTGACATATAGCCTTTTAGTCATCTGACTGTCTCAACTGAAATCTAATTACAAGCACCAACGATGTGATCTATTTTGAAGACGAGAACTGATATTTTGAAGTTTAAGTTGCAGATGCACGGTGGGTTGTGTTGTGTTGTGCACTATCCAGCAGATGCCTTTATAAGCAACAAATCAACTTTATCATTTTTCCTGTGGCTAAAATCTGAAGAAAAGGGTAAAGTACTTGGAAAGAGTTGGCCCTCGAGTATAGTTCAAGAATAATAAGCAACAATCTAAATGCAAAATGTATTATTGCCTCATAGGATTTTGCAAGATGTTTAATTGCCGAAGCTAGTAGGATATATTGGTATTATTATCAATACCTAGCTTTGTACTTGGTATAGGAATGTATACACATAAAAAAGTAAAGGGCCTTCGCCTTACGGACCTCTAATTTCAACATCTCCTAACTACTAAATTGAAGAAGAACAGATTTAAAGTATAAAATGAAAACAAAGTATTTTTTTTCGCTCAACATATACACGAGGACATTAAATTTTGAATACAAAAATCTCCTACCAAACTCTTGTTTCTCTCTCACCGATTGAGCCAAAAGTGATTCGATATTATGGGCATTGATTTGCGGTATCGGATGTAATGTACTATTTTCGCTCTGTCATCACTCTCTGCCCACATCCTACCCGACACAAACTGGGCCTGTGGCTGAGTTAGGCTATTACAAAAGTTTGTGCATCGGATCAGAGCAGTGGAACACGGTGCAATTTCCCCTAACTGTGGTGAACCCGTAATCCACTAGGAAGGATGTTAGAGTCTGGCGGGACAGAGCAAAATTAGCCATGCAAATACAGGTGAATGTAGCAGGCATATTCCACCATACATCGTTTATTGGCATGCAGAGTGCCCCTGGTAGAAATGGCTTGGCTTCCTTTTATCCACTCTCTAGTACTACTGTCATTAACAGATGAATCATAAATTTTGGACGGACTCTCTGATGTACTCTGGCTTGAAAGTTTCGAAACATCAATGATCTCCAGCAGAGAAATTAAACGAACTAGCAATTACTTGAGTGCATGTACAATGCATGGTTTATGGCGGCCTCTCATGACACTGCCTTACATATCCAGATTTCTTAAGCAAATGACTTTAACGGAAATGTAGCTTGGACATGATTTTATGTGCAAGCGTACTTGTGCTGCACACAACATTTAAGCGTTAAGTAACTTCAATGGGATCAGAAATTCCAAAATATGGAAAACTATGTGAAAGAGGGTTTGTTAAACTTGCATATCTTAACAAGTGAACTTATCCAAGTTAAAAAAAGTTAATCAAATTTGTGCAGTCAGTTCATCTGATTGGAATAAAAGCCACCATCATATGGAGCCTTGAGCAGCTGGAACTCTTGGAAACGATTGTCAGCATCACCATGCAAGGTTGCCTGCACTTGGGATTCAGTTGTCTGTTGTTCCATCTGCCAGTTTTCAGATAAGGCACGTGGAAAACCTTGAGAAATTACATTCATTACCGGCTGAGTCATACTGGTAGGATTAGCATGCATGGAGTACGCAAGTGAACCATGTTTTGGCTCACATGAAATCCATGAATCATTTGACAGAAGAGAGAGAGCACGATGAAAATCTTGCGTCGTACCCATCTTTGAAGTAAGTGTAGGTTCTTCTACACCTGCAATATTTGGCAAAACTGGTAAGCTAGTAAATCAGTTTAGTAAGGAGAGCATCATTCTAAATTTTAACAAACATGAGTGGTCTTTAGGACTCTGACTTATCTCTCATGGGGATCAGCAACATGTACCTCTGCTGCGAAGTTAATTATACATCTTTCTATAGTCCATCTATCATATTCCACAAAAAATATTCCATGCCTAAACCCCACACCACATGTATAAAAAATTTTCCTATATGTATGTGACCCCTCAAGTAAAGCATTACAGCATGGCACTTTACTATACACGGACCATTCCAAAAAAATAGCCATGTTGTTATCACCAAACATCAATTACCACCTCTCTCTATGCCTCTTATTTCTGGAATCACCAGATTCAAATATAAACACAACATCACATGCTATCCAAAAGCATCAAGAAGCGCTTCATAGCATAAGGATCTCATATATCCGTTAACCAAACAAATAAAACTCCACATGGCTGTTTGCTTTCTTGAAACTATTTGCTTCTCCTCATTCATGTATCAGACACTTCAATTTCATTCCACTTGACAGTCACATCCTGGTTATTTACCATTAATAATAACAATCTTTTATTGGTCTGGATATATTTGTAAAAAAATAAAGCTAACCTCGCATAGAAGGAAAAGGCTAACAGGATAGGTGGCTCAGGGATTTATTTTTTCAGTAAAATTTGGCCCCTATCAGCTGCCATACCTTCTAACTCAATAAAGCCCATAAGGTAGCCTCTGATTCATTCATCCTTAACACCTTGACACAACAACAGCGAAGGCTACAGAAAAAAAAAAGGCACCCTTTTTTTACCTCTAGAAGAAACATTATGATAAAAGAAATTGGCCAGAAGAAAATCTAGTATGTGAAAGGGCAGCTCTGCAGATTGCAGGGAATTGAGGTTACAAAACCATCTGTATCATACCAAATTAGTGGCACATTGAGATTCTCACCTCATAAAAAGTCTCAAGTCTCAAAAGTCAGCCTCTTGTAATTGCTTTTATATTTTTCAGTAAGGGAGCATTCTTGAGGGTATTTATTGTATTACATAGTTTGACGAGGATTCTTGTATTAAATTAGCAGTCGAAGATGCTATATAACATTGTTAACAATCAAAAACCAAATGCATGGGAAATGCTTGTTTCCAAGTAAGACAAAAAAAACAAACCTTGGTTGAGAACCTCAGCTGTGTTGTCCTTGCCCTTGGTGGGCAAGAACCTATTGGAATCTTGACATCGCATTGTGATGGAATTCAACAGCTGATTGCCTGGCAGTTGCAGCTGTCCATTATCATTTCCAACTTTTGTAGGTGTAAAACCTTTCATATGAGAGGACTTGGAGTCAAATGTGCCTTCCCATGTAAAACCTTCGTTAGGCCTAGCATGAAGAAATGGCACTTTATTCCAGACAAAACCCATCTGTGGCTTCCCATCTGCACAAGCAGAGGCAGAACTAGTAAAGCTTTACACCTGATATCTATCATCCTTGCATGACCACAAGATGATACACAGTTAAGAGATGCTAACAGACAAAATTGTAGATATCACTTCAAAGACAGATGATACTTGCAAGGTGGAACAGCAATCAATAGAAGGTAGCATCCAATAAAGTATGGTGTCAATCTTGCCCAAACTATTTAGCAATAGCAAGTTAAAGAAAACAATCAAAGAGGTTACTTGATATGCATCAGATAATAGATGCCTATAATATCTCGGTGATTTTTAAATGGCATCCAAATATCAAGAACTGCATGATAAGAATTTGAGGAGTATCATGAATCTAGATATTTTGGACTATGTAGACTTAATAACTTAGCAGTTTCCAGGTCACTAATGTTCAAATTTTGTATAAACAATTGTTATTACATATGGCATATTAGCTGCAAATAATGATGTCAAATACATAAATACAAGAAAACCAGAAGAAACCATTACACCATTGACTTCAATGCAGGCATGCACCATTTACCGGAATACAATTTAAATGGGAAAAACTTATATCAAGACACAACTTTGTTAAGGAATCACTCAAGATATTATTGACATTGTTATCCGCAACCAATATGCATAATATAAAGACAACAAAAATATCAAGATATAATATTACACCATTTATAGTTAATGAATAAAAGAAAAAAAATTATGACTTAGTTAATGAAGCACCCAACTCTATAATTTGAGAGTTAAAAAAAATTAAAATAGCATTCAGTTGGTCTATTCTTGTGATAGTTGCAAGTGACAAAAATCATCTGCAGAAAAAATAGCAAAGTTGAGTCTGAAACCAGTACCATAGGATGATGATGAAAGCCTAGCAGCATTGAAGTGGACTGCTTCTGTCTGTGGTTTGCGACGCCTTGCATTGTGATCAGAAAGACGCCGGCGACAGCTTCGCTTCTTTTCATCAAACTCCGACAGGCCATGGAACCTTTGACATTATGAACAACATAATCATGATTTCAACATTTTTCAGTATGAGAAATAATAAAAAACTCAGGAATAAGGAATCAAATTGCTGATATCAGCTAAGAGACCTCAAGTGTTTAATGCAAATATAGTTAGAACACCAGCAAAAGCACACATAATCAATAAAAAAAACATTCTTGGATACCATCAACTTCCAATGCACAGAACCAAGAAAAATATATACCTGCTACACTGCTGGCAGAACCGGCGTTCCAGACCACCTACAATAACCTTTGGACTCTTTGAATGACTTTCACAAACTCTGTGTTTCCGATGGTAATCCTTAGCTGAAGAGAGGTCGAGGTTACAGCCTTCGACTTGGCAATGTGGAACATGTGTGCTCTGACAATTGGGCTTGGATCTCTTTGCTGTGGTAGGAGATGGTGCAGGAGTTGCAGAACAAGATGAAATCTTAGCATTGCTTCCCGCACAAACATCTTCAAAGTATGTTCGTTTACCAAGCTTTAAACTGAGCAATGGCTCACCAGAGCCAACTGAAGCCTCAAGTGTTGGGGAAGTACCAGTTGGCTCAACCTTGGAAACTTCTTTCTTGTTGCTAATATCATCTGGGGAAGCTTCAAAGGCCTCCAAAGTAAATTTTGTCACTTTTGTCTCCCCCATAGATGAAGAATTAATGGACACCGATTTCGAACTTTTAGACAAAGAAGCAAGGCCCAAATCTGAGCCAGAACCCCCACTACCCCCAGCAGCGCCAGAAGAATATAGAGACCCAGAGTCCATTCCTCCCTCTCCGTCAATATCCCACTCTATTGGCCTTAGCTTCCTTGGAATTTCAGTTGGTGTCGAATTGAACATCATTAGGTTTTCCCAGTCCCATTGCAAGGGGGTTTTGGCATTCCACTCCATCAGAGAGATAGAACTCATAGAACACTTCACACAAAATTCTTCATATAAAACCCAAGCAACTTATCACCAGATCCTGAAAACATTATAACCTTGAGGCTTATACTGTACATAGAGGAAATAAATCGGAAAAATATTTTCAACTGTGCTAAATTCCAGTAACACTATATATAAAGGAGACCATTTGGGGACTCTATCAACAGATAAGAAAAATTAAATCCTGGCATATAAACAAAAAACTTACCTCTAAGTCTCAAAGCATCACAGCCCAACCATCTCCGTTTCTCAGATCTAGAGGGGGCAAATTAGCAAATTGTCAATCCCCTTTAACAAAATAATAGTTTGTTCACTCCTGCAATTTTACACTAAAGAGTTTTAGTTATGTCACTTTGAGTCCACTTTGCTGAAAAATTGCAACCACAGTACCAGAAAGGTTCAACTAAAGAAGCAATCACTTCTCAAGCTGAGCAATTTTGCAGATATCAATCTCCATCCTTATTAAACAGACAACTTAAGCAAGGACCCAAAAAGATAACAGATTCGACCTCACGAATTCAGGACGAGAATAGTGGTACAGCATTTCTACTCCTTTCATTATGGCTAACACAAACAAGCTGACAGCATAATTCCAAATGATCTCTCCTATTCGCTCTTGTACGCATATAATCCTGCACCATCAAGATAAAAAGCATCACTTCAAGCTAAAATATATAAGTGTTCCTAAACCTACAACACTTGCATTGAATTCCACCACCAAAATCCTACAAGAATTTACCCTTATCTATCAACCCATCTGAAACTAACTAACCGGTTACAAGAAGCATTAACAAGCAGCTCTCTCTCTCCAATAATTCTAGGGAAGCAGTAATAGTATTCCAGTAGAGAAAAAGAAAACAAACATTCACGTTTTAATTTCATTTGCAATACCGTACTCTAGAAACCTTCACACCTTCAATAATTCACATTCAATTATCTGGGCAATCCCACAAAGTAGGTCCCCGACTGAGACCCACAACGACCGATTAACAGCTGTAAAAATTCAATGAAAGCCCTAATTTACCACAAATTCAACAGTTCACAGCCATGAAAAAGTAATTATCCCAACAACCCTTTTTACCCCAACAGAGAACAGTAGAATCAATCAATAAATACCACAAATGCAACATCCAAAAATAATTACAAGAAATAAATTCTAGTAAGAAATTTAATCTTCAGGAAAAACAAAGTTACTACTTTTGCATTGAAACAGAAAACAGAACAAATACCGAAAAAAATTACAAAAATTATGCAAGAATAATATTTAGGAAGTATCTGGTCCCCTTCCTGGGTATCACTCATCATATTATTATTCTTTTTAAACATTTGATAAATTCTACCAAAATTTCAACCAGAAATATAAGGTGAAATTATAAAGGAACCCTTTTAATAATAATAAAAAAATAAACAAAAAAACGAAGTCGTTTTCTTTCACTTTCCCCAGAAAACAAGAAAACGAAAGGAACAATAACGAAAAAAGAAGAGCAAGCTACCTAAATAAATAAATAAATAAATAAATAAGCATTTTTTTTTCTACACCTTTTCTAAAGTTGAAACAAATTCAGATAACAATAATAGAAGGTATGAAGAAACTGATGTTTCAATCTGAGCCGCAAAAACAAGAGATGTTTCCCCATTTTTAGAAATCCCGGCACCTCATTATGACTACTCTCTTTATTAATAATAATAAAAAAAAAAAAGTCTTCCTCTCTCTCTCTTTCTTTTTCTAAGGGCGTTTAGTAAAAAAAATGCAAAAGACTAGGTGAAGAACTTACTGGTGAGTTACCTGCCGATCGGTACTTAAATGGTGGTCAGAAAAAAGGAGAGAAAAATTAGTTTGAAAAGGAAAAGAGATAAGGCACACCCCACTGCTGAGTCTGAGTCCGACTCTTTCAGAGACTGAAAATGGAGGGACAAAGATAGAAAGAGAGAGAAGCACAGAAGAGAAAAAAATAAAATAAAAAAAAGAAAGAGCCTAGCTTTTTGGGAAGAAACAATTACCCTTCATTTTTGTTTCTTGTACTATATATTAGTATTATTTTTTAAAAAAATTGCAGAAAATATGTAGTAATTATAACATAAGGACACGTGCCGGTCAAAAAGTTGGTTGCAACTTTTGCAGGTTATGGTATGTTTTGGACGGTGGTAAAAGGGCTCCCTGGTTCTCGTCAGAGACAGGTAGCCAGCCAGGGGAGAAGGTACCCGAATTTTCAACCTATCCGAGTTTTCCACTGAGTCGACTCGGCATCCACTGCGCAATAACAAGGACGAGTCGACGACGACAACTCCAGTTGACTTCGAGTTAAGGTCAACAGCCCTCGTTTTTAACCGTGTGTAATATTTAAAAAATATTATATTTTTTAAAAGGTACCGTATTCATAAATTTTTTAACCAAATCTTAATTTTTTATTTATATTAATTAAAATTATATATTTTTATTTTAAATTAAATAAATTTTATAATTAATTATTAATTAATAAATAAAAATATCACGTAAATATATTATTATATTAAATTAATATATCACGTTATTATTTATTTTTATATATTAATATTGTTATCTTAGGAAGAGTGTCTAACTTTTTCAAAGGAAGCTGCTTGTTCAAAATAAAATTTTAGGAATAAATTCGTTGTATTACCGTCTTTCGACTGTTGACTCGTTCATGAGGAGATCTTGTTCATGAATTTTTTTTTTTATTTGAATATACATATATTATTCTAACATTGTGAAACACTTGCAGGTGTCCTTTACCACCAAGTTGAACCAGTTGAGATTATCATATTAATTAAGAAAATTAAAGGAAGTGGAAGTCCAATTTTTGGATTATTATAATGCAATCACACTTGTAATCAAACATTAAAAATAATCCACTTATCGAATGCCCACAATTTGTTCTTAGATGGGTGGACACTGAGAGGTGGGTCTTTTCTCTTTAACCAGATATTAGTATAATATAAAGTATGGATAGATTCATCGATTTTCAGAGTAAAAGTGAATTCCAACTTAATTTTTGTATAAAAGAAATTTACGCATGAGTCAAATGTAATATTTTTTAAAATGTTATAATTGATGACTACTATCAATCTGGGGTGAATCAATGTCAATGTTGGCATTCAGTAAATGAATCAGCACAACCATTTGGAACCTTTTTTTGTTAGTTTTTTCTTCTTCTGCAAGATCTCAATAATGCTCATGATTAAAAATCAGAAGAATCCCACGTGAAATTTAAATTTCGCAACTGGCTTTTTGTCTTTTGAATGTGGTTAATCGATGTCGCACGGCTAAATTGTTGTTTAAGAGGCCTTTCCTCGCAAAACAATAATATTTGTACCATGCTTATGAGATTTGTTCTCAAGGGTTCCTTTTCTTTATGTCATGGTGATGGTGCTCACCACGACGGGCGCATTGGTCTAGTGGCGCATTGGTCTAGTGTTGAGCCAATTCTTATCAGCTTTGTCAACCTAGGACCTGACCACAATATCTTGGGCCAATCATTTGGTTTAGCCACCCGCTCCAGGGAATCCCAGTTCCAACAGCCTAATAAAATGGCTAGCCCCTAGTTAGCTACCAGCTCAACCAAGCACGGAAAATGATCGATCATAATTTAAGATACATCTATTAATGAAATAGTATTATTCAGAGTTGAAGCATTTCTTTTAAGATTATAGTACTTAGATAACTCCAGGCTCTGGAGTCTTAAAATTTAAGACTAGAAAGAGAAAATAAAAATCAGGTTTAACTTATGTAGGCAATGTTGCATTAGCTGTGGGAATGTTTTTCCCCATCTTTTCCATCATCTTTTCTTTCAAAAGCCTTCTCATGATCTTCCCTGAAGGAGATTTTGGGATTGTCTCCACAAATTGCAAAACCCTCACTTTCTTGTAGTGTGCAACACTGGAGGCTACATAGTCCATGATGTCTGTTTCACTTTCTGTGGCATTTGGGCTCATAACAACACATGCAGCTGGGATTTCACCTGCCTCCTCATCAGGCAGCCTGCACTTATAGAGCATTGGTTAGTACCTGGTAATTCTTTTTCATGTTATGAACTGCAATGAACCCGACCAAATTAGACAGACACCCGACTGGCGGCACGATACTTACGGCACCACTGCTGCATCTTCAACCGAGGGATGAGTTAGGAGGATAGCTTCCAGCTCGGCTGGAGCTACCTGTGAAGTAAACAGAACTTCAAATTTAGCCAGTTTTAAGTACTCTGAGATATGTCAAATCCGCTTTATTTTTAACATGCTACTAGTATATTCGAGATTATAGTATCCCACTAAGAACTCAACCATGATCTTCTACGATTTAATAGGCAGTCCCAGATTGAAACATGCTGGGCTAGTAATTCCTCTTCGGCTAACAAATTGTCGGCTGGGGATTTAGATGCCATACATTATTCACTCATTCTTGGCCAATGCAAATCAAATACTTTTACTCTCAACAGCAGTTTTGATTCTTGAATTTCTGGTAAATATCTTCTTCTTCTTCTTCTTCTTCTTCTTCTAGTCCTTAAAAGGGTGCTATTTTTCGGCTACATTTCTAGAAAATTTCTAAAAACTAGAATGCTATGAAACTGATTCTAGAGAGAAATGTATTTGGCAAAATTTTCCAACATGAATGTACATGTTGCCGATTTCTTTCAAAATCCTTTTATGAAACATATAAACAACTTAAATTAAGGACTTGCCGACTGTAACCTTAATCATTCTAATAATTTTACAGCACAATAGTTAATTTCACGACCACAATCAGATAAGTAGCCTACCTACCAGTTACTTGTGTGTTTTTATGCGGTAAGGTTCCTTTAATGATGTTGGCTATTGCTGTCGTGTTTTGTTCACAGATAACAGCAACCAAAAAAGTTTCTCTTTTTTTTTTTTCTATATATATACTTGATTAACTAGAGCTACAAAAAAAGGGCGGCTACAGCATGTCAAAATCTAGGGCTTACTTGAAACCCCTTATACTTGATCAGCTCTTTGATGCGATCCACAATAAAAATATCTCCATCATCATCTATGTACGCAATGTCACCCGTATGCAGCCACCCATTCTTGTCAATGGTCCGATCAGTCTCCTCCTTGTTTTTGTAATAGCCTGCAAGGTTCACAACCTTTATTCCTTAGTGCAATACCAAATTCATACGGGTAATCGTCGTATCAATATAAATACATTAAATCAAATTAACAGCCAATGGAATATTATTTCAAGTGATTTTATGATCTACGATAATCGACACTATGTTTCTTTCTTTTTTAGCTTTTTGTCACCTTGCATTACGCATTGGCTTCTGACACACAATTCACCCGGGGTATTCTTGGGCAGAGATCGACCAGTGTCAGGATCAATGAACTTGATCTCTAAATTGGGAAGGATAAACCCAACTGAGTTCTTCTTTGCAATGCCATGTCCTTTAATGGGGTCTCCATGGGTCAGTGTGATGCAGCTATGCTCTGTTAGTCCATATGCCTAGTCGCAAAAATTAAAAATAATATCACTAATTAAGTTGAGCGCTAAAATTTTAACTACCAAAAAGTGGCATTGCTCACCTCTTGGACTTGAACACCAGGGAACTTTTTTTCAAAGGCGGTAAGGAGCTCTGGGGCTAATGGAGCTGCTGCAGTCAGAATAGCCCTGAGTTTGAGCTTACTAAGATCGAATTCCTCCACTATGGGATTCTTAACCAAGGCCAAAATTATTGGTGGCACGACTGGGGCAAATGTCACCTCTTGCGTGATCAACGCATTCAGGAATGTCCTAAGATCAAATCTGTTCATTATCACCACTTTCCCTTTGTTCCTAAGCGTGGCACAACAGATTCCAGTAATCCCATATATGTGAAAGAAGGGAATCAGGCCTAATGTAGTAACCTGACCTACCAGCTCTTGCCCTACACTGAAGAGAGAGGAGCATAAATTAGCCACTAAATTTCTATGGGTTAGCATTACACCCTTTGAAACCCCTGTGGTGCCTGATGAGAATGGAAGGGCGCATAGATCACTCTGGACAACTTCCTCCTTGGTAAACCTGGTGCCTTCACCGGCATTTTCCGCTGCTTTGAGCAACTCGTCCCAATTCATGGCACTTTCAATGCGCTCTTCACCTAGTACAATGACTGGTAGCTCCAGACCTTTCACCTGTTGTTTCAAGTTGATGGTTAATTTTACTAGATTAAAGTAAGCAGAGTTAGTATTTTAGAATAAGTCAAGTATTCTAAAAAGTGATATTGTAGAAGATAAGTCGTGGAGATACTCAATTGCTTATTTTCTTGTCCTATATGTCCCATGTGTTGGTGTTAGATTCATAGTTTTCAAAAGGATCTAGTCTCTACTTCAATCAAGATGATAAACAAAAATTTCATGAAGAAAGCGGCTAGGATGATGCATACACTACAGCGCAAATGATGATTACAAAGGAAAAAAAAAATCAAAATCATCCATAATTTTATTGGAAGTAGCCATCTCAAACAAGAATTGTGACATTATATATTTCGTACCTTTTCATAGTTTGGACCATTTGTTACTAGCATCTTGGCATTTGCAGCATCTGCTTGTTTTTTTATTTCTGATGCGTGCGAAGCTGGGTTTGCACCTGAGAAAACACCACCAGCAGCCATGATTCCCAGAGCAACAATGCCATACTCTGCAATATTAGGGAGTAGCACTATGACTACATCCCCTTTCTTGAGGCCAATTGACCTCAAGGCCTTCCCAAACCTCCCTGTGTCCCTAACCACATCGCGATAAGTATACGCCTTTCCGGACACAGCTTCAACAAATGCTACCTTGTCAGCATATAATTCAGCATCCTGGAGAACAAATTCTGGCAGGGTCAAGTTATCAGGCACTGGAACTGACGGATATTTGCTACCGAAATAATGTTCACCATTATCTTCTAAATGTTGTATCGCAGTTGGAGTTCCCATAATGGATATAAGGATTAGAAATGAGACTGGCCTGTGCTTTAAAGGGATGTGAAATTGCAATAAAGTCGTAATCATGTACTCTGCATGGGATTGTGAGTAACTAGGAGACTAGTGAAGGTAAGGGTAGATGTGAGTTTTGCTTGGTGAGAGTTTGTTGTGTCATGTTACAGTCATAGGGTAACAACAATCTTTCTGCAACTGGCTTTTCACCAACCTATTAACTTTGAAAATGAAACAGAAAATTCTCTATTTTAAATCCATGTCATTCTTTGCATGTGAACTCAACATCTTATCACTTACTCATAAACAATGTAGATGTACTGGAAATCATGAAAGAATGCATTTAAATTTTTAGAAGAAACACAGTTTTAAGCAAATTTGCAATGCGTTTAGGTTGC
This sequence comes from Theobroma cacao, assembly GCF_000208745.1. Lineage (NCBI taxonomy): Eukaryota > Viridiplantae > Streptophyta > Magnoliopsida > Malvales > Malvaceae > Theobroma > Theobroma cacao. The sequence goes on along the minus strand of NC_030851.1, from coordinate 16,589,524 downwards.
AAGAATGGGGCTTGGACCACAAGCCTAATAGATTCTAAATACTTCAAACCTAACTAAAGCTTAGCATACAAAATAGCTTTTCATTGTGATCTTTCTTTTAAAAAGATATTAATTTTTTCAAGTGTAATTTGAAATTTAATTACGATTTTCAAACATAGTGTCAAAAAAGAGGTCTTGGAACCTTAAGTCCCAGGTTCAAGTCCCACCAAATGTGGGTTTGATCCAATCCTATGTTAGATTTGTTTAGTTATACACTATACTGATTTGTTTGTTTAGTTATATTTGTTTATTTTTTTTATAGGAGATGTAATATTTGATTATGATTATAATTATAATTTTTCTTGTACTTCATAAAAAAATTACAATATTAAATGAAATTTCATATTGTTTGATAAAGAATGAAAATGCTTCAATATATTGAAAATTTCAATTACAATGATTTATTTGTTTTTTATGAGAGGAAATTCTCCAACATGAGCTTTCTAGCTAAACTTGTTTGGCTTATATCTCAATTCCTACAGGCTTATCAAGAATATAAGCAAGAAAACAGAATCTAGCACTAACATCTTGTTGGAATGCAGCTTCAGGAGAGTTCATCTTGCTGGAATGTTTCTTGAGTTTCTCTCTCTACCTCCAAATATAATAAACTGAAGCAGAACAGGAAAGGTTGATAAGAAGAATTTGGACAGAATTAATATCTCAAAATAGGCTGTGTTCAAAACATCAGACCAGCCTATAGCTACACTTTGAATGGCGAAAGCTTGAAGGTTGTTTGGAGTAGCCACCATAGAAAAACAAGTGATCCCTACGCTCCTCTTCTTCATTGCAAAAGGAAACACTTTCTGGAATGTTAAGGTAACATCCCAGGACTTAATCCCAGACAGAGTGCTTAATTTGTCTAAATAACATTGCCAACCAAGTAATAACAGAGAATTTAGGTACATGAAGTGGAAACCACACTGGTTTATGCTAAGGACTTTGGTTTTGCTTGCTACTTAACCAATTTCAGTTGTCAACAGTAAAAAACCTTCTAGATTTTGAAGCAGTCCAAACTACTCTTTCTGTCGCACCAGGAATAGGGGAATTTGTCAGGTCTTTTAGCTATATTCCTTAGTTTTTAGAATCTCCTCCAGCTCCAGTTGCAAATTTTTAAAACTTTAACTTGCCAGAAACTGTTGTGCCTTAGTGGATATGCTTGAATCCAAGCCACCTAGATAGTGCCAGAAGCACAAAAAAGAGACCAAATATGCTTTAATACACAAGCAAATATTCTAGATTTTAAGCTTTTTCAAGCCCAAACCTCCTTCACTTTTTGCCTGACAATTTCAATCCTACCTCACCTTTGCCTATGGCTGGCTGACCTAGTAGTTTGTTGGGTTTCTGGGTTTCACTGAGCACTGGGGAGGGAATAATAATATCTTAGTTTTGCTGCCGTTCAACTGTAAACCTGACATAGACTAAAATTTCTCCTGAAGTGTGAAAATTCCTAGAATTGACTCCTTAGAACCATTAAGGTCAATAGCAAAGCATAAATTAGTTAGACTGACCCATTTGCAATTTGAATTGTTGCATTTAAATGTTGTGCGTACACGTGTCATGCAACTTTGTTAATAATTTATAAATAATTAATAAATATTTAATTAATTAATATTGGATATTATTCTGATATATCTTAATTGAATAATTGAAAAACATTTGGGATAGAATATAAATATAAATTTAAATAACGATTATCTATGTAGTAATTCATTGTATTTAAATTTAATTTGTTTAAATTTAAATAAAGATTAATTATATTTAAATTTAAGTTATTTAATTTTTAAAAAAATACTATCTCTATATCCCTAACACGTTTATAAATAGTGAGCAAACGTACTAGTTCTTTTACACAACCAAGAGTGAAAGTGATTTTTCTGTAGGTTAGAAAACACCAAAATTTCTTCTCTTTCTTTTTCTTTTCATTCTTAAGGCACCATCAAGGTCAAATGGTTTTGGAACGTGTAATTTCTTGTGGAGGGCTCTAGTAGCCGTTCCATAACAACGAGAACGAAGCAATCGTTGTGTGCACGAAAGAGGATTCGTAAGGCAAGCTTATTTGATCAAATAAGCAGTGAAATATTTATCTAAAAAGGTAGGCCCACCTCCCAATAGCAGTATCAGAGTTTTGGCTTGCTTTTACCTTTTTAATTTGTGTATATTTTGAAAGCATATTCTGGTCATAATTTTGTTTAATTTAAATTACTAGTATATGATTTATTATGTATAAATCTGTAATAGATGTGTTCCATTTTTCATTATCTTTCTAACGATATCTTATATGTATTATATATATCATTTAAAAAATAATATTACAAATTTGTTTTACTGAACGGATATGGGGAAGGAGTAGGCTTTAATCTAGAGCAAATAGATGTATTGGTCTAAGGCCACGTGGCGCCTTATGGATGGCATCAAAACAAAAAAAAATTCAAAATATTATTTATGTTTTTGGCATGTTAAATTTTATTAAATTCACATGCATTATATATATAGTTAATTAATATATTAATTAAACACATTTTTTACTTATATGTTGTATATTAGAAATTATTTTTCTTCTAAAACATATATATGATTTGAGTGAATTTAGCAAATGTTTGTTAAATCAATTATTTTACATATGTTGTAAAATGTTATGTGTCATATGAGTATATGTTGTATGATAGCAATAATTTACCTATTTTTAAGTAAATTTTATAAAATGCTTGATGTAATGATTTTACTTATTTGTTAAGTAAAATTGTATGCAAAAAGATTATACGGTAATTATATATCTCAGTAATTTGTTAAATGAGATTGGGTTTTAAAAAAGATTGTTTGTGACTCCTCTAGCCTTTTCTAGAAATTACTGTAGAAGTAAGGTTCTTTGTCAAGAAGATTATTGTAATCTTTCTTGGAAGCGTATGAAAATTATAATCTACTTAATGCTATTTTTGTGTGCATAACATTTATATGGAAGATTTTGATCATTCAAAATAATAAATATGTATAAGCAAGTGCGACATCCCTATTTTTGTAGATTGATGCAATAGGTTCCTTATGATATAATTTATTTTAGGTTTGTATTAATTATTTATTAAGGCCATGTAAAGGGATATAATTTTGCGCTTACTTTATGCATAATATTATTCTGGATATGGGCACCAATAAATATCAATAGGGTTCTTTAGTAAAACTCATTATATTATGTGGTAAGTGGGAGTTGTTTCCATGCTTAAGGACAGTGAGAGTTGTTCCCATATGCCAAGGTTAAATTAGATTCATCATTTTAATTGATGTTTATACTATTGGTGATGATTACTAGCATGCATGTGAAATTTTCGAACTAGTAATATAAGTAAAAATTAAATATGTCTAATTTTAATTGATTGAAAAATTAGATATGTACCTAATTAAATCTTGTACAATGATGTAGTGATATGACTTCAAGACAAATTATTGTTGATTTGACCAAAGGTACCAAACTTGATGGCAAAAACTATGATATCTGGCATAAGAAGGTTCAATATCTTCTCAACGAGCAAGAGTTGCTCGATCATCTAACCAAAGAGATGAACTCACTTGAAGTTGGAAACACTATTTAGCATCATCTTGACCAAGAGGCCAATGAAACTTGATATAAGAGAGATCATAGTGTGCACTTTGCCATGTTAAGTTGCATGCACTATGATCTCATTAGGGAGTGTAAAACTTTCCAACTACCAAACAGTTGTGGCAACAACTAAAATTCAAGTATGGTGGAACCACAGCTACGTGGCTTCGTGCCTTGACACTTAGGTTCAATCAATATGTGATGGACTCCAAGCACCTAAGGACTACGTCAACCACGATAAGAGAGATGAAAGCAGCTGACTATGATCTCACAGATCTGCAATAGGTCTTAGTTGTTATCAAGTCATTCCTTAAGTCTTTATCGGGACATGTTAAGCTTGTATTAACACACAATGAAGGGATAAAGACTTTTGACAACATTTCCCACCATCTAGAGCTTGAGACAAAGTGTAGAAAAGCTATTCGCAGTACTGCCCTAATAGCTCAAGCTAGAAATTGCAAAGAGTATGTTCCTTAGCAAAAAAAAACAACAAAAAAGGGAAAGATTGAAAATCTAAAGCCCAAAAGTGATGGAGTCACCAAGTGCCAAAGAGGAAAGCGTGGTGGGAAAAAGGATAAGTCCAAGTTGAAATGCTTTAATTGTGGTAAGAAGGGATATTTTGCTAAATAGTGCATTGAGCCTAAGAAGGTTCATCCTCTAAACTGCTTTAGAACTTATGTATGTTCTCATATTTTTATAGCTCATTCTCTCCTTAGTTGATATGTAGATACAAGAGCAACCAAGCATATAACTAGCAACTGTTTGTACGATGTAATCTACTTTCAGTCTTAGCATTGATGGATTTAGGATTTAATTTTCCTTTTGAGAATTATAGTTTGTCTATTTTCCTTGAAGACATGTTTTTTGGTCATGGTTATTTTAAAGACAATTTGATTATGTTATATTCATATTCTAATAATGATGTTGCTTTTGTTTCAAATTCTTCTTCTAATGTTATAGATGATTATGTGAAATAACATGCTAGATTATGACATATTGGGCAAAATAAAATGTCTAGATTAGCTAAAGAAAGGCTATTGGGTCACTTGCCAAAGTTAAACTTCCTAAATGTGAGCCACGTCTTGTTGGTCAGTCCAACAGAAAGCCTTTTGGGAAGGCTAAAAAGGCCACCCATCTTCTAGAACTTGTCCATTCGGACATTTGTGGGCCTATGAATGTAAAGGCACGCAATGGCACATCCTATTTCATTACATTCAGAGATGATTACTCACTATATGAATCCATATTTCTATTTCTCACCATTTTAAAGCTTTGAATTGTTTCAAATGCTTTATGGCAGAGGTTGAGAACTAGAAAGATAGGAAACTTAAGATTTTTCTCACCAATAAAGATCGTAAGTATCTATCTGATCAGTTTAAAGAATTATGTGAGGACAAAGAAATACGTTGATAGTTAGAATATCTAAAACTCCATAACAAAATGATGTTGCAGAGAGAAGGAATCATACCTTGTTAGACATGGTTAGGTCGATGATAGCACAAGCCAACCTTTTAATAAGTTTTTAGAGGGATGCCCTTTTGACCGCAACATACATCCTCAATCATATGCCCTCTAAATCTGTTCTCGAAACTCCATATGAGTTATGGAATGAGAGTAAGCCCAATTTGGAAGGCTTACATCCTCAAGGCTCAGTAAGGTACGTACATCACTCATTTCATAAGTATGGGAAACGTGGCCCTAAAGCTAATAAATGTGTATTTATTAGATACTCAAAACGTTCTAAGGGCTGCGTGATGTATGAGGAACACTTTAATGGAGGGCTAACTGAGATGAAATCTTGTGATGTTGACTTTTTAGAATATGATTTCCCAAGCATAGGTGAGGTTAAAGAAAACCTTGAGGTTTATAAGATGGAAGAGCCTCAAGAAAATGTATCCCAACATAAGGAAATGGATGTGGAAACACATCCTATCCAAAATATTATTAAGGTCAATAGGAGTACACCACTTGAGCTCCACTAACATTCACAATTGTGAAGGATTGAACGTGGGCAAATACCCTATAAACCATTCAAGATAAAAGATAAATCTTTCTTAGGTATTTTTGTGGATGTTGATGAACCATCTTCTTATGACGATTCCTTAAACTCACCATCATCAAACAAGTGGCTTGTTGCTATGGAAGATGAAATGAAATCCATGACTGAAAACCAAGTATGGGAGTTAGTTGACCTTCCACCTAGGCACAAGGCCATCGGAAACAAAGGGATTTTGAAGGTAAAGCGCAAAGTGACTGGACCAATTGACAAATATAAAGCTCGTTTAGTGGCAAAAGACTATACCAAAAAGAGAGTGTGGACTATGAAAAGATGTTTTCTCCTGTGGTGAGATTTGCATCAATTCACCTTATCTTGGCTATAGTGGCACATCTAGATTTTGGAATTGTTCCAAATGGATACAAAAATTGCATTTCTCAATGGAGAAATTGATAAGGAGATTTACATGAATCAACCAATTGGTTTTTAAGCCAAAGAAAAGGAACACTATGTGTGTTGCTTGAAACGTTCTATCTATGGCCTGAAACAATCATCCCGAAAATGGTATTTTTGTTTTCATCAAGCTCTCATTTCCATAATGATGATTGAAGAACCATTGTGTATACGTAAAGAGATTAGGGCATAAGTTCCTTATTCTTCTATTATATGTGGATGATATCCTATTAACCAAGAATGACATGAAGTTAATTGTCACTATTCAGAAGTGGTTGTCCTCCACTTTCAAGATGAAGGACATGGGACAAGCTGAATACATCCTCGGGGTTAAGATATCGAGAAATCATTCTAAGAAGTTCTTGAGCTTATCTTAAGAAAATTGCATTCAAAGGGTCTTAGAATGATTTCGTATGCAGAACTCCAAGCTTATAGGCACTCTAATGGAGAAAAGCTTATATCTTAGCATGGAACAATGTCCTAAAACTAAAGAATAAAAGAAACAAATGGCGAACGTATTATATGTAAATGCTGTTGGAAGTCTAATGTACGCTATGATATGTACTCGACCAGACATATTGATAACTCTATTATATAGAGTTATTTAGCCACATTTTAGGATTGATAATTCTATTTTATAGAATGATTTTAGTCCAATTTTGGTATTAAATATTAGCCAAGTTCTTAATTTTCAATTATAATTTAGCTATTTTTAGTTGTTTTTATAATTAGTTTATTTTTAAGTGAGTTATTTTAATTTTATGTTTATTTCTTTTAATTTGGTTATTATTTATTAGTTTTTATGTTTTTGAAGGACTTAAGGAAATTGAGCTTAATTTTGGAAAGTAAGGTGTTGAAAGATCTGAAAATCTGCTTACATATACTTCAATATTTTAATCATAACTCCTGATAAAGAACTCCAAATGATGCCATTCTTATTCCATTGGAAAGCTAAGAGATAGAGCTACAACTTTTATGAAGATCACTTAGCCCAATTCTACCTAAAAATAGAGAAAATTGCATCGAAAGATGATTAGGTGTACTATTACGGGAATGACAATTTTAAGGCTAATAATTGATATTTGGGCCTCTCATTACACTTTTAAGCCCAATTAAATCAGTAGGTTGACTTAGGAAATTATAGGTTAAGTTTGTTAGTATAAATAGGATATTTTAAAGAGACCTTAGGTTAGACAACTTTTGGAGATTCAAGAAACTAGAAGTTGAAGCTGAAACTTGGAGAGCAAGGCTGTAAATATTTATTTTGTTTTTTTCCTTAGCTTTTATGTTTCTTGTTACTCTCAATGTTATTGGTCTTTGCAATTATGAGTAGCTAATTTTCTTTTTCTAGGATTGCAATTAAACTCACATATAATCTAAATTTTTAATCTCTTTTTTGCTTATCTGTCACGACCCAATTTTTGGGCCATGACCGGCGCATGGGCCCAATGGATGTAGCCCACTAAGCCCAAGCAAGCCTATTTATATGACATGTTTATCATTCCATCAAAAGTTGCTAAAGTCACATTTCATAATTTCAATTCAAAATAATGCTAACCATTGCCAATTCATAGTGGCATTACCAATCAAAATATACATATAACATCTAAAACATACATCTTAAAAATTTACATCGGGTTTGTCTATACACAACAAAAGGGATACTTGACTTCCAGCGGAGAGACCTGGGCAAAAGTACAGTTATTAAATGCCAAGATACCTACCAAGGAGATGAATCTATGAGGACACCTCGACCTAGTTACTGACGGCCTCCTGATCTGAAAACATGAAGTTGAAAATAGTGAGTATAAACCCAGTGAGTGAACAAAGGAAGGGAACAAGCAAACGATAAGAAAATTTTAAGAAATCATGATGCACTTATTTTCAAAAACAATGCAATTTAGTTTAATTCTTGTTAAAACCCCTCATTAAACCCCTAATTGGTTAATCACTTGATGAATACATAAAAAAGAATTTGAAGAGTGAAAACTTTAGTAGCATTCAAGCAAGTCAAGTGAAATGATGGGTCCTCCCTGCAGTGAAATTTGGCTAAAATTATTAGCTGGCCGAGGGTTTCTCACTAAAACCCCTCATTTCAAACTTAATTAATTAATTCCTTGATGTTGGAAGTTCATGATCAACTATGGTGCTAAAGAAGTGGAAAATAAGGCAGCAACCAAACAAGGTAACAAGCATAACAGAAGGTTTCTCGTTGCAACGAAATTCCCTATAGACATCTCGTTGCAGTGAGTTACAGGGCTACAGCGAACCTCCCAACCTAAGAGTTTTTCGCTGCAGCGAGAAACAGAACATCAAGAAAAATTCTCATTATGTCAAGCAAAGGCCATTCTACTGCAATGACAAAATCAACTTGAAAATACTCAACAATTTCCAAGGTTTAACATGCCAAATTTCACATACATTACAACCATATATCATATTCATGAACTTTCTATTGCATAAATATATATATATATATATATATATACTACAGATAATTTAAATAGAATATGAATTAATTTAACATCTAACATAATTACTGAATACTGATAAATTATTAATGAATTAGCCACACTAAAAGTATTTTAAATGAATTAAAACTTGATTAAAAACTTGAAAAAAGACATCTGTATTATAGAGGTAAGAATCATCAATAATAGGCTTCAGGCATGACAGAGTTAATATACTGAGTGCAACTTAATGACATTTGCCAAGAAGTATAAAGATGTCAAGAAGTTGACCATAAATATAAAAGACTACGGAGTGTAATNTCGCATTCCATAATGCAAAATGTTTCATTAAAAGCTTGTTCCCATGCATATTTTAGAGAAAGATAGATAAAATATTTCAATGGATTTAATCAAACACCTATGCCCTAATCCCAAAACATTATAATGCAAGTTCACTCACCTTGGTGGGTTTGTAATTGAATTTCTTTTCAAAATTCTTCAAGCTATTATAGAAGCTCCCTCTTTCTCTCTCTAAAACACCTAGCTAGTGAGAAGAAGTATGGAAGTAAGACTTTTCAAGGGTTTTAAAGTGAGAGAGTGAAAGAGCATAAAAGGTTCTATGAAAGGGTGCACAAAGGCATGAAAATTAGAGCTAGCTTGAGAGAAGTTATGGAGGTTTCAAAACAAGCTTCCATGGAAGATGAAAGAAACGTGAGATGGGAGGAAGAAAAAGAAAAAGCTGCTGGAGAAATGAAGAAACTGCTGAAAAAATTATATTTATAGCTAAAGTTTATCCAATCTCTACTCAAATTACGAAAATGCCCTTAACAAGTTGGCTTGTTCTTCTCCAATCCTTGATGCAATATTTTTACTCTTTTGACACTGGGACAAAGTCCATAATAGTCTAGAAATACTCGAGTTCACGAAAACTTAAAATTTCGACTCAAGATGAAAAATGACCATTTTGCTCATACCTTGGAAATCATCATTATTTTATTCCCTTCGTCATTTTACCCTTATTTTCATCATTCATTTATGCCTTAGGCCTACTTAGGCCTTAATATTGTTTGAAAGCCTATTTCTAGGGGCTCACTAAGGAAATGACAAAATTACCCCTGGCTAGTGTTATCGCGTCTACACCTAGTTACGGGCTTATAGAGGTCGAGGTCTCACATTATCTTTAATGGGATTTGAATTGTTTATTCTTAGTTTTTCTTAATGCTTTAAATTGCCTAATCACCAATTAAATTGATTTAAAAACCTAAACAAACTGGGGAAAAGGAGTTTAGTGTAGACTAAAATTGGGATAGCATATGATCATATCAATTGATTTGTGTATATGATAAAAATATACCTATAGGCCATATGTAGCCAAATTAAAGCTTGAACTTAATGAGTCTGTTTTAATTTTAATTCATATAAGGATATAATGTTTTAGTTAAAATAGATATTTTTATAAAATGAGTCAAGAGACCCTTATAGATAATTGAGGACTCTAGGTTAGCAATTCAACCCATTGAAATAAGTTAAGGAAGAGAGTTAAGATTTAGATGAAGTGTGAGGGATATTGTAATCCTAAGCTTGTTCGATTTGATTTTTACTCAAATTATTATTACTTTGATTTTTATTTTAAATTTTGGTTATTTAGTTTTAGTTAATTAATTAATTAATTTTAATTGTTTGGATAAGATTAAAATGTTTTAATTTTAGTACTTGGTAAAATTTTATATCAATTCTCTGTGGGATCGATACTCTGCTTTCTTATATATTATCTATTAGATACGTACACTTGTGTAGTAGAATTTTAATTCACAAGTTTTTAACACCGTTGCCAGGGATTTGTTTCTAGAATTTTACTAATACTAATACTAAGCAATTTAATCTTACTTCAAATTTTATTTTTCTAGTCTTAATATTAGTTTTTTATCGTTTGCAGTTATCTTTGGTCATTGTATGCAAAGGAGAAACAACTTGAATCTTGTTCCTTTTGATCCTAAGATAGAAAGAACTTTTAGAAGACGTCGAAAGGAGAATTTGCAAGTTGCAACTTTATATCAAACAATGGCTAAGGATAACAACAACAATGGCAATAATGCCATTAATTTGGTTCCCAAAGAAAATAGAGCATTGCGAGATTATGTTGTTCTTCTTTTGCAAGGTTTGCAGCAAAGTATTAGGAAACTTTCCATCAATGCAAATAATTTCAAAATTAGACCAACTTACATTTAGATGATTTAGTCTTCAGTTCAGTTTGGTGGGTTACCCAGTGATGATCCTAATTCTTATTTGGTGAATTTTTTAAAGATTTGTGATACCTTCAAATACAATGGAGTAATTGATGATGTTATTAGATTGAGACTGTTTTCATTTTCTTCGAGGGACAAAATAAAGAATTGGCTTAATTCACTGCCCAATGGGTCTATTACTACATAGGAAGACTTGGCCCAAAGTTTTTAGCAAAATTCTTTCTGCCTGCCAAGACTACAAAAATTAGGAGCGATATCACCTCATTCACACAATTTGATGGTGAATCCTTGTATGAAGCTTGGGAGAGATTTAAAAAACTACTGAGAAGATGTCCTATCATGGGATTCCTGATTGGTTGCAAGTTCAGACATTCTACAATGGCTGGTTGGTTCAATAAAAACCACAATTGATGTTATTGCTGGTGGGGCATTAATGAGTAAGAATGCTGCAGAGCATTAGTTTTAAAGCATGTTAACTTCGTTAATTCAAGTAATTCTAGTTCATTTTCATGTTGAAAGTCCTATTTTAAGCCAATGATAATTTAGTCCTTGTGTTTATAGGTTTTCAAATGCATAACGTTCAATAATGATGAACTATGCAATGCAGACTAAGTATAGATTTTTACTGAACATGTTGTGGTAATTTGGACATAATTCGAGATATAGATATCCAATCAACATGATTCTTAAACTATTGAAACTCTGAGAGGCAGACCTACAACTTTCATCTTTACCATTTTACCCAAATCAGCCTCGAAGTAGGAGAAAATTACATTTTAAAAATGAGATACTACAGTAGTTCTGAACCAATGCAGACAAGGAGCAGTGCCACCAGCCTTGCAAAGCTCAAGGCCGCAGCGCCCAAGGGAGCATCATGGATCTCATACAAAAACCTGAGAGGCCAACACCGCAACCCCCAAGGAGGAGCGTCGCGATGCGATTGTCGAATTTTCACGCAAGTGCATGCTATCACGAACAAGTAATATAGTAAAGTAGAGTATCGTTCCCATGGAGATTTGTTCCTAAATCTTTACTAACTATTAAAATTTATGACAAATGACTTTTATTTAACTAACTAAAATTTTTAAAAAAATTAATTAAAACAAGCACTAAATTAGCTAATAGAAATTAAAATTACTTGGAAAAGGCGACAAACTAAAACTTAGGATTATGGGTTCATTCAACACTTCATCTGATACCAGTTTCTCTTATTATTTACATTCATGGGTGGTTTTATTAACCTAGGATCCAAAGCTATGTACAAGTCTCCATTGAGATGCTTGCACAAATACCTAACTTAATTGGGTCACTATATGTCTACAGTAATCAATTAAATAAGGTTCATTAAGCTAGTGTTCTAATTTGGCTATGTATGGCAATTGGTGTATGTCTACCTGAATCACAAATTAGATCACCTAAGTGACATGAACATACACTATTCAAACCTTAGTCCAATCTAAAATCTCTCTGTTGAGTCTCAATTAGATTCACAAATCAGTTAATTGTTAGCCAGACAATTAAAGCATTAAGATCATATTTGAATAAGCAAAACTATACCCATTAATTGTAAATAAAAGACAAACTAATATTCAGATTACATGTTGAAATCCAACACAATCCTAGAAAAATAGTTTAGCTCATAATATCTAATAAAAACAATATCTAAAGAAATTTTGCTATGAATCCAAGTCAAAAAAAATAAGAAAAACACAAAAATAGAGAAAGAAACTAATTGTAAAAGCTTTGCAATCTCAATTCTCTGTCAAATTCTCTTGTTTTCTTGCTTTATTCTTGGCTTCTTTTCTCCAGAATAGTTGCTTGCTTCTTCCTCCTTAAAACCTCTAAAAAAGGACCTTTAAATAGGCTCCAAGTAACCTAATTTCCAAAATCTTGTCCAATTTTTATTTTTGGAAAATCGTCTGACACCGCAGCCATGATTTCTTGGAATTATAGCACTGCCTTTTTTGCTACAGTAGTACAACGGCCTTTCTCTCTTGCTGCCATGGTGCTTTAGCCTCAAAATTTTGTATGGTGCCTTTCCTTTCACCAGCGCTACAGCCTTGTTCTCCTCAATGCTAAAGCCTTGGCTTCGTCAGCAATAGTTGATCATTTTAAACCTGATTTTCACCTCAATATGATCTGTATTGGGTGAAATGGTAAACATGAAAGTTTTAGTATTGTCTCTTAACTTTTCAATGGCTTATAAATCACATCAATCAAACTTCTGAAGTGAAAGATATGCTCCAAATATCACATCATGTTTAGTCCATGCATATTACTACAATGCTCCAATTTAGACAAATATTTTGACCATGATCCGATTAGAACTGGGTGAAGTTGTAAACAAAAAAAGTTGTAGCCTTTCCTCTTAGCATTTTAGTGGCCTAAGAATCAGCTCATTTGAAGTTTTGGAGATAAAGATATGGTCAAAATACCAAAACATATACACATAAAGCTATCACTATACTTGTATGGATTTTCATCAAATGAGTCTTTTCCATCAAATTTCCTACAAAAGCAATAAGAGAAATCAGTAATAACTACTCTTAAAGTAATTTAAAATAAAATAGCATAAAATTAAACTAAAATAACTTAAATTAACTACTCAACATGTAATCAAACTTAAACTAGAAAAGCACCTAAAATGTTAAAATTCAAACCTAAAATCTCAAAGATCTCTATATAATAGAGTTATCAGGCATTGATTAAAAAAAGACTAAAACAATATATAAGGTAGGAGCATCTCGACGCCCCTAGACCAAGGTCATGGTGCTCTGATGTAGATTATTAAAGTGCAATCATTCAGGAAATGAGTTTTTAGGGTTTTTTGGATGCTATAAAGGGTGACTTTCAGAAGCTAAGAGAGGAGGCTTGGAAAGTGAATGAACAGTAGTTTTTGAGAGAAAAGAAAAAGGTTCTTTGATAGGGAAACAAGAAGAAATCGAAGGCAACCAAAGATTGAGAATTGAAAGAGGCTTTGGTATTCTTATTACTCTTCAATTCTTTCTTGTTCTTTTGCTTTAGAAATGATCTTTTCTTTTGAAATAATTATGTTTGCTATAAAAACAATGATGAAGGATTATGGGTTATTTCATTATGTAGTTCGAATATATAATTTTTCTTTGTGTAATATTAATGGATGACGTGTGGTTTATTCAATTATGTACTTGTTGCTTTACACTACTTGATCACCAGTTGAATTGTCTTAGGTCTCTAAATGTAACTTGACAGAGAGAGTTTAGAATAAACCATAGTTTTGAATAACCTTTGTTCAATTCACATCGGAGTTAGGTGATAGTTTTGTATTTAGGATATACATATACCTAAATACCTTAGGCAGCCAAATTAGAACACAAAAGTAATGAACTTTTTCTAATTAATTTGCATAAATATATGGAAGTAGTTTGGAAACTTGTACATAATATGGATTCTAGGTTAGCCATGTATCCCATTAATCTAAGTTAAGGACAATGATTAAATTCAAATGAAGTTTTAAAACACACCATAATCCTTGGCTTTTAAATTATTATCTCTCTTAGTGAAATTTTTTTTTATTTACTTAATTTTAAAGAGCATTCTTAGTTTAATCAACCATTTCAAATTGAGTGTTTGGGTAAGATAGATTTTGTTATAAATTTAGTACTTGGTAAGAATAGGTAATAATCTTTGTGGAAAAAAATATTCGACTTACCTTTATATTACTTATACGACCATGTGCACTTACATATATTAAACTAATATTAAGTTTTTGACATTGTGACTGGGGATTTGTTTTCCTATTTATCCTTACTGATATTAAATTAAACAAATTATCTTAGACCAAGCTTTTCTTTTTCTTTTGTGTTTTTTCAAGTGTATTTTGACATTGTATGCTCAAAGCACGAAACTTAGAGGTTATCTCATGTGACTTAGAGATCGAGCAGACATTTCGAAGATTGAGATGAGAAAAGCAACCAGGTTCTGTTTCTTCTAATTCAATGGATGAACAACCAAGAGAGTGGCAAGTCTAAGAGAAGGTAGTTGAAGAAAATCGTTCGTTCAAGGACTATGTTGTTCCTTTAGTACAAGGTATCCTATCAAGCATCAAAAGGCCAACCATTCAAACAAATAATTTTGAGATCAAGCCGACCATCTTCACTATGATCCAAACATCAATTCAGTTTGGCGGTCTTCACTCACATATCTCCAAGAAAATGCTCACATATCTAATTTCTTGGAGATATGTGACACATTTAAGCACAACATGGTCACGGATGATGCCACTTGGCTTAAATTATTTCCATTTTCATTTGAGCGATAGAGCAAAGGTGTGGTTGAATTCATTATGCATGGGTTTAATCAAAACATGGGATGACCTTGCCTAGAAGTTCCTTGCAAAATACTTTCCTCTGACAAAGACAGCTAAAACAAGGAACGATATCACTTCATTCATACATTTTGATAGTGAGTCGTTATGTGAAGCCTGAGATAGATACAAGGACTTACTTAGGCGTTGCCCACATCATGGTCTTCTAGAATGGCTTCAAGTATAGACATTTTACAATGGATTGTGTAGCCAAGTTTGAGACACAATTGTTGCAACTGTAAGAGGAGCTCTTATGGGAAAGACTATCGATGAAGCATATGACCTATTAAAAGAGATGGAATCAAACAATTATCAGTGGCCATCAGAACAATCCACACATAGGAGAGTAGTTAGAGTTCATGAGATTGTTGTCATCATGGCTTTAACTGCAAAAGTAGCTGTTTTAACTAAAAAGTTTGATTCTTTTAGCATTAATCCTGTTCAAAGTCCTTTTGAAATGAGTGAACATTGTGGAGATGAACATGGCAGTGATCAGTGTCCAAGTAAAGACATAGAAACTGTTCAGTTCATTGGAAACAAATAACAAAACAACCCATTTTCCAACGCATATAATCCTGGATGGAGAAACCATCCAAAGTTTTCATTGGAAAACAACTAGAAAGCATCAGTTTCGAAACCGAACATATCGTCTGGTTTTCAACATCAATCGAGAGCACCCATTACTGACAAGAGGTCATCAATAGAGGAGTTAATGATGCGATTAATGGCCAAGATAGACTCCCTTATCAATAGTCAAAAGCCTCGTTAAGAAACCTTAAGATGCAAGTTGGGCAATTGGCAAGCATAATTGACAATAGAGCTCAAGGGACGTTACTTGGTGACACTGAACTTAATTTAATTGCTTCCTATAGACATATAGTGAACTAATTAAGTTAGATATTTGTGCAAGCATCTCTACAGAGACTTGTACATAGTTTTGGATCCTAAATTAGTAAAACCATCCAGGAAGATAAATAATAAGAGAAGTTGGTATCAGATGAAGTGTTGAATGAACTTATAATCCTAGGTTTTTAGTCTATTGTCTTTCTCAAGTATATTTAATTTTTGCTAGATAATTTAGTGCTTATTTTAATTTTTTTTAATTAATTTTCTGTAAATTTTAGATACTTAAATAAGACTTGATTTGTTACAAGATTTTAGTATTTAGTAAAATTTTGGAAACAAATCCCTGTGCGAATGATACTCTACTTAACATTATATTACTTGTTTGTGATAATGTCCACTTGCGCGAAAAATTAACAACAAGAAGCTAACACTATCAAGCCAAAACTCACACTTGGAAAACTTGGCATACAACTAATGTTCCCTCAAAGTCTGTAGCACAATCCTCAAGTGTTGTTCATGTTCCTCCCAACTCTTTGAGTAGATCAGTATGTCATCGATGAACACTGCCACAAACTTATCCAAGTATGGTTTAAATACCCTGTTCATCATACCCATAAAAGCTGCAGGAGCATTAGTCAATCCAAATGACATAACAAAAACTCATAATGTCCATACCAAGTGCAGAACGCAATCTTGGGTATGTCTACACCTCTAATCCTCAATTGGTCGTACCAGATCGTAGATCAATTTTATAGAAGTATATGGCCCCTTGCAACTAATAAAATAAATCATTAATACGTGGGAAGGGATACTTGTCCTTTATCGTTACCTTGTTCAACTACCTATAGTCTATACACAATCTTACGGACCCATCTTTCTTTTTTACGAATAGCACCGGTGCATCCCATGGTGACACACTAGGATGAATGAAGCGTTTGTCCAATAAGTCCTCTAGTTGATACTTGAGCTCTTTGAGTTTTGTCGGTGTCATTTGATATGATGGTACAGATATAGGACTAGTACCTTGTACCAAGTCGATACAAAACTCTACATCCTTATTTAGGGGTAATCTTGACAAGTCCTCGAGAAACACATTAATGAACTTCCTCATAATTGGCACGTTGGCCACCTCACCCACCATCATTTGGGTGTCCTTAACCACACCAAAAATCCATGGCATTCATGACTAATCAACCTCATAGCTTCCAAGGCTGAAACTATACTACCCAATATCATGCTATGGTCCCCTAAAATGCTAAAGGGTTCTTCTCTTAGGTAGTTAAAGTGTACCACTGTTGCTTTCTAAATTACTAAGATAATTGCCTTAAGAAATCAAACAATTTACCAAGAAATTCATGCAAGTATACACGGTCATCAACAAGTAATACAGTGGTGAAAGAAAGGTTGTCGATCCTATAGGGAGTTAGCTTAATGATCATTACTAAGTCTTAACATTAAACAAGCTAATTTGATCTAAGTAATCGTGAATTAAGAATTGAAATAAAAATCAAATTAAATAACAAAACTAAAACTAAGAGTTGTTATGAAAATTTAATGAAGAAGAATTAGACTAAGGCCTAGGACTATGGAATTAGCTAATATTTTAATTGGATAATAGATGGGTTAATGACCTGCTCTTTATAGTTTCCATGTTAGTTTAAGATCCACCAATTTATACGATTCTCCATCGAGATATCATAGAATTACCTAACTAAATTTACCTCTTATATGTCTATGGAGTATTAAATCCAACCAAGTACTTTTAGCTTAAGTCCTAGATTGACTAAGTATGATTAATAGGTATAAGTCTATCCTATCAATTCATCATCCATTCAACTCATGAAATGAATGAACATACACTATCCAGCTCTAGGTCCATTTGAGTATCTTTGTGAAGCATCATCTAAACACCCAATCTCATCTTGCTGGTGATTAATCAAAAAAAGAGGCAACAAGTATAGAACTGAATAAACATTAATAGAACTATAAAGAGTATTTATCAACCAACCCAAATATCCAATCTACATATTAACATCTTCCATAGTCCTAGATAGAAAAAATTAGTCTAACATATTGCTAGAAACAGCATGATTAGAGCATCAACATAGCGAATTAACAGAAAATTGAAACGAAATAAAATCATGCCTCCCACCTTTAGATCACCTTAGTTGTTTAATACAAAGTTAAACACCATAGAAAATCAGAAAAAGGTTTTTACCTTTCCAAATGATATTATAATCAAATGGATTCCATTTGGAGCTGAAAAACATGAACACCTTATGTGTGAAAGAATCCCAGCCATGTAATCGCTTGGCCTCCAATGTTAATTGCAACGGATCCTTCTCAAGGAGAAAGCTTTATGTCATGGGCTTGTGCTAGCAAATAGACAACGATTTGTCTTTTTTCTTCTTTGATTTCCAGCAAAGAATTAATGGAGAAGTTTTCTGAAAAAACACTCTCAAGAGTGAGGCACTCAAGAGAGAAACTATTAGTTTTTTTTTTCTTTTGTTGCCTTAGAAAGAGTGGCTATAATGTGATATTATCTAGGTTTAATGTTATTATTAGACTTATTAAAATTTGCAAAAATAAGTCCTTAATATTATAACAATTATAATATATAACTAATTCCTAATTAAACTCTCTTAATTAGGTCCTTAGTAGTTAAAACCTAGAATTTGATTTAAGTATAACTTAAATCATCACACTCTCAATTTAATCCAAATTACAACCTTTGTGTGTGACCCATTAAATTCCAAATATGTTGGCAATGGAATTGAATTATAATTTTATTTATTAATTAATTTAAATAAATCATATTCAATTTTAAATTAACTAACTTAATTCTATAGACCAAGATTGGCATCTAACAATGCATCATGGCTACTCAATTGTTAGGAGAGTTAAAGGATTCTTTGACAGCCTTTTAATGTACAGTTTATCAGTGTAATTCATTTCCTCATCATATGTCCTAGAGATGATAAGAGCTTGGTGCAGTGCCTACTCTTACTGACCTCCATATTTGTTCCTGCAATTAGATCATTAACTTTATGGAGACTTATGAAACTCATTTTATAATCTCCTAATCACCTTGGCCAAGGATTTGGTTACATCACGACCCGAAATTTCCATCAAGCCCGTGACAACCGTCGCGATGTCTCGATTGACATTCATTACCCGGAATGCCAACCGAAATCTCGCAAGGCTTTCGCATTAGTCTTACTTCTTCCTTGTGAGCAACAGTTATTAAATACTATGTTTTAAATAAATATAGACTAATTTCAAATCAAAAACAATCAAAAAGTAATTTCTACTACACAAGGGTATTTTGGTCATTTTACCCAAAATTTTCGAACCTTGGTAAAAATATGATATACGAGTAATAAGCATCCATTTCATGTCTAAAAATAAGTTTTGTTGTCTAATTCATCAATTTAAAGTGAAATTATAGCTATTCAAATTAAATAAAATATTTTATTTTCTTATAAAATAATATTTATACAAATCTACGTAAATAATTTTGTAGTGTAAAAGCAAAATAAATTCATACATACAGTGGCACACGCAGCCAGGTATACAAAATATTCTACAATGACATGTGGGCCCTCAAAATAAACAAAGATGTATAAGAAGGTAGACCTTCGATTTCTAAGGATGTAAATCCAAAAGTAGATCCTCAACGAAATCAGCTATCTATAGACTATCCTGAGCCTGAAATGATTTAAAAAAAGAAAATGTGAGTTTTTATGAACTCAGTGAGTAAGCAAAGTTCGTCTGTAACATCTAAAGTCGAGTAAATAGAGACAGTTAAATCATCCCATCAATATATATATATAATTCATAGCATCAAAACTCATTTCAATCCATGTAAAAACAATCACATTTCATCAAGAAAATCAACAAGGCTTATGACTTTCTTAAAAACTTGGCTCGTGCCAAAAATTAGTGCTCGATAATGCCTTGTGCCGGGCATCCAACCGAGTCCACTAAGGCAGCTAAAAAGACATATACACATAAAACATGTTTTCACATTTAAAAACATAGTCGTTCCTTGGCGTTGGCTGAGTTTCACTTTCACGTTGTGGTTCGGCGTGAAGTGAACTCTAAACTTTACCTTAGAAGATACCCTCCGCACCACTCGTACTAAGGTAAATATAACGGGATTTACCGTACCCCTCTAATAAGCTGGTCCACAGAAACTCGCCCACTGCAATTAGCTAAATACATAACCCACCAAATCAATAAAATTTCGACAACATAACATGGCTAATATAGTACTATCCAACTTGTCAATGTAAGACAAAACAATTTATATAATTCACAAAACCACAATTTCTGCCATTCATGCTACCACAATTTCGTAATCCATCAATTCAAATCATATATATATATATATATATATATATAATACGAATCTATAGCCTCCACTTACTCTATTTCGAAAATCAACGTTTAGTTTCAGAATAATTTATAAATCTCATTCATTTAACCAACATTTAAAATGTACAACATAATAATTTACAAATTAAGGGCCTTATTCTTTAAAATCTTAAAACAAGTATAAACCACTTTAGATAATTAAGATGAACATCAGATTACTCACTATAATGGGAATTTGGAGTGGTAGGAGTACTCTTATTCTCGGTCCTCCGACACGATATCTTTGCCCTTATCGGGGGGTTCAGCACCTATCCATAATACACAATACATAATTCAATACATTGGTGTCAAATTGTTATAAAACTATTTCAGACTCTATATGAATGCATGAAATTGAATGAGAAATGTTCGGATAGTCACTTAAAGACGGTGTTCTACGTAGGTTCAATTGTGATTGGAAGGAATTTGTATTCGACCTAATTCAAACTATACACCATTGATTTTACCAAAACATCTGATTCAACTCCAAATATATTCATCACACTTCCAATAATCTAATACACCAAAGCATTACAATGAACTTGATTTTTGACTAACTACACCATTTTTCAAAATTCATTTCGATTCCGAACTAACATACTAATCAATGTCCACACAGTCTCGTAAATGCATATATATCATTAGGAATCAAATCCAAGTCCATTTACTATGATTTTCTAAGTTTCCATCAAGCCATTTTCTAAAGGAACTATACTTTTCAATAACCAGTTTCGATATCCAACATCCCAATTCATCAATTCCTAGCTAAATAACATGAATTATAACCAAATCCATCATCAACATGCCCTATAGAAAATTCTACCAAATGAGGGTGGTTGAAGAACATGTGATTTTCTTGCTTGTTTTTCCTTCCAAACATCACAAAATGACTAAAAACACTCGGATATTATGAAATCTAGCAAAATTCATCACCAAAACTTCTCTCTCTAGGTTTGGCCAGCAAAGGTTCTCTCTTGAAAACTTGAATTTCAACCATGGAGAATGAAAAAGACTGCATGGTAAAGGTAGATCACAAGCTAAAATAAAAAAATCTTACCTTTACTTGCTTGATTCCTTGAAATCCAACAATTTCTCTTGGATTTTTCCTTCTTAGGGTTTGTTCTTTTCTTTTGCTCTTTGTTCCCTTGCTTGGCTGGCCATAAGAGTGTGAATGTGAAGGTTTTAAGTGAGTTTATATAGGCAATTAAAATAATATTAAAGCTTGACACTTGTCACCTTTTAATTGGTCCATATTTAAAAACTTAATAATTAAGCATTTCATTCCCATCACATATAATCTCTCACTTTAAAAAAATAATGGGTGAAATTCATGGGTTTGACAAGTGTCATGGTGGTGTAAAATTTTAAAATTTTCGATTTCATCCTCATGGACACTTAAAATGACCGTTTTACCCCTATGTTTCGAAAAATATCAAAATTGAAATTTTTCACTTCTCAAATTCAAATAATGCTCTAATTAATCAAATTTAATCAAAATATCATCCAACATTCCAATTTTGCCCTTGGGTGGCAAAATGACCATTTTGTCCCTACGTTATGAAAATTCTCGAATTAACTCTAAATCAATCCTCGAATTTCGAATCATCATATTAAGACATTCTAAGATTCAATAACTCTCAAATACATTGTAAAATCTTTATTTGGGCTAATTCGAGGCTTTAATCAACTTACTTGTACCACTAGGTACAATACCGACTTTTAATGGTTTTTCGATACATTCACTTATGCAAACATTCTATCAAGTACATAAATGACATGATAAGTATATAATAGAGTAGGGCTTGACAGCACTACCCCCCTTAAAGTAAAATTTTTACCTCAAAATTTCACTTACCGAACTCGGAGAAAAGATGCTGGTATTGGTTTCTCATCTGGTGCTCAACTTCCCACGTCATCTCCTCCATCCAAGCATTTTTCCACAACACCTTAACCATTGGAATGTTCTTATTCCTTAACACTCGATCCTTTCGGTCTAAAATATGTACAGGTTACACCTCAAACTTCAAATCTTCTTGCAACTTAATCGGAGGTGCCTCGAGGATATGGGAGGGATCAGATATATACTTCTTCAGCATCGAGACATGGAAGACATTATGAATCCGATCCAACTCTGGGAGTAATTCTAGTCTATATGCCACTGGCCCAATCCTTTCAATAATACGAAAAGGTCCAATGTATCTCGAATTAAGCTTTCCTCGTTTTGCAAATCGGATCACACCTTTCATTATCCAACAAGATACCACAATTTGTGACAATAATATAATCAAATAAGACTTAATACCTCAAAGTATTCAAATCATTACCTTTCCAAGGAGAGACCTTAAAAAAAACTCTATCATCAACTTCAAATTCTAAATCTTTTCTCTGTCTATCAGATTAACTCTTCCGTCTGTCTTGAGCTGTCTTTAATCGTTCTCGGATAACCTTGATCTTGTCATTAGTCAGATCAATCAGTTCTACATTAAATAATTTCCTCTCATCCACTTCATCCCAGCAAAATGGAGTTCAGCACTTTCTCCCATACAGAACCTCATATGGTGCCATCCCAATACTAGACTGAAAACTGTTGTTATACGCGAACTCCACCAACGGCAAGTGTCTATCCCAACTCCCAGTAAAGTCAATGACACAAGCCCCGTAGCATATCCTCTAGAGTCTGAATAGTCCTTTCAGATTGACTATCTATCTGTGGATGAAAGGTAATGCTAAACCTCAAATTAGTTTCGAGAGCCTTTTGGAATTTTGGCCAAAATCAAGAAGTGAATCGGGGGTCTCGATCTGTCACAATAGAAACTAGGACTCCATGTAATCTCATTATCTCATCTATATAAAGCTTAGCCAGTCTCTCAATGGAATACGTGCCATGGATAGCCAAGAAATGGGCGGACTTAGTCAACCTATCCACACTCACCCAAATAGCATCTTTCCCACTCTAGGTCCACGGTAAACCCAATACAAATTCTATAGTTACGTGCTCTCACTTCCATTCAAGGATAGGTAGAGGCTGAGGAGTACCGATGATTTCTGATGTTCTGCCTTGATCTGCTGGCATGTGAGACATTTCGCCACAAACTCTACTATGTCTCGTTTCATACTCGGCCACCAATAACTTTTCTTGATAGTCTTGTACATTTTGGTGCTTCCGAGATGTAAAGCATAGGTGGAAGAATGAGCTTCCTCCAAAATAGCCTGTCTCAGCTGATCATCTTTAGGGACACAAACCCGGTCTCCAAGCATTAAAATACCATCATCACCAAGATTGAACTCATTAGTTTCTCCATCTTGCAACTTTTGAACTTCTCGTTTCAACTCATCATCAGACTTCTGCAATTCCTTGATTTGGTTCAACAATGAGGGTCTCACAACAAAGCTAGCAAGTAGGGTTCCATCCTTACCATTACTCAACTGGATCCCTAAAGATTTCATCTCACGTAGCATTGGAAAATAAAAATTTCGAAGTCATGCTAATAAAGATGAGGATTTACAGCTTAAGGCATCTACTACAACATTTGCTTTCCCCGGATGATAATTAATTACTAAGTCGCAATCCTTAATTAACTCTAACCATCGTCTCTGTCTCAAATTGAGTTCTTTTTGAGTGAGCAAATATTTCAAACTTTTGTGATCTATAAAGATCCGACATCGTTCACCGTATAAGTAATGCCTCCATATTTTCAATGCAAAGACTACTGCTGCCAACTCTAAATCGTGGGTAGGGTAATTCGTCTCATGTTTCTTCAACTGTCGACAAGCATAAGCTATTACTTTCTCATCCTGCATTAACACACACCCTAATCCCAATGTAGAGGCATCATTGTACACCACAAATTCTTTTCCACTAACAGGTAGTGTTAAAACGGGAGCGGAGGTCAATCGATTCTTTAGCTCCTGAAACCGACTCTCGCAAACATTATCCCACTCAAACTCGACTTCTTTACGAGTTAGACGAGTCAGAGGAGTAGCTATCAATGAGAACCCTTGAACGAACCTCCTATAATAATCGGCTAAACCAAGAAAACTCTAAATTTCTGTTACTGTTTTCGATTGCTCCCACTATACGATGGCCTCTATCTTCTTGGGATCGACATAAATTCCAGCTCCAGACACAACATGTCCCAAGAAAACCACTTCCTTCAACCAAAACTCACGTTCTAAAAACTTGGCATAGAGTTGTTTCTTGCACAAAGTTTGCAGTACAATGCGCAAATGGGTAGCATGTTCATCATTATCTTTCGAATACACCATAATATCATCTATGAACACTATCACAAACTTATCCAAGTATGGGTGGAACACCCTGTTCATGAGGTCCATAAAAGCTGTCGGGGCATTAGTCAGACCAAAAGGCATAACCAGAAACTTGTAATGCCCGCAACGAGTCCTGAAAGCAATCTTGGGTGCATCCTCCTCCTTGATCTTTAACTGATAATACCCAGACCTCAGATCAATCTTAACAAACACTGTAGCACCCTGTAGCTGATCAAAAAGATCATCAATAGGTGGTAGAGGGCATTTATTTTTTATGGTTGCTCGATTCAGCTGACGATAGTCGATACATAGCCGAAGAGTGCCATTTTTTTTCTTTACAAACAAGATTGGTGCACCCTAGGGAGAAGTACTAAGGTGAATAAAACCCTTATCTACCAATTCTTGCAGCTGAACTTTCAACTCCTTTAACTCCACCGGAGCCATCCGATACGGAGGAATGGAAATAGGTGCAGTACCTAAAAGTAAATTAATAGTGAATTCAAACTCTTGATCAAGAGGTAGTCCCGGTAATTTATCTGGAAACACATCAGGGAACTCATTTACTACTAGGACATCCTCTAACTTAGGTTCCCCCTTTGAGGTATCAATTACATGTGCTAGATAAGCCGGATACCCTTTCTGTACCAATTTCAAGGCTTTGATAGCCGAGATTACACAAGATGGTAATACTCGACGTTCCTCTACAAATACAACCTCTTCTCCTTCAGAATTCTGAAGCACAACTTCTTTCCTGAAACAATCCACTTTTGCTCGATGTGTAGTCAACCAATCTATACCCAATATCAAGTCAACATCTCGAATCTCTAAGGGAATTAAGTCAGCCCTGAATTCTTCCTCACTAACCTTTATTCCACAGTCTCTATAACAGGTGTTTCTAACCAACTGTTCTCCTAGAGGGATATGAACTAAAATTTTTTCCTCCAAATGTGACAAGTTTCTATCAGAAAAGAATGCAAATGTTGTGCTCACATAAGATCTATTTGAACCAGAATCTATTAAAACATAAGCATCTCTGTCAAATACAAACATAATACTTGTCACTACACTAGGTCAGACTCGTGCCTCTTCCTCTATTATCGCAAACACCCTAGTCAAAGTATGAGCCTATGGTCTAGAGGGTGGATATGCCTGGATATTACTCCCCACATCGGACCGTATCACTACACCCTGTCTCAATTGTGACCCAGAAGAATCTCTTCTCTGTGTATCGGTGCGAGTCTGTGGGGATGAAGCACCTATAGTAGCTTGTCCTAGCTGCGGACAAGCACTCTTTATATGACCTTGCTGACCACACTGAAAACACCGTACGGGTTCCCTACACAGCCCAGCATGAAATCTCCCACAGTTACGACATCTGTCAGACCCTCCAAAACTTTTCCTAAGAGTACTCGTCCCCGATCTACTGGATTTAGAAGACTTCTGTTGCAGCTGTTGAGATGTGGGGCGACTAGATGCTACTGAAGCAATGGTGGTACTCCCTGAAGTAGATGAGTCCTTGCCCTTTTTCAAGGGCTAGCCAAAAAATGTACTGAGATTTCTTTTTTCAGTAAACTCAGTCCGAATTCTCCTACTCTCAGTCGCAAGCTTCTCAGCCCGTAGAGCCATCTGTACTACATCTTTATATGACTCCTTACTTGTCACTATCATGCGCTCTCTAATTTCATTTCGAAGCCCTTTTTTGAAGTAGTTAGCCTGATCTTGCTCTATTTTCACCAGATCAGGCACCTAAGACATTAGCTCATTAAAACGAGCCTCATACTCCTCTATTGTCAAGTTTTCCTGTTTCAGACTTAAGAACTCTCTCTTCTTTTCCTTTTGATGAAAATAAGTGTAATATTGACTGTCGAACTCTCTCAAAAAATCTGACCAAGTCAAAGGAGTAGTTGAACGAGATTTTACTTAATTCCACCAAGTACGGGCCCTCTTTTCAAGTAGTCTTGTGGCCACCATCAATGTCATATCATCATCTAATTTCATATCCGTAAGTGTCTCTGATATCTGAATGATCCAGTCTTTAGCTGCGGTGCATCCAGATCACCCGTAAAAGAAATGCAACTCAGTTGCCTAGCCTCTTTAAATTTTTTAGAAATGGAGACATCAGGCAACTGTGGCGAAAGTGGATGTGGTGGTGGTGGTGGTGGTGGCACTAGAGGTGAGGCTAGAGGAATAACAGGAGAAGCTTGGCCAGTAATAGTAGTAAGAAAAACTGCCAATGCCTGAACTGCCTCAAGAGACATGGCAGGAACACCAGGAATATTAGTAGATGGTGGAGGAGGTGGAGGATGTGGAGGAGTCTCAGTATGTTCAGCAGCAGGTGCTGCACGAAAGGTAGACGCAGTTGATTCCCTCTCTACAGGATCTGGCTGACAATGTCGAGAACAACCTCTTCCTCTTCCGATTGATCTAGAGGAGGATGGGCATCCGCGTCGAGGAGGCATGATGATTTATAAAAAGAAACATAACGAATTTAGACAACCTTAGGCTTTATATGTAGATACATACATTCGACTCAATCTAACTTAACTTGAGGCCACACTAACACTGTAGTTTTTAAAATAACAATAAAACCAAAGCTCTTATACCAATTGAATTGTCACGACCCAGAATTCCCATCGAGCCCGTGACAACCGCTTCAATGTCTCAATTGACATTCATTACCCGGAATGCCAACCGAAACCTCGCAAGGCTTTTGCATCAGTCTTATTTCTCCCCTGTGAGCAACAGTTATTAAATACCATGTTTTAAAGAAATATAGACTAATTTCAAATCAAAAACAATCAAAAAGTAATTTCTACTACACAGGGGTATTTTGGTCATTTTACCCAAAATTTTTGAACCCTAGTAAAAATATGATATACGAGTAATAAGCATCCATTTCATGTCTAAAAATAAGTTTCGTTGTCTTATTCATCAATTTAAAGTGAAATTATAGCTATTCAAATTAAATAAAATATTCTATTTTCTTATAAAATAATATTTATAGAACTTTGCGTAAATAATTTTTGTAACGTAAAAGCAAAATAAATTCATACATACAGTGGCACACGCAGCCAGGTATACAAAATATTCTACAATGACATGTGGGCCCCAAAAAAAACAAATATGTACAAGAAGGTAGACCTTCGATTTCTAAGGATGTAAATCCAAAAGTAGATCCTCGACGAAATCAGCTATCTACGGACTATCCTGAGCCTGAAATGGTTAAAAAAAA